>NC_082683.1:139089783-139399234 GCF_949987515.2 Delphinus delphis | reverse complement strand
CTCCTTTTAAACCACATGGGATACAAAATCATTTAAATTAATTCTAGTTGGGGACAGTTTGTGATGGCAGAGGGGAATGATTGAATTCCAGATGTCATGATTTCTAAAGGTAGTATCTTTCTGGTTCTTCACTCTCAGATCATTTATGGTATAAAAATTAGGCTTGTTTCAGGATTTTCCTTAAGGCATAGTTCTCAACTTTGAGTTAATGTCTGAAGTATTGATTAATATTTTTTTAAAAGGACAAAAAACCTTTGTGGTGGCAGAAATTTTTCAGAACCTGGCTTTTCTTCCCAGTATTGATTCTACATTCTTCTTTCACTGGGTGATTCTTTTTTCTTTTTCTTTTTTAACCAGAGACTGTCAACTATATCAGCACCTTGGAAATATTACCTGTGAAGTTTTAAAAAATATACTTCTCTCCCAAGTTACTCTGATTTAATTTTCCTGGAGTGGGACTGGGCATTATTATTTATTCCTCTAAAGCTTCTTCTTGCTTATAAAATTCAGCCATGGTTGAGAAGACCTTTTTTGTTGAGAAGACTGTGGTTGTTTAGACCTTTCTAGCTGTATCAGGGTTTTGAAAGTTGTGACTTCATTTTTCAGAGATTAAAGGAATGTGTGAACCATGTTATAATGGCTATGAGAATGAGAGAGAATATTGTGTACCTTATTTTTGGTTTAGTGGTCTTATTTTTGGTATAGTGTTCTGCTGTAATAGAAGAGAAAAAGATAAACAAGTATCCCAGGAGGCACAAATTACCACCCTGGGAGAAACTAAGTGGTGTTATTTATTTATAAGTATAGCTGGATGGTGCACATCAGCTCGATCTTGATATGGTAGGGTGAGCGAGGAGCAGTAGCTGTGTATTAGGAAAGACCATAGGTGGACTTAAGTTTGTTTCTCATTCTGTCATCTTGGCTTTATCCTTATATACAGTAGGTTCTCCATCATCTCTCTGTAAGCTCTCATTGATTTTTATGAACATGGACCTCAGATATTCTCTGTGTTTTTAAAATTTTTATCAGAAATGAAGGAGAAAATGTGGTTCTAGGCTGCCTAACTTTCCTATATTTAGAAACCTATTGGTCTCTAATAGAGCAGCCATTATTTTAAAGGTTCTATTCTGCTTTGAAGTTATACCACTTCGACATTGGTTCTCAAAATATGATTCCAGCACCACCAGCATCAGCATCACTTGGCAGCTAGTTAGAAATGCAAATTGTAGGGCCTCATCCCAGACATTGAATCAGAAAGTCTGGGAGTACGGCCCAGCAGTCTGTTTTTTTAACAAGCTTCCAGATGATTCTAACGTATGCCAAACTTTGAGAACCACTGTGTAATAATGCAGTGCTTTTTAAACTTCAGTGTACTACAAGTCATCTGGGGATCTTGCTAAAATAAAATGCAGATTGTGATCCAGTAGACTGCAGATGGGGCCCAAGGACATGTGTTTCTAGTAAGTTGCCACTTGGTGGTGCTGTTGCTGCTGGTCCGTGGACCACACTTTCAGTAATGTTTGGTGTAACTTGAGTTCTAACTCCTCGTAGCCGGGAGTACCAAGAAGTGATCACCTAATATTGATATGTGACCTTGGCCAAATTATTTAGCTTCTCGGGGCCCCTGTTTTCACTTCAGAAGGACCTAGATTAGATATCTAAGATATCTATCAATAGATACCTATTTAAACAGAAGTAGTAGAAGAAATTAAAGTAGTTTGGAAGTTGTTTCCTACGTTTAGAAGGAAAGTTATCTTGTACATTTTATCAATACAACTATTAATATTTCTAATTTACTTTGTGATCTTTTTTTTTAGATGTTGGGTATAGGATTTTATTAATTAATTAATTTTTGCTGTGTTGGGTCTTCGTTTCTGTGCAAGGGCTTTCTCTAGTTGTGGCAAGCGGGGGCCACTCTTCATCACGGTGCGCGGGCCTCTCACTATCGTGGCCTCTCTTGTTGCGGAGCACAGTCTCCAGACGTGCAGGCTCAGTAGTTGTGGCTCACGGGCCTAGTTGCTCCGCGACATGTGGGATCCTCCCAGACCAGGGCCCGAACCCGTGTCCCCTGCATTAGCAGGCAGATTCTCAACCACTGCGCCACCAGGGAAGCCCCTGTGATCATTTTTTGATTTGTGGTTTGTTTATTTGAAAATCTTAGAGGACATATCACTTGGGACAGGATGCAACCTTATTGTTTTTATTTTGGTCATACCATAATATGTAAAGTAGAACTTCTCTTGTCATAGTTTGATCTTTCAGTTTAAACTCTTGTTCATAATTCTAGCCATCTAGTTTCTATTGATTGTAATGAAGTCAAGCACTAAAACTTTAAATTTACCACTAAATTCAACATGGCCATGAAATCTACAGAAAGAAAGATATTGAACAAATTAAAGATAATGGGGGAAGGGAAGAGACCTGAATTTGTTCTTTGTTATCAGCTAGGTGCTTAAGAAACTCATCAACTAATGGAGATGTTAGAATGAATTTTTAGCTAATTATGGACAAAGAACTCTCTTCCCATTTTTATTCTCCTTTGAAACAAATAGCGTTGGTGCTATTCTTGGGAACAGTTCTCGGGAGATAGACTTTGGAAGAATAAAATGAACAAAATGATACTAAGAAGGGGTGTGTGTGTAAGGAGTGAGTAGAACAGTTGTGTTTCCTTCTAGAAGTGATAGAGGGCTGTGCGCATCTGCATTTGTGGCTGCAAAATTTACACGGACTTTGAGATTAAGAAGGGAAAGCACTCAATTTAAAATCAGGTTTTGTATTATATTTTACTCAAGGCTTACCCTAAATTTTACTTGAATTTTAGTCAGATGCTCTTATGGAATGCTTAATACTTAAATTAGAATTTTTAGTGAAGTATCAAATCAAGTGAGAAAGCACTATAAAATATTATCAAACAAAAAGATTAAACAGTCAAGTAAAGGGAAACCACTTTTAATGGACCTGGGATCTAAGTAACATCTACTTGTGCAGCCTTAATTTAGACTGAAAAATTAAAGCAACCTGTGTAATGACAGTGACCCCCCCCCCACCCCCCCACCCCCACCCCACCTTCATGGAGCTCATTGCAAGCATTCAGAGTTCTTAACTTAGGATTGTAGACCCTCATGGTAATAATGGTAATAATAGTAATGATATCAAGCACTTAACTAAGTCAGGTGCTCTACTAAAAGTACTTTACATACCTTACCTCATTTAGGAAAACAAACCTATGAGAGTAGGTGTTCCCTCTTTTTGTAGATGAAGGAATAGGCTCAGAGATAGAAGTAAGAACCACAATTCAAATCAGGGCTTGGTCTTGACCCCAACATTGCACTGCCTCCTTAGTTAGGGGCTGCGGCATCCATGGGGTGAAGACGGCAAGTGGTGTATGATTTAGGATCAGTTGAAGGATGTGCTTTCTTCTGAGACTAAGCAACTTTTTAAATGATGTTTGGTGAATAGGGCGGTTTTTGTTTTGTTTTGTTTTGACTTGGAAGCCAAATCCCAGTAGAGCTCACCTCTTGTAGCTCTAAGTCGTGGGTCATACACACCAGCTGACAGTTCAGATGATGATTGTTTTAAAGTCCTAGTGATATTTCAGTGTGTCTAAAAAAAGAAGTGTGTCTAAATAAAGATTCCTTGCAATATAAATGAGCATTTAATTTTTTTTCAGTTTTCGATAGTATCACATTTTTATAATAGGTTTAAGAGAAAAGTTTTTTGTATGTGTTACTTTTTAGAGTCTTAAGGTATTAACTTGCTATTAGCAGCTCATTTTGAGGATATTTCTCTATGTCTTGGTCGAAAAGGACTTTGTTTTCAATAATTTTCTTCTCCTAGGTATTAAATAAAACTAAAGAATTTGAAGATGCGGTGAGAAAAGTTTTGAGAGATGTTAATTTAGATAATGATGTAGTTGTATCAGTCTTTGAAACAAACATCAGAGTTCTTGGGTAAGTATGTGAGACACTAAAGCTCTAATTTTAATAACAGAAAAGCCAAGGGTATACTCTTTATTTCTTGATGGTAATAAAGCAAGAAATTTCTTATGTTTAAAAGATAAAAGTTGGGGTATTATAAAACACAGAGGCTGTGGGATGACCCTGCATTATATGAGGCACAGAGAGCAACAGGCTTTGGGAATAGTTGTAGACTCAAATCAAAGGCAATCTTTGTTTGTTGTTAAAAAATGACTGACTATAGGTCGAATATTTGAGTATTAGCTACGTCGCAGGTTTTTTGCCAGATTATCTAGTTTACTAACCTTAAGCAGCACCTCTTCAAGCCAAATGAAACTGAATTTATAGGATTACCTTTGAACTAAACAGTTTGAAATATTCTTGGAACACAGGAATTACAGGATTTATTAATTCACGTTTCAACATGTAGTTTTATATTTAATGGTTACTTTTGTGTTATTGTAACTCATTTCCTTTTTCAGACAAAGTGAATCTATTCTTCAGTTAAATTTAAGAAATAGCTTTGTAGTTTTTCACAGAGTGTATTAGTCTATTACATTTAATACAGAGTGGGGAGTTTTTTTTTTTAATGTTATGCTAAGAGTCAGAGATTTCATGATACTATAATTAAATTTAAAATTTCTTAAAATCAAATCTGTTAAATTTGTTAAGATAAATGATTTCTAGGATGTTTTTTATTTTAAGAAAATTTAAGGTATTTAAGAATGCCAAACACTTTACAACAGATAAAACATCTGATTTTTTTTTTTTTTTTTTTTTTTTTTTTTTAATACTGGCTATGTAATATGGTTTGCCACAAAATGAGTAGCCAGAGTTAGGGGAAAAGTTAAGTTCTTCTGTGATCTTTGCTTATGTACTCTAAATTGTTGATAATAAGATACCCACATCTTTTTAGGTGATGATGTTTAAGTATCTGTACAATGTGGCTAATGTTTCACCTCTGTGATTTTAGGGGTCTTTTGGGTGGACACTCATTGGCCATCATGCTGAAAGAAAAAGGCGAGTACATGCAGTGGTACAATGATGAACTTCTCCAAATGGCAAAGCAATTGGGTTACAAACTTTTACCAGCTTTCAATACTACCAGTGGCCTTCCTTATCCAAGAGTAAGTAGTTCTGAAAAATATAGCAGTCTTTGTATCCTTCTTCACTATTGTAAAAAAATCAATTTTTGTGATGCAGCCATTGTTCCTCACCTGCTTGAGGCTGGAAAAAAAATTCTTCAAGCTATATAAGAAATTTATATTGACATTTCAGTTAGTTTGCATTTGAATGGTGTGAGAATTTAGATTAGTTAAAGCCTTTTATGTGCCATTGCATAACACAATAGATTATTCTGCAGAAGGAAGAAACAGATGCCAGACTGGAATTTGGGCACAGAATTATTTGTGCAGGAGATACGGTGGAAGCGTAAGAGTAGGTGTTAACTCTCCAGAGGAGAGGGTATAAAGAGAATATAGAACAGAGAGGAATGAGGAGGAAGTAGAGCAGCGAAAAGGAGATTGTTCGGAGACTGAGGAGGAGAACCACAAAGTAGTGTAAGGTATTATAAATTCCTAAAAAGAGTTTCAAAAGGAGATGTTCCAGCAAACATTAGGAGAATTAGGTGCAAACAGAGCCTTGAAGGATATAATGTGGCAGAATAAAGGGGGAAGAAGGATTCAAAGTAGGTGGAAGTGTGGGACCATTCATTTTGAGATTTCCTCTATGTTGGTAGTTAAAGAGAGTTGGCAGCAGAGTCAGTTGAGGGAGTTTTTTTGTTTTCTCCCCAAGAAAATTGTATATTTAAGGCAGAGGGAAAGAAGCCATTGAGATGGAAAGAACGCTCTCCTGGTATATTTCATCCTTTATTAACACTATTACTCTTTCCCTCTTATCCAGGCCAGACACCTCAGCCATTACCAAGCTCTATTAATTTTTTTCTCTTCTTACTGCTGCTGTGCTTGTTGAAACTAATATAATTTTATTCCTAAGCTATTATAAATACCTATTTTACTCTTTTCTCTCTGGTTTTTGCTTCAGAGACTTAAAAAATTAATCTTACTAAAACATAACTTTTATCAAATTACACTACTCTCAGAATTTTACTGACTCTGCCTGTTGCACTGAATGTCCTTTAGCTTTCAGGTTTCTTTATGGTTTGACAATAGACTTTCTTTCTGAAGTTCTTTCATACCCCATACTCCAATGAAATGAATGTCCCATTTCAGCCAGAATAATCTATTTATGTTCCCCAAAGCACCTAGGGATTTTTTGTTTTTGTTTTTGTTTTCATTTCCATGCCTTTTGGCTTGCTGGAATAACTTCTCTACCAATATAAATAAGACTCATTTCCTCCATCAAGAAATCTCTGACTGGAGATCCAGCATGATATAGCATGCTTTTCAAACGGGGAGGTCACAGCTCATTCGTTTACCCATTGATTTAGTGGATCGTGACCAACACCATTTTTTATTTTTTTTAAGAAACAGACTAGTATTAAATTTCTTATTTAAATTTCTAGTTTGTGATATTTTTAAACAGTTCTTCCTTGAATATCCTTATATACATCTTTTTAACTTATTTCTCCCTTAGGATAAATTACTAGAAGAGGAAATAATAAGTCATAAAACGGGGAGAGCTTTTTAAGGCTTTGTGTACTTACTGATCAGTTGCTCTCCAGAAAGGTTCTACTTTTATACTTCCTGTGTTGTGTAAAAGTGCATGTGTCGTACTGCTGCCCACACTGTATATTATCATTCTTTTGCGAATTTAAGGAGGAAAAAAATGGAAACATGTTCTAATTTGAAATTTCTTTGCTTGTGTGGTTTAAAATTTGAAATTTCTTTGCTTATTAGTGTGGTTTAAACTTGTTAATCTTTTTGTTTTCTTAGCATATTAAAATTGAAAGCAAAGTTATTTTAAACCACCTGATGTTTATTTAATTAAATTTACTTTTAGTAAACATATTTAGTTTTTGTTATAAATGGAGGCACTGAATTTTGAAGAATCTGGCATGTCTTCACTTTTGCCATAACATGAGAAGCAGACAAGAAATTGAAACAGAAGCTACTAAGAGCACTATAGTAAAACAAAGAAAATTGTATTATTTTCTTATCCTCTGAAGTATCAAGAAAATTTTTTTTTATGAAACTCAATTTATCTATTTTTATTTTTTTTAACATCTTTATTGGGGTATAATTGCTTTACAATGGTGTGTTAGTTTCTGCTTTATGACAAAGTGAATCAGTTATACATATACATATTTTACTATATCTCTTCCCTCTTGCATCTTCCTCCCTCCCACCTTCCCTATCCCACCCCTCCATGTGGTCACAAAGCACCGAGCTGATATCCCTGTGCTATGCGGCTGCTTCCCACTAGCTATCTACCTTACGTTTGGTAGTGTATATATGTCCATGCCTCTCTCTCGCTTTGTCACAGCTCACCCTTCCCACTCCCCATATCCTCAAGTCCGTTCTCCAGTAGGTCTGTGTCTTTATTCCTGTCTTACCCCTAGGTTCTTCATGACATTTTTTTTTCCTTAAATTCCATATATATGTGTTAGCATATGGTATTTGTCTTTCTCTTTCTGACTTACTTCACTCTGTATGACAGACTCTAGGTCTATCCACCTCACTACAAATAGCTCAATTTCGTTTCTTTTTATGGCTGAGTAATATTCCATTGTATATATGTGCCACATCTTCTTTATCCATTCATCCGATGATGGACACGTAGGTTGTTTCCATCTCCAGGCTATTGTAAATAGAGCTGCAATGAACATTTTCGTACCTGACTCCTTTTGAATTATGGTTTTCTCAGGGTATATGCCCGGTAGTGGGATTGCTGGGTCGTATGGTAGTTCTATTTGTAGTTTTTTAAGGAACCTCCATACTGTTCTCCATAGTGGCTGTACCAATTCACATTCCCACCAGCAGTGCAGGAGTGTTCCCTTTTCTCCACACCCTCTCCAGCATTTATTGTTTCTAGATTTTTTGATGATGGCCATTCTGACTGGTGTGAGATGATATCTCATTGTAGTTTTGATTTGCATTTCCCTAATGATTAATGATGTGGAGCATTCTTTCATGTGTTTGTTGGCAATCTGTATATCTTCTTTGGAGAAATGTCTGTTTAGGTCTTCTGCCCATTTTTGGATTGGGTTGTTTGTTTTTTTGTTATTGAGCTGCATGAGCTGCTTGTAAATTTTGGAAATTAATCCTTTGTCAGTTGCTTCATTTGCAAATATTTTCTCCCATTCTGAGGGTTGTCTTTTGGTCTTGTTTATGGTTTCCTTTGCTGTGCAAAAGCTTTGAAGTTTCATTAGGTCCCATTTGTTTATTTGTGTTTTTATTTCCATTTCTCTAGGCGGTGGGTCAAAAAGGATCTTGCTGTGATGTATGTCATAGAGTGTTCTGCCTATGTTTTCCTGTAAGAGTTTGATAGTGTCTGGCCTTACATTTAGGTCTTTAATCCATTTTGAGCTTATTTTTGTGTTTGGTGTTAGGGAGTGATCTAATCTCATACTTTTACATGTCCCTGTCCAGTTTTCCCAGCACTACTTATTAAAGAGGCTGTCCTTTCTCCACTGTACACTCCTGCCTCCTTTATCAAAGATAAGGTGACCATATGTGCGTGGGTTTATCTCTGGGCTTTCTATCCTGTTCCATTGATCTATCTTTCTGTTTTTGTGCCAGTACCATACTGTCTTGATTACTGTAGCTTTGTAGTATACTCTGAAGTCGGGGAGCCTGATTCCTCCAGCTCCGTTTTTTGTTCTTCAGATTGCTTTGGCTATTCGGGGTCTTTTGTGTTTCCATACAAATTGTGAAATATTTTGTTCTAGTTCTGTGAAAAATGCCAGTGTTAGTTTGATAGGGATTGCATTGAATCTGTAGATTGCTTTGGGTAGTAGAGTCATTTTCACAATGTTGATTCTTCTCAAGAAAATTTTAAAGATTACTTTTTTAGAAGAGGACTACAGGTAGAATATAACTGCCTTCCCATCCTTTCTTAAACACGCTTAGGAAATACTTCTTTTGCTCATGAAAATTGGTACAATCAACCTCTTGGATATGAATACATAATTGATATCATTTGCATTAATGGGTTTAACTCAGAAGTGTTTGCTGGATAGAAATGCTACTGTAATTGTCAATAGTCATTTTTAAAACTCACATAAAACCTTAGAGCTAGTTTCTGGTCAGGTTGGTTTTGGTTAATCCAGGTTTATATTGTGGTATTATTTGGCCGGCTGAAAAAGTTTTCTTTGTGTTATTTGTTAGTCTATCAGCAAGGTAATATACTCTCTATTTCAAAATTATTTAAACCTGTAAATAAAATTTTAATCTCCTTTTAAATATATACTATAACTTAATTAGGTTTTTCTCTGTGAAAGACTATTTAATATAGTACTGCTTTTTCACAAATTCTCAATTAAACCTAATTTCTTTTAGGACTGGTATGGTTTCCTATTCTGGTACTAACTAGTTCAAACTGTCCAGAGAACAGGATTGTAATAGAAGGTATTTCCTCTGTGTAATTATTATAATGATACTGAATTTTGATATCATTGAGGAAGGAGCTAAGTGAAAACTTATTTATCCCATGAATATTATGTGCTTAGAATGTACTTCCCTAGATGTTAATTGGGTCACAGTGATCATCAGATAAAATTTCAGTGTTTAGTTATTTTATCAGTTATTTTCATGACTTGATTAAAAGTCTTGTTTGAAAAATGGTTTCTTATCCAGAAGTCATTATCTCTTGATAATTGCTAATGATAATCTTCTGATTTTATTTAGATTAATTTAAAGTTTGGTATCAGAAAACCAGAAGCTCGGACAGGAACTGAAACAGATACCTGTACAGCTTGTGCAGGTACCTTGATCCTTGAGTTTGCTGCTTTAAGTCGATTCACAGGAGCAACGATATTTGAGGTTTGCTTTTCATAGTCTTTGATTTCCTGGGTATTGGTCATAACTAACTTTATAGCTTTTCTTCATTGATCAAGTATTAAGATAATGAACTGGATGATTTCTGTTATTTAGTGAACTTTTTGTCTAAATTCCAGCACATAGTTTTTAATTTTGAAAAACATAGAAGTTATATTAAGTACAACTTTGCTTTTTGTTCACGAACTATAAAGTAAGTTTTTAGATTTATTCTTACAGAATGTTTTAGCCATATTACCTATATGAAATTTGATATCACAAATGTCTTACATGAAATACTATCTGTGTTTTATTGTTAGACTTCTAGATGGTCTGTTTCATTTCTGAAAACTTCACTTATCTTCTAAAACATAGTGAAATTTTTGCACTTAAGTCTCATTGAGTTTGTTTTTTGCACTTAAGTCTCACCTGTAAGTTTGTTTACTCCAAGGGGAAATATTATTCATCATCCAAAGACTTAATATCCCCCAAATAGTTTGTTGTGGACTAGCTATGTCTTGCAGTTTTTATTTTAGCTAATTGTTTAACCATGTCATTGGAGTGCAATAGTAACAGCCAATTTTTAAAACATATAACTTAGAAGAATTTATTTTCTTTCTTTTTTTTTTCTTTTTTTTTTTGCGGTACGTGGGCCTCTCACTGTTGTGGCCTCTCCCATTGCGGAGCACAGGCTCAGGACGCGCAGGCTCAGCAGCCATGGCTCACGGGCCCAGCCGCTCCGCGGCATGTGGGATCTTCCCGGACTGGGGCACAAACCCGTGTCCCCTGCATCGGCAGGCGGACTCTCAACCACTGCGCCACCAGGGAAGACCTAGAAGAATTTTTTAAAATTCAGCAAATGGTACACATAGAACAATCAGAAATAGGGACTATATACTAGCATTAGAGACCATTTAAAACAAGTTAAATGGTCTTTGTGTGGTTGTATGTTCAAAGTATCTTAAGGACAAGTTTATCTTGTTTCGTTTAATTTTTGTTCTATAACTTGCTGTGATATTTTCCCTTCATTTACAAAAATGTCATTTTTGCATACTTTCTAATTTAATTTGACCTACAGACTCTGAGATACTGATGCATCTACACGTGAGGAAAGTGAGGTTCAAAGGTATTTGACTAAAGGGTGAATGAGTGGAACCAGAATTAGAATCCATGCCTTTCTGAATTCAAAGCCCAACCTTTTTTCACTGGGTTATTTTATATTTTAAAACTGTGATTTTTCTTTAACTTCTTGAATGTACAGTGATTTATTATGAGAGAAGCAACCTAATGCAGTTGACAGAGACTCAAGCTAATACAGGGCTGGTAAACTACAGTCTGAGGTGAAATCCAGCCACTACCTGTTTTTGTAAATAAAGTTTTATTGGAACACAGCCACACTCATTTATTTATTTTTGTCTATGGCTGTATTTATGCTACAGTGGCAGAGTTGAGTAATTGTGACAGTGACTGAATGGCCCATAATGCCTGAAGTATTTACTGTCTGGCCCCTGTCAGAAAAAAGTTTGTTGACTTTTTGGTCTAATATATTGCTATATAAAGAGATCTGAATTCTCATATTAGTTGTCCTATTATTCGGTTTTAAACTTTTGTTAAATCTTTGATTTCACTGGGCCTCTTTCCTTAGCTATAAGATAGGAATAGGGAAATGTAATCTTTATGAAACTTTCCAGCTCTGAAATTATACCATTAAGTAAAGTTGCAATCTGCCTTTGTTTAAAAAATTCAGCATAAATAGTCAAGAATTAAGACTATTTTACATCCTATTTTTCAATCTGCAGAGTGACAAATTGGTTTAATGATTTCTTTTATAGAAGTACTTCTGCAATGCTGAGTAGATTCATGCTCTGAAATTAATTTTAACTTAGAAACTCTTTTGTACATGTTCTTTGCTTTTGTTTTGTAACATCTTTTCATCCAAAGCCAAGAATTTGACCAGAAATAATTTTAATTTAGTGTCTAAGTGACAAAAATAAATGAAAAAAGAAGAGAAAAATATTATTATAAGGTTATAATTTTGGTATTGTCAAATGAATACTAGTTGATTTACTTACTCTTCACTAATGAAGTTGCTGGCTGTTTAAAATGTAGGATTTGAAATGTCTATTCTGTTTCAAAGATGGCATACCAACTTTGAAATTCTCTTCCAGTTTTGTAAATTAGAGTATCTAAGGAGATTTTTACTTTGCATTTGAAAGATAGAAATTGAGTCTGCCTGCTGATGCAGGGGATGTGGGTTCGTGCCCCGGTCTGGGAGGACCCCGCATGCCGCGGAGCGGCTGGGCCCGTGAGCCATGGCTGCTGGGCCTGCGCACCGCAAAAAAAAAAATAAAAGATAGAAATTATTTTAATAAGTTAATTTAATTATGCCAGTTCTTTTTACTTTAATAATACATGTGTGTGAATGCAGACCTGTACTACAAGAGCAGATGAACAAGGATGGTCTCAAAGTGAGATCATTGGCACTAAATAGCATTTTTAGAGTCGTTCTTTTTAACTAAACTCAATTGGCTGAAAGAGCCAGTAGTTTTGACTTGCAAGGAAATTTAATGTATGTTATAAGTATCTTTGGAATTTTTCTTAATCCTTGAAATATACTATGGGCCTTTGATTTTTGTTTCTTTGTTTCCTGTTTGCCAAAGATATGCAGTTCTTCAAGTATACTTTTCTTTTTTTATTATAGGAATATGCAAGAAAAGCTCTTGATTTTCTCTGGGAGAAAAGACAGCGAAGTAGTAATTTAGTGGGCGTGACTATAAATATTCATACTGGAGATTGGGTACGAAAAGGTATGTAAGTTGGGCTTTTCAAATTAAGCCTTGTCATCCTCAAAATGGTTGGGAAATAAAGGATTTTTATTTGTTAAAATAGTCTTTATGACAGTATAAAGCATAGTTTCTCAACAAGATTGCTAGAATTTTAACCAGTGTAGCCAAATTTTCTTCCTTGGTGCCAAATAATAATAGCACACTTAATCTAGATGGCTAAGTGTACTATTTCATGCCTTATAGCATTATAGATGAAACAATAGAACTAATTTCTTTGAAGATTAGAGGATCAGAATACCTCAGCCATCTCATATCAAGGTGTAATTAAGTGGAAATCTGTATTTAATAATGTTATCACCAACCCTTATGTTTTTTCTTCCTACCTCCAGAAGTAGTATATAGCATGGTAGCTAAGAGCATAGACCCTGGATTCATATTGTTGGAATTGAAGCCATGTGATCTTGGGCAAGTTATTTAACCTCTGTGTGCCTCTGTATCTGTAAAATGAGGATAATAGTACTTACTTCATAGAGTTATTATGATTTTTGTTTTGTTTTTTTATATAATCTTTATTGGAGTATAGTTGATTTACAATGTTGTGTTAGTTTCTGCTATACATCAAAGTGAATCAGTTAGAATTATGATTAAATGAGTTAATGTAAAGAACTTATAACAGTGCCTGGCATATGCTACACTTACTATGAAGTAAGTGCTCACGATGTTAGTTCCTTTGATTAAGAATTTCACTTTTGGACATCTAGCCTGAGGAAACAACATAAAAGGTAGAAAATCATTTGTTCCCAAAGATGTTAATCACATAAAATTATTTGTAGTAGTGGAAAACTTGGAAACAGTCTAAACAGTGATCACCAGTAAAGAATAACATCAGTGTTTGAGAATTATTTCGCATCAGTGTTGAAACAGTAAGTTTTTAAATTGAATTGGATCAGGGGACAAAGCATATAACAATGTTTTATGAACAAACAGGATGTAAGATCATATAAAAAATATTTTATCTTTATAAGACACTCCTATAAAACAGGCATAGACAAATGGAAATATACTAGACTACTCCTAATGAGATTTGATTGTCTAATTTACACATTTCTCTGTTTTCCTAAAGGCTTATGTTATATATAAAATAAATAACTGCATATATTTAAATGAATGAAAATGATATAAATATTAATTTGAACATATTAAAATAAAATTATTGCCTCTATTCACTAATAGAGGCAATATTGTCTAAAATTTTTCAAAGTGTTATCTAAATGGTCCCTTCCTGAAACTGATCTGAATCCTGGCTTCAGAATTTTATAATTTCTTTTGTTAATTCTTATTTCACTCTCCTCATTGGCCCATGCATGGCCTATTTTATTTAGTCATTTTTAATAATGTAGTAACCACCCACAGATGGACCATCCATTATAAAAGCAACTAACTTGATAACATACTACTTCTGCATATGGTCCTTGACTCTCCATATCTCTGTAATCTCATACCTCTGTCACTAACTGAAATAACCATCATTCTGATATTGTATTGATCATTCCCTTGCTTTCCTTTTAGTACAGTTTTATTGCAT
The DNA here is from genome assembly GCF_949987515.2 of Delphinus delphis. NCBI lineage: Eukaryota > Metazoa > Chordata > Mammalia > Artiodactyla > Delphinidae > Delphinus > Delphinus delphis. The sequence goes on along the minus strand of NC_082683.1, from coordinate 139,384,971 downwards.
CTATATGTATTCCTTAAAAATATATTTTTTGTTTTGTTTTTAACTTATAAAACGGCATCATGTCGTATGAGACATTTTGAGACTTTTCACTTAAAATTATATTGCTACAATTCTTGCACATTGTTGCATGTAGTTCTTTCTTTTTGACTGCTGCATAATATTCTATTGTGTGAATAAACCATTATTTATGAGCATTTAGATTGTTTCTACGATTTTACTCTTGTGAACCCTAGTGCCATGAATATTTTTGTTTCTTCTGTTATACATGTATAAAAGTTTCTTTTGTCTGTATATCTAGGAGTAGAATTTTTAGGTCATAGGATAAGTTAAAGTTCAACTTCAGGAGACATGTCAAATTGTTTTCTAAAGTTGTTTCACCACTTTACACTTTCACCTGCAACATAAAAGAGATCCTGTGGATCAGCATCCTCTCCCAACACTTTGCATTGTCATACTCAAAGATTTTGCCAATCAGATGGGTGTACAAATGATTTCCCATAGTGGTTAGATTTGTATTTCTTTGATCACCAATGATGTTGAACACTTCTTCGTATTTATTGGCTATATATGTTTCCTTTTTTTTTTTTTTAATGTGGATGTTCTTATATATTGTCCATTTTCTATTGGGTTACTTGTGCTTTTAAAAAATATTATTGATATTATATGATACTTATGATCTATGTGATACCTATACCTTTGAAATTTATTAAGGTTATCTTTTTGCCCTAGAACATGGTCAGCTTTCACTTGTGCTTAAGAAAAAATATATATATTTTCTAATTTTTGGTTATAAAATTCTATATATGTCAGTTTGTTCAGTTAATAATGCTGTGTAGGTCCTTGCTGATTTTCTGTTTGCTTGACATATCAAGAATTAAAGAAGGTGGATAAAATTTCTGGTAATGATTGTGGACCTATTAGTATCTCCTTTTAGTTGTATTTTTGCTTTATACATTGGGTGCATTCATTTAAAATTGCTGTCTCTTCTTAGTTGAACCTTTCATCATTATGCAGTGACCATCTCTAATAATACTGTGTTAAAGTCTATTTTATGTGTTGGTAGTGCAGCTACATTGGCTTTATTTTGCTTAATATTTGCCTGATAAGTCTTTTTCTGTCCTTTTACTTTCAATTTTTGCAGGGGCTCATGCCATAAGTGTAACTGCTGTAAAATTTATAGATTTTACAGATTTACTGACAAAAATCCATTTGTCAGTCTTTGTCTTTTAATTGGTAAATTTAGTCCATTCTTGTTTATTGGTATTGTAAATATATTTGGGTTTATTTATACTACCTTATTATTTCAGTGTGTCTCACCTTTTCTGTTTCCTTTTAATCCTTTTGTTTTTAATTGAAAGCTATATTTACCTTCTAGTGAGACATGAACTTTAGCATGCTCTCCCATCCTTTTGTTTCCTTCTGTTCAAACCCTCATCCTCTGTTATGTTGATATCATATAGATATTTAGTTCTTTTGATTATGAATGTTTTCTTTTTTTTCTTTTGCTCTTAGTGCTGCCCCCTCCCTCTTCCTTTAAAGATAATAAACTTTAACAAGGTGTTTTGTCACCTGTACTTTGTATATTTCTTGCAACATCTCTTAGATTTGCCTCTCTTCTTATATAAGTATTTATCCCAAACTGTTCTCAGTAGCTTTTAATAGCTTCTGAGGCCTTACATGTCTAACAATAATTTTATTATGCTTTCATATTTGAGAGACTGTTAGGCTGTAAATAATTTTCTGTTCAAGTTCTTTTCTTTCAAGTCCTTGAAAATATAACTGTATTGTTTTCTTACACCCTGTTAAAAAATCTGTTATTCTGATTTTTATGCCCTTATTTGTGATCTTTTTCTCTGGAAAATTAAGAATATCAGTGACAAAGAGAAATTTCTGAAAATGTCACAATAATTTTATGTGTAGAATTTTCTTTATCTCTCCTTTTGGTATTCTGTGGGCCCTTTCAATATATAATTGGTGTATTTAATTGCTGAAAGTTGATCTTTTTTTAAAAGTTATTTTATCTCTTTCATTTTTATTTTTTTTTCTTTCATTTTTATATATCTCTTTTTGCAATTCCTTTTATTACATGCAGTCTTATAGTTTGCTAATTTGTTCTTCAGCTGTATCCTAGATGCTATGTATCGCATCTATTATGGAATTTTGTTATATTTTTATTCCATAATTTCTTCTCAATTAATGATTTATTTTCTTCTCCTTTTGTGTTGCTGATATCTTCCCTATCTCTTTAGTGTGTTTATTACACTAATTTTATTCTTTTTATTTATTTTATTTATTTATTTATTTTTGCATCTTTATTGGAGTATAATTGCTTTACAATAGTGTGTTAGTTTCTGCTTTATAACAAAGTGAATCAGTTATACATATACATATGTTCCCATATCTCTTCCCTCTTGAATCTTCCTCCCTTCCACCCTCCCTATCCCACCCCTCTAGGTGGTCACAAAGCACCGAGCTGATCTCCCTGTGCTATGCGGCTGCTTCCCACTAGCTATCTATTTTACGTTTGGTAGTGTATATATGTCCATGCCACTCTCTCACTTTGTCACAGCTTATCCTTCTCCCTCCCCATATCCTCAACTCCACTCTCTAGTAGGTCTGTGTCTTTATTCCTGTCTTACCCCTAGGTTCTTCATGACATTTTTTTTTCTTAAATTCCATATATGTGTCTTAGCATACGGTATTTGTCTTTCTCTTGCTGACTTATTTCACTCTGTACAACAGACTCTAGGTCCATCCACCTCATTAAAAATAGCTCAATTTCGTTTCTTTTTATGGCTGAGTAATATTCCATTGTATATATATGCCACATCTTCTTTATCCATTCATCCAATGATGGACACGTAGGTTGTTTCCATCTCCGGGCTATTGTAAATAGAGCTGCAATGAACATTCTGGTTACATGACTCTTTCTGAATTATGGTTTTCTCAGGGTATATGCCCAGTAGTGGGATTGCTGGGTCATATGGTAGTTCTATTTGTAATTTTTTAGGAACCTCCATACTGTTCTCCATAGTGGCTGTACCAATTCACATTCCCACCAGCAGTGCAGGAGTGTTCCCTTTTCTCCACACCCTCTCCAGCATTTATTGTTTCTAGATTTTTTGATGATGGCCATTCTGACTGGTGTGAGATGATATCTCATTGTAGTTTTGATTTGCATTTCTCTAATGATTAACGATGTTGAGCATTCTTTCATGTATTTCTTGGCAGTCTGTATACCTTCTTTGGAGAAATGTCTATTTAGGTCTTCTGCCCATTTTTGGATTGGGTTGTTTGTTTTTTTCTTATTGAGCTGCATGAGCTGCTTATAAATTTTGGAGATTAATCCTTTGTCAGTTGCTTCATTTGCAAATATTTTCTCCCATTCTGAAGGTTGTCTTTTGGTCTTGTTTATGGTTTCCTTTGCTGTGCAAAAGCTTTGAAGTTTCATTAGGTCCCATTTGTTTATTTGTGTTTTTATTTCCATTTCTCTAGGTGGTGGGTCAAAAAGGATCTTGCTGTGATGTATGTCATAGAGTGTTCTGCCTATGTTTTCCTGTAAGAGTTTGATAGTGTCTGGCCTTACATTTAGGTCTTTAATCCATTTTGAGATTATTTTTGTGTATGGTGTTAGGGAGTGATCTAATCTCATACTTTTACATGTACCTGTCCAGTTTTCCCAGCACCACTTATTGAAGAGGCTGTCCTTTCTCCACTGTACGTGCCTGCCTCCTTTATCAAAGATAAGGTGACCATATGTGCATGGGTTTATCTCTGGGCTTTCTATCCTGTTCCATTGATCTATCTTTCTGTTTTTGTGCCAGTACCATACTGTCTTGATTACTGTAGCTTTGTAGTATACTCTGAAGTCGGGGAGCCTGATTCCTCCAGCTCCGTTTTTTGTTCTTCAGATTGCTTTGGCTATTCGGGGTCTTTTGTGTTTCCATACAAATTGTGAATTTTCTTTTTCTAGTTCTGTGAAAAATGCCAGTGTTAGTTTGATAGGGATTGCATTGATTCTGTAGATTTCTTTGGGTAGTAGAGTCATTTTCACTATGTTGATTCTTCCAATCCAAGAACATGGTATATCTCTCCATCTATTTGTATCATCTTTAATTTCTTTCGTCAGTGTCTTATAATTTTCTGCATACAGATCTTTTGTCTCCTTAGGTAGGTTTATTCCTAGATATTTTATTCTTTTTGTTGCAATGGTAAATGGGAGTGTTTTCTTGATTTCACTTTCAGATTTTTCATCTTTAGTGTATAGGAATGCAAGCGATTTCTGTGCATTAATTATGTATCCTGCAACTTTACCAAATTGATTGATTAGCTCTAGTAGTTTTCTGGTAGCATCTTTAGGATTCTCTATGTATAGTATCATGTCATCTGCACACAATGACAGCTTTACTTCTTCTTTTCCGATTTGCATTCCTTTTATTTCCTTTTCTTCTCTGATTGCTGTGGCTAAAACTTCCAAAACTATACTGAATAAGAGTGGTGAGAGTGGGCAACCTTGTCTTGTTCCTAATCTTACTGGAAATGCTTTCATTTTTCACCATTGAGGACGATGTTGGCTGTGGGTTTGTCATATATGGCCTTTATTATGTTGAGGAAAGTTCCCTCTATGCCTACTTTCTGCAGGGTTTTTATCATAAATGGGTGTTGAATTCTGTCAAAAGCTTTCTCTGCATCTATTGAGATGATCATATGGTTTTTCTTCTTCAATTTGTTAATATGGTTTATCACATTGATTGATTTGCGTATATTGAAGAATCCTTGCATTCCTGGACTAAACCGTACTTGATCATGGTGTATGATCCTTTTAATGTGCTGTTGGATTCTGTTTGCTAGTATTTTGTTGAGGATTTTTGCATCTATGTTCATCAGTGATATTGGCCTGTAGTTTTCTTTCTTTGTGACATCCTTTTCTGGTTTTGGTATCAAGGTGATGGTGGCCTCGTAGAATGAATTTGGGAGTGTTCCTCCCTCTGCTATGTTTTGGAAGAGTTTGAGAAGCATAGGTGTTAGCTCTTCTCTAAATGTTTGATAGAATTCATCTGTGAAGCCATCTGGTCCTGGGCTTTCGTTTGTTGCAAGATTTTTAATCACAGTTTCACTTTCAGTGCTTGTGATTGGTCTGTTCATATCTTCTATTTATTCCTGATTCAGTCTTGGAAGGTTGTGCATTTCTAAGAATTTGTCTATTTCTTCCAGGTTGTCCATTTTATTGGCATAGAGTTGCTTGTAGTAATCTCTCATGATCTTTTGTATTTCTGCAGTGTCAGTTGTTACTTCTTTTTCATTTCTAATTCTATTGATTTGAGTCTTCTCCCTTTTTTTCTTGCTGAGTCTGGCTAATGGTTTATCTGTTTTGTTTATCTTCTCAAAGAACCAGCTATTAGCTTTACTGATCTTTGCTATTGTTTCCTTCATTTCTTTTTCATTTATTTCTGATCTGATTTTTATGATTTCTTTCCTTCTGCTAACTTTAGGGGTTTTTTGTTCTTCTTCTCTAATTGCTTTAGGTGCAAGGTTAGGTTGTTTATTCGAGATGTTTCCTGTTTCTTAAGGTGGGATTGTATTGCTATAAACTTCCCTCTTACAACTGCTTTTGCTGCATACCATAGGTTTTGGGTCGTCGTGTCTCCATTGTCATTTGTTTCTAGGTATTTTTTTATTTCCTCTTTGATTTCTTCAGTGATCACTTCGTTATTAAGCAGTGTATTGTTTAGCCTCCATGTGTTTGTATTTTTTACAGATCTTTTCCTGTAATTGATATCTAGTCTCATAGCGTTGTGGTCGGAAAAGATACTTGATACAATTTCAATTTTCTTAAATTTACCAAGGCTTGATTTGTGACCCAAGATATGATCTATCCATGAGCACTTGAGAAAAATGTGTATTCTGTTGTTTTTGGATGGAGTGTCCTATAAATATCAATTAAGTCCATCGTGTTTAATGTATCATTTAAAGCTTGTGTTTCCTTTTTTATTTTCATTTTGGATGATCTGTCCATTGGTGAAAGTGGGGTGTTAAAGTCCCTACTATGAATGTGTTACTGTCGATTTCCACTTTTATGGCTGTTAGTATTTGCCTTATGTGTTGAGGTGCTCCTATGTTGGGTGCATAAATATTTACAATTGTTATATCTTCTTCTTGGATCGATTCCTTGATCATTATGTAGTGTCCTTCTTTGTCTCTTCTAATAGTCTTTGTTTTAAAGTCTATTTTGTCTGATATGAGAATTGCTACTCCAGCTTTCTTTTGGTTTCCATTTGCATGGAATATCTTTTTCCATCCCCTTACTTTCAGTCTGTATGTGTCTCTAGGTCTGAAGTGGGTCTCTTGTAGACAGCATATATATGGGTCTTGTTCTTGTATCCATTAAGCTAATCTGTGTCTTTAGGTGGGAGCATTTAGTCCATTTACATTTGAGGTAATTATCGATATGTATGTTCCTATTCCCATTTTCTTAATTGTTTTGGGTTCGTTATTGTAGGTCTTTTCCTTCTCTTGTGTTTCTTGCCTAGAGAGGTTCCTTTAGCATTTGTTGTAATGCTGGTTTGGTGCTGCTGAACTCTCTCAGCTTTTGCTTGTCTGTAAAGGTTTTACTTTCTCCATCAAATCTGAATGAGAACCTAGCTGGGTAGAGTAATCTTGGCTGCAGGTGTTTCTCCTTCATCACTTTAAATATGTCCTGCCAGTCCCTTCTGGCTTGCAGAGTTTCTGCTGAAAGATCAGCTGTTAACCTTATGGGGATTCCCTTGTGTGTTATTTGTTGTTTTTCCCTTGCTGCTTTTATTTTTTTATTCTTTATTTATTTATTTAGGGCTGTGTTGGGTCTTCCTTTCTGTGCGAGGGCTTTCTCCAGTTGTGGCAAGCGGGGGGCCACTCTTCATCGCAGTGCATGGGCCTCTCACTATTGCGGCCTCTCTTGTTGCGGAGCACAGGCTCCAGACGCGCAGGCTCAGTAGTTGTGGCTCACGGGCCTAGTTGCTCCGCGGCATGTGGGATCTTCCCAGACCAGGGCTTGAACCCGTGTCCCCTGCATTAGCAGGCAGATTCTCAACCACTGCGCCACCAGGGAAGCCCCCTTGCTGCTTTTAATATGCTTTCTTTGTTTTTAATTTTTGACAGTTGATTCATATGTGTCTTGGCATGTTTCTCCTTGGATTTATCCTGTATGGGACTCTGTGTGCTTCCTGGACTTAATTAACTATTTCCTTTCCCATATTAGGGAAGTTTTCAACTATAATCTCTTCAAATATTTTCTCAGTCCCTTTCTTTTTCTCTTCTTCTTCTGGAACCCCTAAAATGCGAATGTTGGTGCGTTTAATGTTGTCCCAGAGGTCTGTGAGACTATCCTCAGTTCTTTTCATTCGTTTTTCTTTGTTCTGCTCAGCAGTAGTTATTTCCACTATTTTATCTTCCAGGTCACTTATCCGTTCTCCTGCCTCAGTTATTCTGCTATTGATCCCATCTAGAGTATTTTTCATTTCATTTATTGTGTTGTTCATCATTGCTTGTTTCATCTTTAGTTCTTCTAGGTCCTTGTTAAATGTTTCTTGCATGATGTTTATTCTATTTCCAAGATTTTGGATCATCTTTACTATCATTATTCTGAATTCTTTTTCAGGTAGACTGCCTATTTCCTCTTCATTTGTTAGGTCTGGTGGGTTTTCATCTTGCTCCTGCATCTGCTGTGTGTTTTTCTGTCTTCTCATTTTGCTTATCTTACTGTGTTTGGGGTCTCCTTCTTGCAGGCTGCAGGTTCGTAGTTCCTATTGTTTTTGGTGTCTGTCCCCAGTGGCTCAGGTTGGTTCAGTGGGTTGTGTAGGCTTCCTGGTGGAGGGGACTAGTGCCTGTGTTCTGGTGGATGAGGCTGCATCTTGTCTTTCTGGTGGGCAGGTCCACGTCTGTTGGTGTGTTTTGGGGTGTCTGTGGACTTATTATGATTTTATGCAGCCTCTGCTAATGGGTGGGGTTGTGTTCCTCTCTTGCTAGTTGTTTGGCATAGGGTGTCCAGCACTGTAGCTTGCTGGTCGTTGAGTGAAGCTGGTGCTGGTGTTGAGAATGAGATCTCTGGGAGATTTTCACCGTTTGATATTATGTGGAGCTGGGAGGTCTGTTGTGGACCAGTGTCCTGAAGTTGGCTCTCCCACCTCAGAGGCACAGCACTGACTCCTGGCTCCAGCACCAAGAGCCTTGCATCCACACGGCTCAGAATAAAAGGGAGAAAAAGAAGAAAGAGAGAGGGAGGGAGGGAGAGAGGGAGGGAGGGAGAGAGAGAGAGAGAGAGAAAGAAAGAAAGGAAAGAAAGAAAAGGAGGGAGGGAGTGAGGGAGGAAGGAGGGAGGGCAGAAAGGAAAGAAAGAAAGAAAACAAAATAAAGTAAGATTAAATAAAATAAGGTTATTAAAATAAAAAATAATTATTAAGAAAAAAACTTTTTTAAAGAAAAAAGAAAACCCCCAAAAACAACAACAGAAAAAGGTCGGATAGAACCCTGTGACAAATGGTGGAAGCAAAGCTATACAGACAAAATCTCACACAGAAGCATACACATACGCACTGACAAAAAGAGGAAAAGGGGAAAATCATAAATCTTGCTCTCAAAATCCACCTCCTCAATTTGGGATGATTCGTTGTGTATTCATGTATTCCACAGATGCAGGGTACATCAAGTTGATTGTGGAGCTTTAATCCGCTGCTTCTGAGGCTGCTGGGAGAGATTTCCCTTTCTCTCCTTTTTCTTACAGCTCCCAGGGGCTCCGCTTTGGATTTGGCCCCACCTCTGAGTGTAGGTCGCCGGAGGGCATCTGTTCTTCACTCAGACAGGTCGGGGTTAAAGGAGCAGCTGCTTCGGGGCCTCTGGCTCACTCAGGCCGAGGGGAGGGAGGGGTACGGAGTGCGGGATGAGCCTGCGGCGGCAGAGGCCAGCATGACGTTGCACCATCCTGAGGCGCGCCATGCGTTCTCCCGGTGAAGTTGTCCCTGGATCCCGGGACCCTGGCAGTGGCGGGCTGCACAGGCTCCCCAGAAGCGGGGTGTGGATAGTGACCTGTGCTCGCACACAGGCTTTTTGGTGGCTGCAGGAGCAGCCTTAGCGTCTCATGCCCGTTTCTGGGGTCCACTCTTTTAGCCGCGTCTCACGCCCATCTCTGGAGCTCCTTTAAGCAGCGCTCTTAATCCCCTCTCCTCAGGAAACAAAGAGGGAAGAAAACGTCTCTTGCCTCTTCGGCAGGTCCAGACTTTTCCCCGGACTCCCTCCCGTCTAGCCGTGGCGCACTAACTCCCTGCAGGCTGTGTTCACGCCGCCACCCCCAGTCCTCTCCCTGCGCTCCTCCGAAGCCAGAGCCTCAGCTCCCAGCCCCGCCCACCCTGGCGGGTGAGCAGACAAGCCTCTCGGGCTGGTGAGTGCTGGTCTGCACCGATGCTCTGTGCGGGAATCTCTCCACTTTGCCCTCCGCACCCCTGTTACCGTGCTCTCCTCCGCGGCGCCGAAGCTTTCCCCCTTCGCCACCCGCAGTCTCCACCGGTGAAGGGGCTTCCTAGTGTGTGGAAACCTTTCCTCCTTCACAGCTCCCTCCCACTGGTGCAGGTCCCATCCCTGGCCTTTTGTCTCTGTTTATTCTTTTTTCTTTTGCCCTACTCAGGTACGTGGGGACTTTCTTCCCTTTTGGGAGGTTTGAGGTCTTCTGCCAGCGTTCAGTAGGTGTTCTGTAGGAGTTGTTCCACGTGTAGATGTATTTCTGGTGTATCTGTGGGGAGGAAGGTGATCTCCGCGTCTTACTCTTCAGCCATCTTCCCCTTGTCCCCCCATTAGATTAATTTTAAATTCTTGGTTTGCCTGTTCTAATATTTTCTTCCTCTGATAAACTCCTACTCCAGTACTTTCTTCTTCTTTTCAAAAAGTCATGCATCTTAAATGTTTTTGTCCTATAAGTTCATGTTCACTTGTCACCTACTTTGTGGGGAGGTCAAATTCCAATCCCTATCAGCCCCAGTTATCTTAGGGATGAATTCTAAGAAGTTTTTAAAAATACCAATGCCTTGACGCCTAGAGATTCTGATTTGATTGGCCTGGAGTGTGCCCTGAGTATAGGGATTTCTAAGATTGTAATTGTAATTATAATTTAGATTGTGATTCACCAGCCTTAAGAGTTTGGAGGGGAAAGGGTGGGGAAGAGAATGTCTAAAATTAGTTCCCACCTCTTTTTGAGTTCAGTTCCTCACACAGGACTTATGTGGTGCCCTGATTTTATTCCTGAGGCTACCTGGAGCATAGATCTGAGTTGTAGCAGGCATGGAAGGAGACTTTGTATCTTAAGGCAGTGGTAGGAGAGAGGCAGGAGCAAAGCTCCAGCAGTTTTTCTACTGTTTGATCCTTCCATAGCTATGCCTGGCTGCTTCTGCTCCAGAACAAAGCCCTCCCCCTCCATCCCCCACCAAGTTCTTAACAGTTTTCTTCTTGTTATTTTCTTTCTTTGGTCCTCTGTGATGATCTTAGAGGAAGAAGCCAGCAGTTGTGCTAGCTTCAGCAATTAGAACTGTCACCTTCAAACAGCAGCAGTGTTGTTTTCATATATATTATAACTGTAAAGATTGATGTCTAACTGATTAAGGATCCAGTAATTGCATAATAATACCTGCTAGTGCTTTCTCTTTGAAGTTCCTCATTAAGAAAGTAAGCTTTAAAAATATTCTTAAAACTAGTATCTTCTGCTTTTAAATAAGACTTTAAAATAAGACTTCTGTAGCCAATTTTGCAAAGCAAGATTTTTTTTTTAACATACAAACTATTGTCAACAAAGGAACTATTATTCATGTAGTAAGGTTAATATTTCTGTAAATGTGTAATTTTTACTTTCAGCAATTTCATGTTTAGACTAATTTTTCATTCTTAATGTACTGGTACCTTTACTATATTCTATGAAGAATTTTTAAGACTTGTTTAATAAAAAATCACATTTATATGTATTTTCCATAGATAGTGGAGTTGGAGCAGGGATTGATTCATATTATGAATATCTGTTGAAAGCCTACGTCTTGCTTGGAGATGACAGCTTTCTGGAAAGATTTAATACAGTAAGTTGTTCCAATTTTGTATTAAGTTTAGAACCAATTTAATTTGCCAGATTTTGATAGAAACTCAATCATCTAAGTGACATTCTGAAAAATTACTTTTAAATGTGTAGTAGTTTTTTGGTCAGTATTCCCTGATGATGTTGGACAGGGACAGGGTAAACACTACATACATTGCAAAAACTAGATTACAAAGTCGTTTTATTTTCATCTATCATCAGAAGCTTTCAAGATTTTCCAGTGAGTAATATGTAGATTTGAGTTTTACCTAATCTTTTACACAAGGAAGGGAATTTATTGAAATCCAAAGCCTTCTCCTTTGGATTCTAATTCTTTTTGGAATAGTTTGGAAGTTTGGCCTAGTCCTTGACCACACCAAGTGTGCAGGGCTTTGGAGACTTGAACAAACCAGTGGGTATTCATTTCAAAAGAAGGTCTGTTAAGTCTTAAGTGTGGATCAGACTCACAGGCATGTTTTTAGGGGAGAAGGGAGAGATTATTGAACCCTATTGGATCGCCTTTGTCTGTAATTAAAGCAAATTGAAATTAACTGTAGTAAACTCATCAGCTGTGTCAGTACATTCTTTTCAAAATAATTTACCATTTCTTTGCCCACCCATGAGTTCACCCACATTATTGTGAGATAGTACAATATAGTGGTTAAAAGTATGAGAGTTCTCCTGTGTGGGTTTAAATCCTGGTTGTGCCACTGGTTTTGTGACTTTGGGCAAGTAACTTAGATATTTTTCTCTATTCCTTATCCACAAAATGGGAATGCTAGTACTATTTATTGGGAGGATTAAATGAGTTAATGCATATGAACTGATTAGAACAGTGCTTTAAGATCTGTCAGGTACTCAATAATAGTTAATAAATAATAGATGAGTTAGGGGAAAAACCTGGTAAAAGTCCTAATAAGTCATCGCTGAATACTTTTAGAAACACTATTACATATATCATTTAATATATCATTTATTAGATTATAACAAGATTTTCTTGAGGTGCATGAGGACAGTTTTTTTTTTATTGGTTTTTTTTATCAGTCATTGACTCTGACAGCTCAACCTGTTGTCAAGGCTGAGAAATATCTAGGAGAAGATAAAAGAAGGGGAAAAGAGTTTTTAAGACCATAAAAGGCAGAGGTAGTGGACCGTAAGAGTGGCAACAGTGATGGGATGCATTAGTTTAGGTAGACAAGCACCAGAATGTTATGTTAGCTGCCTAGGGAGCAAACTTCCTAGACAAAGGAGAAAATGAATCTAATTCTGTGATATAGAAGCCTGTAACTATATTTCAAGAGGACGTAAGAGCATCCTTGGGCCACAATCCTGCAGGATAGTGATGTTCAGGTCTATACCCTTCAGAAGGTCCCATTTTATCTATAGTTTTTAGTACTCTACATCAGAGTTTAAGAACACAGGGGAGTATATAGTATATTTTACGAAGATTTCCATCTAAAGGAATTTAACTATTTCCATAGTTAATTAACAGTTACTTAGTAAATTTATTCATATGTAAATTCGGGTTTCATTTCTTCATATATTTAATGATATGCTGTGTTTAGAATAGTACAGCTTTTTTCATCTACTTTCATGAACACATATTGTGACCTTTTTTAGCACTACGATGCCATAATGAGGTACATAAGCCAGCCACCTCTTCTACTTGATGTGCATATCCACAAGCCAATGCTGAATGCTCGGACTTGGATGGATGCTTTGCTTGCCTTTTTTCCAGGTTTGCAGGTAAAAAAAAACCTCTTTTATTTCTCTCAATATTAAAGTAAAGTGATTATAATTCAGTGCATTTGTGATCTCTAAAATTGAATTACCAAAACAGAGTCACACTTCAAAATTGTATTAATCTACATTTTTCCGTTTATATAATGATTATAGATAAAGTCAACTCATATTTTACTGGATAATTTTGTTGTTATTGTTGGTTTCTAGGTCTTAAAGGGGGATATTAGACCTGCTATTGAAACTCATGAAATGTTGTATCAGGTGATTAAAAAACACAATTTTCTACCAGAGGTAAGCAAATCATCTTTGGAATTCTAGTTTACATATACTATAGATTGCTAATTTAAAGGTAGAAAATGCCATCTTCAAGGTTGGTTTGTTCTTTTTCATTTTTCCTGGTTAAATAGCTTATTTAATATATTTTTGGTTTACACAGTATTGTATATGTTTTTCCTTTTCCTCATGTATTAAGAGAAGTCTAGTTTAGGATAATGCTGATAGTTTACTAATTTAATGTTAAAAAAAATCCCAAATTGGTATTTCTCAACCTTTTCTAATCCATGCCATTGCATAGTGTCTCATTCTAACTTTTACACTTATCCACCAGCTAGGGAGACTTTTGTACTTTTTATTTTCTAAAGCTTATTTTATGAAAACAGTATACATTGAACATACTCTTGCTGATCACACATGCTCCCTGGAAATTTGGAAATGTTAGCTCTTCTTCACGCTGCTTAAGAATTATTCTCCCTGGTTTTTATATGTTAGTAATAAGTATTCTTGCTAGCTTGATACCATAAGATTTTAATAGCAGACCTTTTGGCTTTCCAGAAATGTACCATTAAAAATTTCCAAATTTGTGTATGGCCTTGTTCTATCCCTACTTATTGACTACCCTCTGTGAGATATCTAAGCATCTCACCAATTTAGAAGGCTTCCTAAAGTGTTTGTTTCAAGCCACAGAGGATTTGAGACTCATAAAAAAGCATATGCTAAAATAGAAATAGGAGAGTGAGAGACTTAATAATTAAGAGAAAAAAGTGGAGATAAGAAAAAAGAAGAGAACACTATTATGCAGACAATGAGGACCTGTGTAGTGGCATTAATGAGGTCATAGCTTTTCCTAAGCTTCCTAATAAGCCAAAGTGATCATTTAAAAAAGGAATTCCATTTAATTGGTAAAAATAACAGCCTTCACAAAAATGAATTGTGATTTTAAGCAGTGATAATTTTCATTTTATATATGAAAATTGTTATCAATATTTTAACTTTCTTCTTGTTTGTGATCTAATTTATATACTATATATTCTACAACTACATACTTTTTTAAATCACATTTTTATGCCTATTTATGTGTTGTTTTGTCTAGGCATTTACCACAGATTTCAGGGTGCATTGGGCTCAACATCCTTTAAGGCCAGAATTTGCAGAAAGTACCTACTTCTTGTATAAAGTAAGCTAATTTAACTCTCTTTTTGCTATTTAGCTCCTGTTCTCTGTTGGATAACTCACTATCTTATAGTAATAGTATCGGCTTTCAAAGTTCTTGTTTAATATTATAATGATTGGCTATATCATGGTTCTTATTCACCCAGTTCATAGAGTTATTGAAAGATGCAAGAACTGACATCTAAGTTTTATGCCTTTTCAAAATACTTACGAAGCATTTCTTTAAAGAGAAATTTTATAGTCTAGAGCTGCTTTCTAAAGCATGTCTCTTGCCTTCCTTTAATCAGGCAACCTTTCTGGGCATTAGAAATTACATCCAAAGCCTAAGATGTACAGTTGTGCAGCTTTCCAGCTGTGTATTTAAGAAATTCATAAAGCAGATCCATGACTTACTTTCAGAGCTAGGTTCTATGTAACATGTGTTCTAGTGCCTGATATAATGCCTGGCACCTGGTAGGTACTCAATAAATATTTGATAAATAAATGGTTATATGGTACTATGTAAGCTATGTATATGTATACATATATTCTCCTTTTTAATAGGCTACAGGAGATCCTTACTACCTTGAAGTAGGGAAAACACTTATTGAAAATTTAAATAAATATGCTAGAGTGCCTTGCGGATTTGCTGCCATGAAGGATGTTCGTACTGGAAGTCATGAGGACAGGTAAAACAATTCCTAACCTCCCCTTTCCTCAGGGTAACTCTGAAACAACACAAAATATTATGAGTCAGATTTCAGATCAGCTTAATGCTTTTACAAAGGGTATTTGAAGATGCAAACCTTAGTTCATTGTGCTTATTTTTTAAACTCTCTTGAATAGGCTTATTTTAAATTGTTTGAAAAGTCTGTGTTTTTACCATGGTGCCTGGCATATAGTTGGTGCTCAAATGATCTTTAAATAGATGAATAAATGATTGTTAAACCTCAGAACCTTGGTCTTTGGAGTTTTAGGAAAGTTGGGGTTTTCTTCTTCGTTAATAGTTTTTTATATTATGTAAAATGTTAGAAATTATCAAGATGATGACTAATGATCTGGATTATGATTCCTGTTCAGTCAAGAATTCCTCAAAAGCAATATTGTGGTTAATGTGTGTATTCTTATTCTGTTGTCGTGGTTAATGTGTATATTCTTATTGTGTTGCTGATTTGGAGAGCTGGGGAGGCCCAGTGGCAGTTTCTATTTCATTGGATACTGGATAGATGTAGTCGACATGGAATATTCAAGATATGAAAAGCACCCTTTGGTTAATACGATATTCACTAACATTCCAGTTATTCTGAGATCATTTGGTTCTGTTATTTTAACTGTCCAGAACATAGCAACACATTTCTAAATGAACACTAAAGTTTGTTCATTTGGTTAGCAAGTGTTCATTCCACAAATATTTACTGAGGTGTCTTATGTGCCAGAGTTATACTAGGTTTTGAAGATTAAAGATAAAAAGACATGTCTTTTCTATCATTGAATCACGGGGGCAGGCAGATAAACAGGCTTTAAAGCATTGTATATGTGCTATGAAACATACTAAAGGGACGTGAAATGCAGATTGGGATATGACAGTCACTTGAGCGTCCTGTGTCCTGAAGGATCAGGACTAGAAAACTAGAAAAAGGAAAGTAGTAAAAGGAGTTTCCGGCAGAGGAACTAGGGACAGGTGAAATACAACACTCATTATCTACTCACAGAATTGACCCTCAGTCCTTCTCTTGGAGCATTTAGATAATAGTTAATTAGGCTTGGGACCTCCTTCCCCGACCACAGCTGATAAGAAATGGATAGGTTTCTGGAAGCAGACACACAGAAAACAGCAAGAAATGAAAGCAGATAGCTTTTGTATTTATCTGTAACATTTACTGGCTGCTTCCTACATTTCAGGCACTCTTCTCATTAAGCACTTTCTGTTTAATTCATTTGATCCTTTACAGCCACCCTCTGAAGTATAATTTCTATTATTATCTTCATTTTATAGATGAAGAAACCAAGGCACAGGGAGTTGGGGAGCTTGCCTGAGGTCACACAGTTAGTAAGGTTAATTCTAATCAAGGCAGATAGGCTTTTGACTATATGCTCTACTGGCAGCTCATTCAAGGAACAGTAAATTAATCGCCCGCTGTGCGCCAGACGCTGCACTTGGGTAAGAGGATGAAAAGATAAATTAGAATCAGTCCCTGCCCGCCTGTGACTTATGGTCAGTGAAGAAGATAGGTATGTAAAGAAGTAATCACAGCCACGTGATGAGCGCTAGAGCAGAAGGAAACGTAGCAGGTGGAGGAATTACAGAGGAAGACATGATTTGCTCTGTTCAGAGTTCCGTGTTTCTAAATTCAGCCTCCTTCCTCTTCCTCCTGCTGAGTGTCCCTCCCGCGGCGCTGTTTCTGCATCTCTGACGGCCCGTGCCGCACTCTGGTTGCACAGTCTAGTGTGCAGAGTGCCCCTTGAAGCATCACGTCCAGCGTTAACGATGCCCGAGGTGCACTTGGTGCAGCAGCGCTGTTGCCGTCTGGGTCCAGGCACAAGACGGGTCATCTTCTGAGGGGCTGGTGGGCTTACAGCCTTTCTCCACCTGAGGATCACCACTGGGTCTGCTCACTGTTCCTCGTGGTAGTGTTGCGTCTCTCCCATGCAGTTGGCCCAACAAAAGGTTGAGGACTCCTAATCCTTGTCTGACCACGTTCTTGGATGTGCTTTAGCAGCTTTCTTACGTTTAACAGACAGTGAACTTATGGCCAGTTGACCTCAGATACTTGACAATGACTTGCTGACAAATGGGTGTTCTCTACCCTGCTCTTAAGAAACTGATTGATTTTTTAAAAGTGCAAACTTAGAACTTAATACTCATCCCAGCAAAATTTCATTTTGTTGGGTTTTTTTTTTGTGTGTGTATGCGTTTCTAGACCAAAAAGAAGGCTTAAATTTCATCTCAGTCATCTTATGTATTAGCTAAATTACTGTTTTCAGGGATCTGGGGTTTAGATAATTATGCCTTAAAATTTTCCATGTAATGCTCTTTGCATTTGGTTGCTTGTTCCCCTACGGAGCTACCAGTGCTGTTGTCTGGCTCACCAGTGTCTCCATTCCCTGGCCCCCCACACACAGTTTTCAAAAAAGAAATATCTGTATTTTTCTTATAATAAATGATCAGTTAAAGAATTTAAATGGCAAAAAAATATGAAAATCTTCCCTACGATACTTTCCCCACTTGCCATCCTAAGATAATCACTGTTGGCAGTTTTAGAAACAGTCTTCCAGACATTTTTCATGCCTGTGTGTTTGCATTTGTGTACATATTTATGGTTTTAAAGTACAAAATAGATTATGTGATACGATACCCAAACTTGCTAGCTCTACCCAACTCATACTGCAGTGATCTTACCACGTCTCTAGTCTTTTCTAAACATTTACAAATCATCTGTTTCAGAATCACTTGTGGAATTTGCCAAAAATCAAAATCTTGCACATCAGTTTACAGTTCTTAAGCTAACATTTGCTTATGGTAATAACCATCAGTCCTCCAGAAAAAGTTAAATTACCGTAAGTGTATTGTGGATTGACAGGGAAGTATTTTATCCATTATAAAATGATTAACATCCAAAATGTTCAAAGAAGTGTTGAAACATTACAGTTGTTGTTCCAAAATAAAACATCATTTATGTCTGGGAAAAATAATGATAGCGCTGTTTTTGAGCTCATACGCATGCTGGGTGCTATGCTAAATAGTTGACATTATAGTATGTCATTTAGTCTTTGCACCACTGTTAGGCATGTATTGTTATTATGTCCTTTCAGAATAAACTGAAGCTCACAGTCCTTATATAATATCCCCCTTGGTCACATAGCTCGTCATCAGAAGTTCTTTTCTATTTCCAAAGCCCCAGCTCTTTACCGCTATGTCCAGCTGCCTCTCCAGTTCATTCTTTAGTAATGCTGTTTAAACTTGCATTCGCAAACATTTATCAAGTGCCAGCTGTGTGCCAGGAATTGTGCTTGGCCAGTTACGAAACTATGCAGCCTGTCTAGTAACTGCTAAAAGCTAGGATGCTTTGGGAAGTAGCACATATAATTAAATTCCTTGTTATTGTAACTCCATCTAACGACTGTGCTCTTTACCTATACTTTTTATAAAAGCTTTCCTTTAAAGTGTTTATTAAAACGTTACAACATTAAATCATTTGTAAAGTCACACTGGGCAGGTATTTAAATGTTTACAAAGTTATCATCGTAGTCCATGTGATTTTGTGTTGTACTTTTTTCATGTAACTTTTTGTAAATGATTACTTTTAAGCCTTCTTGATTATCACTTAAATGGCTGCATCAAAATCGTATTACTTTATCCAGTTCAATTAATATTAATTGAAGATTCTTATATGGTCCTCAGTAGTAAAGATCATCTGTGTTACCTCCCTGCTATTGGTTCCCTGTAGAAGAAATGGAAAACTCCCTCAGAAGGTCCATAGAAAAACCTTGTCTGCAGTATTGACAAGATTTAGTGCACCTATGTGGTAGGCAGCCCTTCTGGTCTTTTTCATTTCCTTGGAATATGCTTGGAGTCAAGGCTATTACCACCAGGGGATAGATACATTCTATAGTTCTTTGGATGTCTGTACTGGTGTAGACAGGTTTATTGACCTTGATTCTGTGGCTTTCAGATAGTTGACATTTGGATATTTTTATGTTCTTAGATTTATTTGTAACCTTTTATTTTAGAATGGATTCCTTCTTCTTGGCCGAAATGTTTAAATATCTTTACCTGTTATTCGCGGATAAAGAAGACGTTATTTTTGACATAGAAGATTACATTTTTACAACAGAAGCTCATCTGTTACCTCTTTGGCTCTCTACTACAAATCAAAGAATCTCTAAAAAAAACACAGTAGGTTATGTTTTTCAACTAAATGTCTTACTCTCTTTTTTACTCCTGTGTGTTTGTTTTGTTTTTCCAAGGAAAAAGTAATCCATGACTAGAATTCTATAAATATAGTGTGGTAGGAGAAGTACCCTTGATGTTTTCTTATTTTGTTTTCTTGTATTACATCCTGTGTATACTTACATTTCACTTAATGTTTCCTTTGAACAAACTATAAAGTAAAATAATTATTTACATAACATTCTTTTATATTTTTAGACTTCAGAATATACAGAACTGGATGACAGTAATTTTGATTGGACTTGTCCAAACACTCAGATTCTCTTCCCTAATGACCCACTGTATGCTCAGAGCATTCGTGAACCCTTGAAAAATGTGGTGGACAAGAGCTGTCCTAGAGGCATCATCAGAGTGTAAGATGTCTTATTTTATATTTGTTAATATCAAAATTAATTCTTAGTAAATGACAGAGAATGTAAGGAACATATAACAGCCAAGAAGACATTCATTTAGATTTAAAAAATATTGAGTATGTACTTATCACTGATTAAAATTAAAAATTGGTGAGTAAAGTTAGATAGCAAAGTTTATTCTGCAGTAATGTCTTTTTATTATTATGGAAATTTTCTGTGTATCTTTTGTTTAATGAACCAAGTAATAATGGCAGCGTATGATAGTTTGTAACTTCCACAGCACATTTTTTTTAACATCTTTATTGGAGGATAATTGCTTTACAATGGTGTGTTAGTTTCTGCTTTATAACAAAGTGAATCAGCTATACATATACATATATCCCCATGTCTCCTCCCTCTTGCATCTCCCTCCCACCCTCCCTATCCCACCCCTCTAGATCCAGAGCACATTTTTACACAACAGTTTCATCAAATATTTCCACGTTTTATATATGTAGAAAATATTTTGCCTTTCATCTGTAGTTTCTGTATAGGAAAAATAACAGTGTTTTGATTTGATTTTTTTGACGAGGTACTTATTCTTGGTTGTTGAATAAAACTTTTTGCCTTAATGAGTGCATTTTCTTCCAAATAGTTACATTAGAAAAACCATTACTAGGTTTTGTAATTTTAAAAAATTATTTTTCTTAAGTGAATGTTATTGTTCACTGATATAAGTATTGTTTTGCTTTTAAAATATTGAGAGAAACATCTGTTTTTTTTGGGGGGGGGGGTTGTGTTTTTTTTGCGTTACGCGGGCCTCTCACCGTTGTGGCCTCTCCCGCTGTGGAGCACAGGCTCCGGACGCGCAGGCTCAGCAGCCATGGCTCACGGGCCCAGCCGCTCCGCGGCATGTGGGATCCTCCTGGACCGGAGTAACCCGGTCCCCTGCATAGGCAGGCAGACTCCCAACCACTGCGCAACCAGGGAAGCCCCAACATCTGATTTTTGAGGGAGAAATAAATAGTAATAAATCTCTAAGCCAACCTATTGTGTACCTTCAAATAATTGTAATGCTGTTGATTAATACTGCCTTATAGATAATATACAAGCTTTTGTAACTGTAAAATATATTTGAAAGCTATACCACTTATTAAAAACCTAAGTTATATGTAGGTAAGTAACTCTTTCTAGTTATTCCATTTTTCACTAGTTTAAAACTAGCAATTTGTTTGCCTTATGCTTTTTTTCCCAATTCTGACTTGTGGGTTTTTTTTAAGCCTTGCCTATAATTACTTTTAGCAGAGAGGAGAGTTTCAGGAGTGGAGCTAAACCCCCTCTGAGAGCCAGAGATTTCATGGCCACTAACCCTGAGCATTTAGAAATCTTGAAGAAGATGGGGGTGAGTTTGATTCACCTCAAAGATGGGAGAGTCCAGTTGGTTCAACATGCAATCCAAGTAAGACATTGCTGTACTAATTAGCTACCATCTCTGTCCTCTTTGGTCTCAGTAGCTTTAATAAGATAATGACATTTGGCTTTTTAAAAACCTTCAGTGTGTGGTTTAAAGTCAGAGTATCAGAATTTTAGGACTTGGAAGTATTTTGGAAAGCCATCTGATTCAACCCCTTTGTAGTATAAATCAATCAAGTCACAAGTAGGTTGAGTAATTTGCTTACGTTAATATGGTCAAATATAGGACTCAGATCTAAGTTTTCTGTTTCTCAGTCTCTTGTCTTTCCACTATTTTATTTAGAACATAATCTTAAAAGCTAATAATTCATTTTAATATTTATATCTCTATTTTATACTATTTTAGTTTCCAAAGAGCTGAATTTAAATACTTTTATTCATTATAGAAATCAAAATATGCATTTATTTATCTATGCCTAGGAAACATAACATACCTCTTTGGGAAATTTTTATTGATTTTTGCTTTAAAAGCTTTCATAACCCGAGGGCTTTAAATTATTCACCTTATTACTGCATTAATTCTGAGAAAACTACAGTTTGAGAAATAATTTCAACGTAGAACCATATTCGGATACCCCATAATCTCGGATTCAGCCTTCCCACCACCTTGCCTTCTCCTCACCTTGCCTTCCCCTCAGGTTTCTGTCTCATCCCTATTCTTGCCACGTCATCCCTCCTTCCCTAACAAGACTCTGTCTGCTTCCTTACGTTTCACTCATCCTCACTCCCCAGCGGTGGGAATGACATCCCTGATGACATTGCTTTCACATGGGTCACCAGTGACATAATTGCCAGCCAGTAGCCCCTTAGTCCTCCTCTGATTGAACTTTTATGTAACTATTGGCTGGCCTCTTTTTAAAACCTACCCCTTTCTTGGCTTCCAGGGTATTCCAGCAACACCTTTCCAAATACTCTGTGCAATATTTTGTAGATTCCTTTGCAGCTCTTCTCGGCACGACTCAGTGTAGGCACTACCAAAGAATCTGGATCGTATGTTTTTCTTACTATACTCTTCTTCAATAGTGTCATCTATTTCTACAAGCTCTGCTGTCATCTTTGTACACGTGATACATGTATGTAATCCTGATTTTACTTTACTTCTTAAACCCAACTTTACTTTACTTTTTAAACCCAGCTATAATCTACCTGTCATACATTTCTGCATCTCAATCTCAATCTGTCCAAACCTGTTCTCTCTCCCTGCTCCCACTACAGTCTGTCTCTCTGCCCTTTCGTTCTCCATCTCAGTCAACCCTATCATCATTCTCTAAGTCACCAAAACTAGAAATCTCAGAATGGGCTTGCATTTCTTTCTCCCAGCTCCTTTCCATTCTCCTCTATCCTCTATCCCTTGTCAGGTTCCATTGACTTTTTCTATAAGGTGTTAGGAATTCATCCTTTTCCTCCTGTAGTCAGGCACTCTTCAACTTTTCCTCTATTAAGATTCAATTTGAATCATTCCAAATATTTCCCAGATACACACTGACAGAATCAGTCCTTCCTTTGTCTATGTTACTAGTCCACTTTCCCACTCGAGAAATTTTTTCATAGCTAATTTTACATGTCTCTCTCCTCTAGATACAAACTTCTTAAAGTAAAAGATTATGTCCCTAGTGCCTAGTCAAGTACTGAGATGTAATAGGTGCCTGATACTTATGTTTTGAATTTAATCTGGTTGTTGGTTCATAGTTTCGAAGAAGGTGGGGAATATGGGTCAGTTATGAGGTTTATTTCTTAAAAGGGCAACCAGAGGAGAGAACAAGCAAAGTGAGCATTTAGTGGAAGTGCACTTCTCAATTTGTACCAAAAGTGGTTTATAGGACAGTGAAAGAGACATTAATAAAAATTACAGATGTTATATTCAGAAAATATTTCCAGAAGTAATATTTTTGAGAACAAATAAGGCCATAAACATTTGGTAGAGACCAAAACTGATAGGATAAATTTTAGAGTAGAAAACTATAGTGCAGTAGTATTTAAGAAATCAAAAAGTTGAAAGTTTCCAGAAAGAAAGGATAAAATTAATTTGTTTCTTTCCTAGGCTGCTAGTTCAATTGACGCGGAAGATGGGTTGAGGTTTATGCAGGAAATGATTGAATTGTCAAGTCAACAACAAAAAGAGCAGCAGCTGCCTCCACGAGCTGTACAAATTGTTTCTCACCCATTTTTTGGCCGGGTAGTGTTAACTGCTGGTCCAGCTCAGTTTGGGCTAGATCTGTCTAAACATAAAGAGGTATGTACACCTATAATATGCTTGTTGAAATTGAACTCAAATATTATTTAAGTATTGTCTAATTTCTTAGTCTCTTTTCTAATTTAGTAGTTTTAACTTATTTAAAACACCTAAATATTTAATCTCCCAGATTAAAGTAGATTAAAATTAAAAGTGTATCTTGAAAATATTGAGTCATAATTTATGTATGCAGTATGGTTATAGAATTTTACTTAAAATGTTCAGATATTGTTCTCTAATTCAATGCCTTTAACTTATCTAAAAATGGTTTTCAAACTTTTTAACTACTGAAACCTTTCTTTGAACAAAAATCTAACTCAGAGGCTTAATGTAGGGAACAGCTAAAGCAGAGGTGCTTCCGGACAAGTGGCTGTGGAGAGCATCAGACACTGAGGTTCCACTGAGCAAATTTGGAAGGCCATTAAGCTAGTCTATCCTATTAGTTTTACTGTAGGAAATGAAGTTCACAGGTTCAACTGTCTGACTAACTGGTAGCAAAGCTAGCCACTAGACCAGAACCCAAGTATTCTGATCATCTAAAGCCAGTGGCCTTTGAACTCTGTTACCCCCAATTTAAACTTTTTCTAGTGTATATTTTAAAGCTATGTAGGTTTATAGTTGATTCATTTATTCAATAACTCTTATTCTAGGTAGTATTTTAGATATTTGCTATGTATCAAGTTTACAAAAACCAGTGAAGATTTATGCCCTCATGGAGTTTACCTTCTAAGAGAGAGAAGGATCTTAAAACATCTTTACACTCACATCTTTAAAATCAGTTCTCTGGTGGATTTAATTTTTCTAGGAAGAAGAACTGCTTGCAGATTCATGTAGATTAAATCCATTTTTCCCCTCTTTTCAAAAATTTTTCCTGTTACCAGTGATGGTTTAAAAATGGTTCCCAGGTTCTTGTAAGTGTAGGTATGGGTACGTAGTGAGTCAGCCTGAGGTTCCAACTTTACCACTTACTAACATAGTGACTTTGAGCAAATTATGTAAACTGAATCTCCGTTTTCCCATACGTAAAATGGAAATATCATCTGTATTACTTCACTCAGAGTCATTATAAAGATCTGGTTTAGTAATTTACATAAAAATGCTTCATAAACTGCAAAGCACAGTAGAAATATTGGTTGGGTACTATAATATACAAAATGTTGAAAACAAAAATTTATGCTAAATATATATTGTATATGTTATCATTAGAAAAGAAGTGAGGTCTACTTAAAGCTCTAGATATTGAATTTTAATGACTAGGTAGTGATTGGAGAAGATAAAAGATTACTTAAGTTACTTTTATTTCTGCCAGACAAGAGGATTTGTTGCAAGCAGTAAACCGTACAATGGTTGTTCAGAGCTTACTAACCCTGAGGCAGTGATGGGAAAGATTGCTTTGATACAAAGAGGACAGTGCATGTTTGCAGAAAAGGCACGCAACATCCAGAATGCTGGAGCCATTGGTGGCATTGTTATTGGTAAGTAAGCCTCCATGTCATTGTGTTGACTAAGACATAATTTTTAGGATTTTTCCTTTCATTTTCCAAACTTTTATCAGAGTTTGGCATTATTTTTACTTCACTAGCTGGCATAATGGATAGGTAATCCAATAACTCTCTTAAGAATGTGTATATATCTCATACCTTGTTTGAAAGTCTAGATTCGGGTTTCTGTATATTAATGCCAATAAAAGTACTTGGGGTCCGGTGTGAAGGTGCAGTAGGAGTGAGTGCTAAAAACACCCAATACCACGGATAAAAAAATGGGCCCATGAGATCCAAAGCCCCCTAGGAGCAAGAATTACACCCTGCCACCTCCAGTGGGGAGTCACTGAAAGTATCCATGACTCCACATAGGTGCCAGCTGTGGAGTCAGACACGTGGGGTTGTAGTTCCTGGCTCTACCACAAAATCATGGTGTAACCTTGGCCCAGCTTTAGTTTCTTTATCTGTTTATTCCATAGCATATTTTTTAGCTCCATTTTCCAGTGAAAATGGTAATAAATATCTTTTAGGTGGTTGTAAGGTTTGAAGATAGTATATATAAAATTTCCTAAAATAACTGACATATCATGGGTATAAGCACTAGTTGCTAGCAAGTTTTTATCTCCTTGGGTCTTTTTCCACTGAAATTACAAACTTCAAATTATTTTACGCATGTATTTCAACTAGTGTGTTTGCCTTTTCATTTTCCACAGAAAAATCACTGATATCGTGACAAGCAGGGCATGACTATCAGGGAAAATATAAATTTTTCTATGCTTTAAGTAAATATGAGTTTACATTCAGAAAGAACTGGAAAACCTGAGGTCACATCCTATTTGTGAAGTTAGTTCTTCTGTATAGATTGTCTCCCAGGGGAACTCCATTTTGAATTTGTTCTTTCTAATTAGGATAGATTTCCTTTTTGAACTCAGGGTAAATAAACATTAAGAGATTTAAAATAAAACAGTAGGATTTATTTCAGTGAAACATTGTTTACTATGCCATTTGCTTATCTCATATCGGCACGCCAGTGTTAATTTAATGAATGCATGAATTTCATTAGTCTAAGTAAGTATTAGGAGAAATTCTGCTTCATAACTTAAATGAGTGGTTGGCAAACTACAGCCTGCAAGCCAAGTTCAGCTCACTGCCTGTTTTTGTAAATGAAAGTTTTCTACAACACAGCATGTCAGTTTGTTTCCATGTCATCTATAGCCACTTTCAAGCTACAGTGGTGGAGTTGAGTGGTTGTAACAGTGACAAGCAGCAGAGAGACTGAAGGTCAGGTAACCATCCTTTGTCTAGTCAGTTACTGCTAAGGGGATGGGTTCTACATGGTATTCTCCACTTAGAAGGGCCTATCCACGCAAGCCGTCTGTGAAGGGATGGGCAAGTTCTCCAGGGAGACTGGCATGTAAGATTAGGGCTGGACATAACTGGCATCACCAGTAAAACAGTATTTAGCAGTCGTACTCCTATTATTTAGCCGGCATAAAGTAACAATAGTGTTTCATTTAACTTACAGAGGAAAAAACAGTATAGTCATAATTTTTCCTTGTGCACAGTATCTTAAAAAGAACCGTCAATTTGTAGTTTGGTAAAACAATATAATGCCATTCGAAGAAATCCTAAACAACAATAAAATTTCATAGTTCTATCATTGTAATTCAAGTCTTTGAATTTTTCCATTTTTAGGCTTTTTCATAAGCATGTGAAATCTTTATAGTCATAATCCTAGAATTTTGTGTTCTACTTTTTTTATGTAATAATAACATTTTGTTTTTCTGTGTGTTCCCTCAGGTAGTTCGTTATAATTTACTTATAATAGTTTACAGTTGTTGACAGTTACAAAAAGCACTCCAGTAAACTTTTTCAGGCATAGATCATTTTGCTTCTTTTGAATTATTTCCTCAGGATAGATTTCTAGGAGTAGAATTAGTGGGCCCCAAAAGTATGAGTGTTTCTGTGGTTCTTGATGCAGAAAATTAATGCTGTCAACAGGTAAACAACAGTAAAGATTGGTAGCTAGACCTTTTTAATGGATGAACGTTTTTATGTTTGCTGTGTTCATTTTCTGGCTAGATGACAATGAGGGGAGCAGCAGTGATACTGCCCCTCTGTTCCAGATGGCAGGTGATGGAAAGGACACAGATGACATCACAATTCCCATGCTGTTCTTATTCAGTAAAGAAGGAAGTATCATATTGGACGCCATCCGGGAATATGAAGAGGTAGAGGTCCTCCTTTCTGACAAAGCAAAAGATCGAGGTAAGGGTAAAAAATCATTTGTATTCAGCTTAGCATTAATTTTCCTAACTTGATAACAAAAATGAGTTACAAAAAGATTATTTATGGTTCACTGGTTAAAAGAAGTAAACTTTTTAGAAGATGGTTTCAAAATATATTTTTCTTTTGGAAAAAAGGGTAGTAAAATGTTTATTTTGCTTTGTTCGCTGAGTTAGAATGTTTCTAGAATTATATTTTTGTATGTAATTTATAATTTTTGCTATAATTCTGCCCAGTGATAAAAATACAAGAGATTACACTGAGTCATTTTTAATATCCACAGATGTTCACCATTCAATTTCACTGATACTACATCTTCTATTTTTTTAATAAGGAATAATAAGAGATTGTATAGAAGAGTGTTGTATACAATATAATAGTAGTGGGGTTTTACCAGGCCACCTATAATCAAATGACCACTGTCTTGATGAAGGCAATAGAAATCTAGCAGCTTCTTTCCATTGAGATCCAAGTTCATCACATAGGTATTTATAAGTTACAAGAGTTATACATGGCTGATGCCTGAAGAACAAGATAGCATGCCTTAATTCATGATATAGTCCTCTCTAGGCCAAAATGTTTGTTAGTAACTTGAAAGCTCTTTGAAACCCAAATTGCTGTATAAATGCAAGGTCTTAACTAGTATTCTTTCATAGTTTCACATCTAGGAATAGAGGAGAAATGAGGGAAAGTGAACCATCAGATATAGACTGAAATCCTGCTTATAACAGCAGTCTTTCTTATCCACTGGAGATACCTATAGAGAGAGCAGTACTCCTCCCACCCCCCCTTAAATGGATAAAGTTGTATAATCTGCACAGGGTTGTTGATGTTGGGATGTTTGCTTGGTAGATAGGTAGGAAACTTATTCATTTCAATTCAGTATATCTTCCAAGTGGAACAATAAAAAAAAAAAAGTTTAGCAATAATCTAGTGCTAGCCAAATTAGTGTTTTGTCTTGTCTTCTTGTATTGCTTTATTCTTTGAGATTCATTGAGATGTCAACTATTTAAGGACTGTGGGGTGAGTAGGATGTATGTAAGGATGTATAAATAGAAACAGTAGAAAGGATTTCTGACCTTCTTAAATCTGCCTATGTGCCTGTTTTTTTTTTTTTCTGAGCCCTTTTTTCCAACTCAGATCTTCTTTCCTATATACATGCATTTAAGCACATCAAACACAGGCAAAATATTATTCCATATAACTCTTTAATGCCTTTGCTTTTTTCCCCCCTATTTTGTGCTACCATTGGAATTTCAGCAGCAATATTAAAAGGTAAAATGATTCCGAGCTACATTATTAATAGTAGTAAGTATCTTTAATAAGCCTTAAATTACATATATGTATGTGTATGTATACATGTATATACACACATGTGTGTGCACATATATATATTTCAGTGGCTACCATAATATCTGGTTTAAAGTAATTAGATTATTTTCATGTCTAGTCAGCTGTCCCATAATGATGATTCTTTTTTTTTAAATTAATTAATTTATTTATGGCTGTGTTGGGTCTTCGTTTCTGTGCAAGGGCTTTTCTCTAGTTGCGGTGAGCGGGGGCTACTCTTCATCACGGTGCACAGGCCTTTCACTGTCGCGGTCTCTTTTGTTGCGGAGCACAGGCTCCAGATGCTCAGGCTCAGTAGTTGTGGTGCACGGGCTTAGTTGCTCCGTGGCATGTGGGATCTTCCCAGACCAGGGCTCGAACCCGTGTCCCCTGCATTGGCAGGCAGATTCTCAACCACTGCGCCACCAGGGAAGCCCCCATAATCATGATTCTTTATTGATCTATAAATTAGTTTATTTATGTATCAATGAAATATCTAATAGGTGAACTCAGTAGTCCATAGCAATGGAAGAGTCACTCTAACAAAGACGTTGTATGGCACGTGTTATTTTTGATTACTTTTTATTTGAATGCAGTGTAAAATATTTAAAAGATCGACTTGTTTAAAAAACCCGTATATGTGTAGGAGTGTGTGGGGTGAGGACTGGAAGACTGTGGTAAAGCATGTGCTGCTTATACCAGAGAAAAGATATGAAAAAAGATCAGTTCTACTATTTAAAAAAAGTCTGAACAGCGTAACAGTATTCCCTTAAGGACCTTGAAATAAAAGGGCTTTATTTAAATTATATATATTTTTTTAAGTTTTGATAGTCAATTTTTTGAACTGTATTTCTGTTATAGAGTGATATTTTGACAAAAAGTCTTGAAAAATTGCCCTTTTGGTATAGCTTTTTAAAGAACTGTACGGCATTATTAACTATCAGCAATGAGTTATAGTATAATTGTTAATATTTATCTGTGTAACTAAAGTCAATGATAATAGTTTTATTAAATCAACTGCTTTATTCACTTAGGAAAATACTCTAAGTTAACGTCTGTAGTGGTTATCATTAATTTGTCCTTTGCCATTACTGCATGCATCAGTGTCTCTCTTCTGCATCAGAATCAGCTGATGTAGGAGTTAAAAGTGTAGATTCCTGAGTCCTACTCCAGAGTATTGAATCAGACTCTCTGAAAGTGGGGGATCAGAATCTGAAATTTTAAACAAGCATCCCAGTTAATTGCACACAGCTATACTTTGAGAAACACTAAACAAGACCAAGAAGGCACCCCACGCCCCTCTTTTTTTATCTCCTAACTCTGTATCTGGCCGTATTGTGCCATCAGGGGTACTAGGTGGGATTATATAAGTACACCAAATCATAGCAGCCTTAAATCCGAACGATCACATGTCATCCAAATTGGCTTTTCTAAAAATCTCATTCCACAGATACGTATTTCCCTTAAAAAGTCACACAGTTTTGATTGAGGCATTCTTCCCACGTATTAAGACAGAAAACAGAAACCCCAGAACAAGCCACTACTCCCACCTTCTAATTCTGGTAAGTCCCAGCTATTAATATAGAAGTATCTGCAACAGTCCTATCTGCTAGCAAAAATGTCCAGATAACTTACTACACATTCTTCTTCCGAAATAAAGCATTAGTAATTTATCAAGTGGAAATGCTGCTTCCTCAGATCAAACCAGTCACACTTCTAAAAATTAAGTTATCCATAGGAGTGTTAATATCGTGTCTGTCATGTGTCCGTTTCCAAAATTTCAAGAATTTGTAAAGGTACTTAATAATAATTCCCACCCTGTGCCCACAAACAAAGGACACTGTGTTGTTTACCCTTAGATCCAAATTGAAACAATTTACAATTGAGATTCAATTGACTTTTCCCAGTAGTATTTCTCAATGGGGAAAAAAACACCAGCATTTAAAAATTTCAATACATTGTCATACTTATAGTTTATAGTGTAGAATTCCAATGCCTTAAGAGCTATAGACAGATATTCTCAGGGCTACTCCTGTATTTGTGTCTGTCTGGTAAAGAGGCAGACAGAGAAAACAGGAAATAAAAGAAAGGTCTCATGGTTTGAACTGCTCAAGATTTAAGTGTGGCAGTGTTACTTTTCCTAAGATTATCCTCCACTCAACTTGATTGCAGTGAATCTGTCCTTTGGTTGATCTGTAGAACTTAGATTGCTATTGGAAGGAATTTGATTCTGAGGAGATAAATCTAGTATGCAAACAGATGGCATCTTTGCCTGGAAAGGGGCAACTGAAACATTAGCAGAATCAATACTTACCTACCCCAGCTTCTCTTCTCCAACCACCGCGTGTTTTCTCGTGCACTTTTGCATTTGCTCATCTCTTCCGTCTTTCTGGAAATGCCTTGTTAATCCCTATCCCACTCCCACAACCTTTTCCTCTTTAAAAACGTTCAGTCATTCTAAATACCAAGTATTTTAAATGCTATCTTTTCTATGAACTTTTCTCTTATTTTCATAGATAAAATGTATGGACATCTTCTTAATATGGTTGCACAGATACTTTGACATTTATATTACATTGTACTTCTTTACCTGTGCGTCAGCTCTGTATTCCTTGCTTTCAGTAAATGCTGGTTGTGTGGATGAATGAATGATTGTAGAACATCCAGTTTCGAAGTCTTTGCCAAGGTTCCTTTGTCCTCACATTATTAAAACTTAGTACTTTTCTTTTTTTTTTTGGTATCTTGAGATTTTTTTCATTCTTTTTTTTCTTTTTGCTTCCTGTGTTTCTGATACACCATTCCTGAATGTAATGATGTAGTCATTACACTCTTAGGACTATGATACTCCATACTGTGACAGCAGGCACCTTAGAATGAAGATTTGTAATGGTGTGGTAGATTCTTTCTTCCTTTTTGTACTTTTCCAACTGCCATTTTTATTTAGCTGGTTGTTGCCACTTTGCTATATATCAGATATTCTTATATATTCGATCTGTTTTTGGACTTGCTCTTCTTTTCCACTAATCTGTTTATTCCTGTGCCAATAATAAAAGTTTGCTATTTTGAATAAATTTTATTATCTGATAAGGCAACTCTCCTGTCACTAATACTTTTCAGAATTTCTTGACTTCTCTGTGATGTATACTCTTCCATAGGAATTTAAAAATAATTCTGTCTGGTCCCAAAAGAAAAGAAAAAGAAGTAGAATTGGGATTCATTTTGGAATTGTATAATTGCACACCTTACATGTAAACAGGAAAATTTTGTTAAATACTGACTTTCCATCCAGGAACATACACTTACCTGTAAATTGGATCAGATCTTGTTTTAAGTTTTCATTGAGATTTTATAGTATTAAGCAATAAGATTTCTTAATAAATTTAATTCTGTGTTGTAGCTTCTACTTTTATTGGGGTTATTTGTATTTTATTAGCATTATTTGTATTTTATTGGGGTTATTTGTATTTGCCTACTTATTTTTACCCTCCTTATCAAATTCTTTTATCTTGATAGTGTTTTTAAAAATTGAGTTGCTTTGAGTTTAAGTATAAAACACAATTTGAAAATACACTTGATCTTTCCTTTTCCTATATTACACTGTTACTTTTTTAAATTGAAGTATAGCTGATTTACAATGTTGTGTTAATGTCTGTTGTACAGCAAACTGATTGAGTTATATATATATATATATTCTTTTCCAATATCATTTATCAGAGGATATTGAATATAGTTGCCTGTGCTATACAGTAGGACCTTGTTGTTTCTTTATGCATCCTATATATACTAGTTTGCATATGTTAATCCCAAACTCTCAGTCCTTCCCTCCACCACCTCCCCTCTCCCTTGGCAACCAGAACTCTGTTCTCTATGTCTGACAGTCTGTTTCTGTTTTGTAGATATGTTGATTTGTGTCGTATTTTAGATTCCACATGTTAAGTGATATCATATGGTATTTGTCTTTCTCTCTCTGACTTACTTCACTTAGTGTGATAATCTCTAGGTCCATCCATGTTGCTGCAAATGACATTATTTCTTTTTTATGGCTGAGTAATATTCCATTGTGTGTGTGTGTGTGTGTGTGTGTGTATACACACACACCACACCTTTTTTTTTTTTTTACATCTTTATTGAAGTATAATTGCTTTACAGTGGTGTGTACACCACATCTTCTTTATCCATTCATCTATTGATGGACATTTAGGTTGCTTCCATGTCCTGGCTATTTTAAATAGTGCTGCAATGAACATTGGGGTGCATATATCTTTTCTTTCTCTTAACATCTTTATTGGAGTATAACTGCATTACAATGTTGTATTAGTTTCTGCTTTATAACAAAGTGAATTAGCTATACATATACATATATCCCCATACCTCTTCCCTCTTGCATCTCCCTCTCTCCCACCCTCCCTATTCTACCCGTCTAGGTGGTCACAAAGCACTGAGCTGATCTCCCTGTGCTATGCAGCTGCTTCCCACTAGCTATCGATTTTACATTTTGTAGTATATATATGTCCATGCCACTCTCTTACTAAGTCCCAGCTTACCCTTCCTCCTCCCCATGTCCTCAAGTCCATTCTCTAGTAGGTCTGCGTCTTTATTCCCGTCTTGCCCCTAGGTTCTTCATGACCTTTTTATTTTTTTAGATTCCATATATATGTGTTAGCATGCAGTATATGTTTTTCTCTTTCTCACATAACTCTGTATGACAGACTCTGGATCCATTCACCTCACTACAAATAACTCAATTTCGTTTCTTTTTATGGCTGAGTAATATTCCATTGTATATATGTGCCACATCTTCTTTTTTCCTTTACATCTTTATTGGAGTATAATTGCTTTACAATGGTGTGTTAGTTTCTGCTTTATAACAAAGTGAATCATTTATACATATACATATGTTCCCATATCTCTTCCCTCTTGCGTCTCCCTCCCTCCCACCCTCCCTATCCCACCCCTCCAGGCGGTCACAAAGCACTGAGTTGATCTCCCTGTGCTAAGCAGCTGCTTCCGACTAGCTATCTACCTTACGTTTGGTAGTGTATACATGTCCATGCCTCTCTCTCGCTTTGTCACAGCTTACCCTTCCCCCTCCCCATATCCTCAAGTCCATTCTCTAGTAGGTCTGTGTCTTTTTTCCTGTCTTACCCCTACATTCTTAATGACATTTTTTTCTTAAATTCCATATATATGTGTTAGCATACGGTATTTGTCTTCCTCTTTCTGACTTCACTCTGTATGACAGACTCTAGGTCTATCCACCTCATTACAAATAGCTCAATTTCGTTTCTTTTTATGGCTGAGTAATATTCCATTGTATATATGTGCCACATCTTTATCCATTCATCTGTCGATGGACACTTAGGTTGCTTCCATGTCCTGGGTATTGCAAATAGAGCTGCAGTGAACATTGTGGTACATGACCCTTTTGGAATTATGGTTTTCTCAGGATATATACCCAGTAGTGGGATTGCTGGGTCATATGGTAGTTCTATTTGTAGTTTTTTAAGGAACCTCCATACTGTTCTCCACAGTGGCTATATCATTTTACATTCCCAGCAGCAGTGCAAGAGGGTTCCCTTTTCTCCAGCATTTATTGTTTCTAGATTTTTTGATGATGGCCATTCTGACTGGTGTGAGGTGATACCTCATTGTAGTTTTGATTTGCATTTCTCTACTGATTAGTGATGTTGAGCATTCTTTCATGTGTTTGTTGGCAATCTGTATATCTCCTTTGGAGAAATGTCTATTTAGGTCTTCTGCCCATTTTTGGATTGGGTTTTTTGGTTTTTTCCTATTGAGCTGCATGAGCTGCTTGTAAATTTTGGAGATTAATCCTTTGTCAGTTGCTTCATTTGCAAATATTTTCTCCCATTCTGAGGGTTGTCTTTTCATCTTGTTTATGGTTTTCTTTGCTGTGGAAAAGCATTTAAGTTTCATTAGGTCCCATTTGTTTATTTGTGTTTTTATTTCCATTTCTCTAGGTGGTGGGTCAAAAAGGATCTTGCTGTGATTTATGTCATAGAGTGTTCTGCCTATGTTTTCCTCTAAGAGTTTGATAGTTTCTGGCCTTACATTTAGGTCATTAATCCATTCTGAGTTTATTTTTGTGTATGCTCTTAGAGAGTGTTCTAATTTCATTCTTTTACATGTAGCTGACCACTTTTCCCAGCACCTCGTATTGAAGAGGCTGTCTTATCTCCATTTTATATTCTTGCCTCCTTTATCAAAAATATGGTGACCATATGTGTGTGGGTTTATCTCTGGGCTTTCTATCCTGTTTCATTGATCTATATTTCTGTTTTTGTGCCAGTACCATACTGGCTTGATTACTGTAGCTTTGTAGTATACTCTGAAGTCAGGGAGCCTGATTCCTCCAGCTCCGTTTTTCTTTCTCAAGATTGCTTTGACTATTCAGAGTCTTCTGTGTTTCCATACAAATTGTGAAATTTTTTGTTCTAGTTCTGTGAAAAATGCCAGTGGTAGTTTGATAGGGATTGCATTGAATCTGTAGATTGCTTTGGGTAATAGAGTCATTTTCACAATGTTGATTCTTCCAATCCAAGAACATGGTATATCTCTCCATCTATTTGTATCATCTTTAATTTCTTTCATCAGTGTCTTATAGTTTTCTGCATACAGGTCTTTTGTCTCCTTAGGTAGGTTTATTCCTAGGTATTTTATTCTTTTTGTTGCAGTGGTAAATGGGAGTGTTTTCTTGATTTCACTTTCAGATTTTTTTATCATTAGTATATAGGAATGCCAGAGTTTTCTGTGCATTAATTTTGTATCCTGCTACTGTACCAAATTCATTGATTAGCTCTAGTAGTTTTCTGGTAGCATCTTTAGGATTCTCTATGTATAGTATCATGTCATCTGCACACAATGACAGCTTTACTTCTTCTTTTCCGATTTGGATTCCTTTTATTTCCTTTTCTTCTGATTGCTGTGGCTAAAACTTCCAAAACTATGTTGAATAAGAGTGGTGAGAGTGGGCAACCTTGTCTTGTTCCTGATCTTAGTGGAAATGCTCTCAGTTTTTCACCATTGAGGACGATGTTGGCTGTGGGTTTGTCATATATGGCCTTTATTATGTTGAGGAAAGTTCCCTCTATGCCTACTTTCTGCAAGGTTTTTATTATAAATGGGTATTGAATTTTGTCGAAAGCTTTCTCTGCATCTATTGAGATGATCATAAGGTTTTCATCTTCAATTTGTTAATATGGTGTATCACGTTGATTGATTTGCGTATATTGAAGAATCCTTGCATTCCTGGACTAAACCGTACTTGATCATGGTGTATGATCCTTTTAATATGCTGTTGGATTCTCTTTGCTAGTATTTTGCTGAGGATTTTTGCATCTATGTTCATCAGTGATATTGGCCTGTAGTTTTCTTTCTTTGTGACGTCTATGTCTGGTTTGGTATCAGGGTGATGGTGGCCACATAGAATGAGTTTAGGAGTGTTCCTCCCTCTGCTATATTTTTAAGGAGTTTGAGAAGGATAGGTGTTAGTTTTTCTCTAAATGTTTGATAGAATTCACCTGTGAAGCCGTCTGGTCCTGGGCTTTTGTTGCAAGATTTTTAATCACAGTTTCACTTTCAGTGCTTGTGATTGGTCTGTTCATATTTTCTATTTCTTCCTGGTTCAGTCTCAGCAGGTTGCGCATTTCTAAGAATTTATCCATTTCTTCCAGGTTGTCCATTTTATGGGCATAGGGTTGCTTGTAGTAATTTCTCATGATTCTTTGTATTTCTGCAGTGTCAGTTGTTACTTCTCCTTTTTCATTTCTAATTCTATTCATTTGAATCTTCTCCCTTTTTTTCTTGATTAGTCTGGCTCATGGTTTATCAATTTTGTTTATCTTCTCAAAGAACCAATTTATAGTTTTATTGATCTTTGCTATTGTTTCCTTCATTTCTTTTTCATTTATTTATGATGTGATCTTTATGATTTCTTTCCTTCTGCTAACTTTTGGGTTTTTTTGTTCTTCTTTTCTAATTGCTTTAGATGCAACGTTAGGTTTGTTATTCGAGATGTTTCCTGTTTCTTAAGGTAGGATTGTATTGCTATAGACTTCCCTCTTAGAACTGCTTTTGCTGCATCCCATAGGTTTTGAGTCGTTGTGTTTTCATTGTCATTTTTTTCTAGGTATTTTTTGATTTCCTCAGTGATCTCTTAGTTATTAAGTAGTGTATTGTTTAGCCTCCATGTGTTTGTATTTTTTACAGATTTTTTCCTGTAATGGATATCTAGTCTCATAACATTGTGGTCGGAAAAGATACTTGATACAATTTCAGTTTTCTTAAGTTTACCAAGGCTTGATTTGTGACCCAAGATATGACCTATCATGGAAAGTGTTCCATGAGCACTTGAGAAGATAGTGTGTTCTGTTGTTTTTGGATGGAATGTCCTATAAATATCAATTAAGTCCATCTTGTTTAATGTATCATTTAAAGCTTGTGTTTCCTTATTTACTTTCATTTTGGATGATGTCCATTGGTGAAAGTGGGGTGTTAAAGTCCCCTACTGTAGTTGTGTTACTGTCCATTTCCCCTTTTATGGCTGTTAGCATTTGCCTTATGTACTGAGGTGCTCCGATGTTGGGTGTATAAATATTTACAATTGTTATATCTTCTTCTTGGATCGATCCCTTGATCATTATGTAGTGTCCTTCTTTGTCTCTTGTAATAGTTTTTATTTTAAAGTCTATTTTGTCTAATATGAGAATTGCTACTGCAGCTTTCTTTTGATTTCCATTTGCATGGAATATCTTTTTCCATCCGCTGACTTTCAGTCTGCATGTGTCCCTAGGTCTGAAGTGGGTTTCTTGTAGACAGCATATATACCGGTCTTGTTTTTGTATCCATTCAGCCAATCTATGTCTTTTGGTTGGACCATTTAGTCCATTTACATTTAAGGTAATTATTGATATATATGTTCCTATTACCATTTTCTTAATTGTTTTGGGTTTCTTATTGTAGGTCTTTTCCTTCTCTTGTGTTTCCTGCCTAGAGAAGTTCCTCTAGCATTTGTTGTAAAGCTGGTTTGGTGGTGCTGAATTCTCTTAGCTTTTGCTTGTCTGTAAAGGTTTTAATTTCTCCATCGAATCTGAATGAGATCCTTGCTGGGTAGAGTAATCTTGGTTGTAGTTTCTTCCCTTTCATCACTTTAAATATGTTCTGCCACTCCCTTCTGGCTTGCTGAGTTTCTGCTGAAAGATCACCTGTTAACCTATGGGGATTCCCTTGTATGTTATTTGTTGTTTTTCCCTTGCTGCTTTTAATTGTTTTTCCTTGTATTTAATTTTTGATGGCTTGATTAATATGTGTCTTGGTGTGTTTCTCCTTGGATTTATCCTGTATGGGACTCTGTGTGCTTCCTGGACTTGATTAACTATTTCCTTTCCCATATTAGGGAAGTTTTCAACTATAATCTCTCCAAATATTTTCTCAGTCCCTTTTTCTCTTCTTCTTCTGCAACCCCTATAATTTGCATGTTGGTGTGTTTAATGTTGTCCCTGAGGTCTCTGAGACTGTCCTCAGTTCTTTTTGTTCTTTTTTCTTTATTCTGCTCTGCAGTAGTTATTTCCACTATTTTATCTTCCAGGTCACTTATCTGTTCTTCTGCCTCAGTTATTCTGCTATTGATTCTTTCTAGAGAATTTTGAATTTCATTTGTTGTGTTGCTCATCATTGTTTGCTCTTTAGTTCTTCTGGATCCATGTTCAATGTTTCATTCTGTTTCCAGGAGTTTGGATCATCTTTACTATCATTACTCTGAATTCTTTTTCAGGTAGACTGCCTATTTCCTCTTCATTTTTTTGGTCTGGTGGGTTTTTACCTTGCTCCTTCGTCTGCTTTGTGTTTCTCTGTCTTCTCATTTTGCTTAACTTACTGTGTTTGGGGTCTCCGTTTTGCAGGCTGCAGGTTCGTAGTTCCCGTTGTTTTTGGTGTCTGTCCCCAGTGGCTAACGTTGGTTCAGTGGGTTGTGTAGGCTTCCTGGTGGAGGGGACAAGTGCCTGTGTTCTGGTGGATGAGGCTGCATCTTGTCTTTCTGGTGGGCAGGTCCACGTCTGGTGGTGTGGTTTGGGGTGTCTGTGACCTTATTATGATTTTAGGCAGGCTTTCTGCTAGTGGATGGGGTTGTGTTCCTGTCTTGCCAGTTGTTTGGCATAAGGTGTCCATCACTGTACCTTGCTGGTCCTTGAGTGGAGCTGGGTCTATCGTTGAGATGGAGATCTCTGGGAGATTTTCACCATTTGATATTACATGGAGCTGGGAGGTCTCTGGCGGACCAATTTCCTGAACTCAGCTCTCCCACCTTAGAGGCACAGGCTTGACACCAGCCAGTGCACCAGGACCCTGTCATCCACATGGCTCAGAATAAAAGGGAGAGGAAAAAAAAAAGAAAGAATAAATAAATAAAATAAAGTTATTAAAATAAAAAATAATTATTACAAATTAAAAAGTAATTTTAAAAAAGGAAGAAAGAAGAGAACCACCAAACCAAAAAACAAATCAACCAATGATAAGCGCTAAAAACTATACTAAAAAAACGGACAGCCAGAACCCTAGGACAAGTGGTAAAAGCAAAGCTATACAGAGAAAATCACCCACAGAAGCCATACACATACACTCTCACAAAAAGAGAAGAAGGAAAAAAATATATATATCATTGCTTCCAAAATCCACCACCTCAATTTGGGATGATTCGTTGTCTATTCAGGTATTCCAGAGATGCAGGGTACATCAAGTTGATTGTGGAGATTTAATCTGCTGCTCCTGAGGCTGCTGGGAGAAATTTCCATTTCTCTTCTTTGTTCCCACACCTCCTGGGGTTCAGCTTTGGATTGGCCCCACCTCTGCATATAGGTCACCTGAGCACATCTGTTCCCACTCCGACAGGATGGGGTTAAAGTAGCAGCTTATTAGGGGGCTCTGGCTCACTCAGGCAGGGGGTAGGGAGGGGTACGGAATGCAGGGTGAGCCTGCGGCGGCAGAGGCCGGCGTGATGTTGCACCAGCCTGTGGCACACCATATTTTCTCCCAGGGAAGTTGTCCCTGGATCCTGGGACCCTGGCAGTGGCGGGCTGCACAGGCTCCTGGGAGGTGAGGTGTGGAGAGTGACCTGTGCTCGCACACAGGCTTCTTGGTGGCTGCAGGAGCAGCCTTAGCGTCTCATGCGCATCTCTGGGGTCCTTGCTGATAGCCACGGCTTGCACCTATCTTTGTAGCTCGTTTAGACGGTGCTCTTAATCCCCTCTCCTCACGCACTGCAAAACAAAGAGGCAAGAAAAAGTCTCTTGCCTCTTAGGCAGTTGCATACTTTTTCCCGTACTCCCTCCCAGCTAGCTGTGGCACACTAGCCACCCCCCCCCCAGGCTGTGTTCACGCAGCCAACCCCGGTCTTGTCCCTAGAATCTGACCTCGGAAGCCGGAGCCTCAGCTCCCAGCCCCCACCTGCCCCGGCGGTTGAGCAGACAAGCTTCTTGGGCTGGTGAGTGCTGGTCAGCACCTCGGGAATCTCTCCCTCTCCGCTTTGCCCTCTGCACCCTGTTACTGCACTCTCCTCTGTGGCTCCGAAGCTTCTACCCCTCTCCGCCACCCGCCGTCTCCACCAGTGAAGGGCCTTCCTAGTGTGTGGAAACTTTTCCTCCTTCACAGCTCCCTCCCACTGGTGCAGGTCCCGTCCCTATTCTTTTGTCTCTGTTTTTTCTTTTGCCCTACCCAGGTACGTGGGGAGTTTCTTGCCTTTTGGGAGGTCTGAGGTCTCCTGCCAGCATTCAGTAGGTGTTCTGTAGTTGTTCCACGTGTAGATGTATTTCTGATGTATTTGTAGGGAGGAAGGTGATCTCCACATCTTACTCTTCCACCATCTTGAAGGTCTTCCCAGGGTGCATATATCTTTTAGAATTATGGTTTTCTCCAGATATATGCCCAGGAGTGGGATTGCTGGATCATATGGTAGTTCTATTTTTGTTTTTTTAAGGAACCTCCATACTGTTCTCCATAGTGGCTGCACCACCAGTAGTGTAGGAGGGTTCCCTTTTCTCCACACCCTCTCCAGCATTTATTGTTTGTAGACTTTTTGATGATGGCCATTATGACCTGTGTAAGGTGACACCTCATTGTAGTTTTGATTTGCATTTCACTAATAATTAGCAATGCTGAGCATCTTTTCATGTGCCTGTTGGCCATTTATATGTCTTCTTTGGAGAAATGTCTGTTTAGATCTGCCCATATTTTGATTGGGTTGTTTGGTTTTTGGTATAGGGCTGCATGAGCTGGTTGTGTATTTTGGAGATGAATCCCTTATCAGTAGCATTATTTGCAAATATTTTCTCCCATTCTGTGGGTGGTCTTTTCATTTTGTTTATGGTTTCCTTTGCTGTGCAAAAGTGTTTAGGTTAAATTACATCCCATTTGTTTATTTTAGTTTTTATTTTCATTACTCTAGGAGGTGGATCCAAAAAGATATTGCTACGATTTATGTCAAAGAGTGTTCTGCCTGTGTTTTCCTCTAAGAGTTTTACAGTATCCTGCTTTACATTTAGGTCTTTAATCCATTTTGAGGGGTTTTTTTTGGGTCGTGTTAGAGAATATTCGTATTTCGTTCTATTATGTATAGCTGTCCAGTTTTCCTAACACCACTTATTTAAGAGACTGTCTTTTCTCTGTTGTATATTCTTGCCTCCTTTGTCATAGATTAATTGACCATAGGTGTGTGGATATATTTCTGGGCTTTCTGTCCTGTTCCATTGATCTGTATTTCTGTTTTTGTGCCAGTACTGTACAATTTTGATTACTATATCTTTGTAGTATAGTTTGAAGTCAGGTAATCTGAATCCTCCAACTCAATTTTTCCTTCTCAGGATTGCTTTGGCTATTTGGGGTCTTTTGTATTTCTATACAGATTTCAAATTTTTTTGTTCTAGTTTTGTGAAAAATGCCACTGGTAATTTGATAGGGATTGCACTGAATCTGTAGATTGCTTTAGGAAGTATAGTCATTTTGACAATATTAATTTTTCCAATCCGAGAACATGGTTTATTTTTCCATTTGTTTGAGTCATCTTTGATTTCTTTCATCAACATCTTATAGTTTTCAGAGGACAGGTCTTTTGCCTCCTTAGGTAGGTTTTTTCCTATGTATTTTATTCTTTTTGGTGTGATCATAAATGGGATTGTTTCCTTGATTTCTTTTTCTGATCTTTTGTTGTTAGTGTATAGGAATGCAAGAGATTTCTATGTTTTAATTTTGTATCCTGCAACTTTACTGAATTTATTGATGAGCTCTAGTAGTTTTCTGGTAGCCTCTTTAGGATTTTCTATGTATTGTATCACGTCATCTGCACACAGTGACAGTTTTACTTCTTCTTTTCCAATTTGGATTCCTTTTATTTCTTCTCTGATTGCCAAAACTATGGACTTCCAAAACTATGTTGAATAAAAGTGGTGAGAGTGGACATCCTTGTCTTGTTCCTGATCTTAGAGGAAATGTTTTCAGCTTTTTACTGTTGAGAGTGATGTTAGGTGTGGGTTTGTCATATATGGCCTTTATCACGTTGAGGTAGGTTCCCTCTCTTCCCATTTTCTGGAGTTTTTATCATAAATTCGTGTCATATTTTGTCAAAAGCTTTTCTTGCATCTATTGAGATGATCATATGGTTTTTATTCTTTAGTTTGTTAATGTGGTATATCACAATAATTGATTTGCATATGTTGAAGAATCCTTGCATCCATGGGATAAATCCCACTTGAACATGGTGTCTGATCCTTTTAAGGTATTGTTGGATTCAGTTTGCTAGTATTTTTGGAGGATTTTTGCATCTATGTTCATCAGTGATATTGGCCTGTAATCTTTTTTTGTGGTATCTTTATCTGGTTTTGCTATCAGGGTGATGATGGCCTCATAAAATGAGTTTGGGAGTGTTCCTTCCTCTGCAGTTTTTTGGAAGAGTTTCAGTTTCTAAATGTTTGATAGAATTAGCCTGTGAAGCCATCTGGTCCTGGACTTTTGTTTGTTGAAAGTTTTTTAATCACAGTTTCAATTTCAGTACTTGTGATTGGTCTGTTCATATTTTCTGTTTCTTCCTGGTTCAGTCTTGGAAGGTTGTACCTTTCTATGATGTCCGTTTCTTCTAGGTTGTCCATTTTATTGGAATATAGTTGCTTGTAGTAGTCTCTTATGATCCTTTGTATTTATGTGGTATCCATTGTAACTTCTTTTTCATTTCTTATTTTATTGACTTGAGCCCTCTCCCTTCTTTTCTTGATGAGTCTTGCTAATGGTTTATGAATTTTGTTTATCTTCTCAAGGAACCAGCTTTTAGTTTCATTGATCTTCTCTATTGTTTTCTTCATCTCCATTTCATTTATTTCTGCTCTGATATTTATGATTTCTTTCCTTGTAACTTTTAGTTTTGTTTGTTCTTTGTCTAGTTGCTTTAGGTATAAGGTTAGGTTGCTTTTTGGAGATTTTTCTTGTTTCCTGAGGTAAGATTACTATAAACTTTCCTCTTAGAACTGTTTTTGCTGCATCCCATAGGTTTTGGATTGTCATGTTTTCATTGTCATTTCTCTTGGTATTCTTTGATTTCCTCTTTGATTTCTTCAGTGATCCATTGGTTGTTTAGTAACATATTGTTTAGCCTCCACGTGTTTGTGTTTTTTACAGTTTTTTTCTTGAAATTGATTTCTAATCTCGTAGTGTTGCTGTTTGAAAAGATGCTTGATATGATCTCAATTTTCTTAAATTTACTGAGGATTGATTTGTGGCTCATGATGTGATCTAGTCTGGAAAATTTTCCATGTGCACTTGAGAAGAAAGTGTATTCTGCTGCTTTTGGATGGAATGTTCTGTAAATACCAAGTCTGTTTGGTCTAATGTGTCATATAAGGCCTGTGTTTCCTTTTTGATTTTCTGTCTGTTGATGAAAGTGGGGTGTTAAATGCCCCCACTATTATTGTGTTACTATCGATTTCTCCCTTTATGGCCGTTAGCGTTTGCCTTACGTATTGAGGTGCTCCTATGTTGGGTGCATATATATTTACAATTGTTATATCTTCTCTTTTGATTGATCCCTTGATTGTTATATAGTGTCCTTCTTTGTCTCTTGTAATAGTCTTTGTTTTAAAGTCTATTTTGTCTGATATGAGTATTGCTACTCCACTTTTCTTTTGATTTCCATTTGCGAATATCTGTTTCCATTCCCTCCCTTTCAGTCTGTATGTGTCTCTAGATCTGAAGTGGGTCTCTTGTAGACAGCATATATAGGGGTTTAGTTTTTGTATCCCTTCAGCCAGTCTATGTCTTTCGGTTGGAGCATTTAATCCACTTACATTTAAGGTAATTATTGATATGTATGTTCTTATTGCCATTTTGTTAATTGTTTAGGAATTGTTTTTGTAGGTCTGTTTTCTTCCCTTCCTCTTTTGCTCTCTTCTCTTGTGATTTGATGACTGTCTTTAGTGTTATGTTTGGATTGCTTTTTCTTTTTTGTGTGTGTATCTCTTGTGATTTGATGACTATCTTTAGTGTTATGTTTGGGTTGCTTTTTCTTTTTTGTGTTTGTATATATTGTAGATTTTTGGTTTGCGGTTCCCATGAGGTTTTGATGTAGGAGTCTATATATATATATTTACA
Organism: Delphinus delphis; assembly: GCF_949987515.2. Taxonomy (NCBI): domain Eukaryota; kingdom Metazoa; phylum Chordata; class Mammalia; order Artiodactyla; family Delphinidae; genus Delphinus; species Delphinus delphis. Next base: position 139,340,987 of record NC_082683.1, on the reverse strand, counting down.
CACAAGACTTTTTAAAAGTTGTTGGTCTCTTAATTTCAAATGCATTTCCAGTATCCTGCATTTGTACTGTCTTCTCATGATTGCTGGTTTTGATATCATATTTTTGTGTGGATGATTTCCTACCTTTACTTAATGTTTGTCTTTACTGGTGAGCTTTCCCATTCATAATTTTCTTGTTTCTAGTTGTAGGCCTTTTCTTTTCCACCTAGAGAACTTCCTTGAGGATTTGTTGTAGAGCTGGTTTGGTGGTGCTGAATTCTCTTAGCTTTTGCTTGTCTGTAAAGCTTTTCATTTCTCCATCAAATCTGAACGAGAGCCTTGATGGGTAGAGTATTCTTGGTTGAAGGTTCTTTCCTTTCATCACTTTAAGTATATCATGCCACCTTTCTTCTGGCCTGCAGAGTTTCTGCTGAAAAATCGGCTAATAACCTTATGGGGATTTCCTTGTATGTTATTTGTTGCTTTCCCTTGTTCCTTTTAATATTTTGTCTTTAATTTTTGTCAGTTTGATTAATATGTGTCTTGCCATGTTCCTCCTTGGGTTTGTCTTGTATGGGACTCTCTGCACTTCCTGGAGTTGAGTGAATGTTTCCTTTCTCATGTTAAAGAAGTTTTCCGCTATCATCTCTTCAGATATTTTGTCAGGTCCTTTCTCTCTCTCTTCTCCTTCTGGGACCCCTATAATGTGAATGCTGGTGTGTTTAACATTGTCCCAGAGGTCCCTTAAACTGTCGTCACTTCTTTTCATTCTTTTTTCTTTATTCTGTTCCACGGCAGTGATTTCCACCGCTGTGTCTTCCAGCACACTTATTTGTTCTTCTACCTCATTTTTTCTGCTATTGTTTCCCTCTAGTGTATTTTTTCATTTCAGTTATTGTATTATTTATCTCTGTTCTTTAAGTCCTCTATGTCTTTGTTAAACATTTCTTGTATCTTCTTGGTCTGTGCCTCCATTCTTTTTCTGAGATCTTGGACCACCTTTACTGTCATTACTCTGAATTCTTTTTCAGGTAGATTGACTATCTCTAATTCACTTAGTTGTTCTTCCGAGTTTTTATCTTGTTCCTTAGTTTAAAACATATTTCTCTGCCGTCTCATTTTGTCTAACTTACTGTGTTTGTGGTCTCCTTTCCACAGGCTGCAGGATTGTAGTTCCTCTTGCTTCTGGTGCCTGTCCCCTGGTGGATAAGGTTGGTCCAGTGGCTTGTGCAGGCTTCCTGGTGGGAGGGACTGGGGCTCTCCACTGGTTGGTGGAGCTGGGTCTTGTCCCTCTGGTGGGCAGGACCGTGTCAAGGGGTGTGTATAGAGGTGGCTGTGAGCTCAGTATGACTTCAGGCAGCCTGTCTGCTGATTGGTGGAGCTGTGTTCCACCCCTCCTGATTGTTTGGCTTAGGCGTTGCACCACTGGAGCCTGCAGGCTCTTGGGTGGGGCCAGGTCTCAGTACCAAAATGGTGACCTCCAGGAGAGCTCAGCTGACCAATATTCCTTGGAGCCTCCACCACCAGTGTCCTTGCCCCCACAGTGAGCCACATCCAACCCCCACCTCCCCAGTAGACCCTCCAAGATCCTCGTGTAGGTCTAGTTCTGGCTCCTATGGAGTCAGTAGTTTGTGCTGGGTTCTAGTGCACATGAAATCTTGTGTACACCCTCAAGAGTGGAATCTCTGTTTCCTCCAGTCCTGTGGAGCACCTGCACTCAAGTCCTGCTGGGCTTCAAAGCCAAATGCTCTGGGGGCTCCGCCTCCCAATGCCAGCCCCGCAGGCTGGGGAGCCTGACAAGGGGCTCAGAACTTACTGCTGTGGGAGTACCTCTGCCATATAATGATTTTCCAGTTTTGTGGGTTGCTCACCTAGTGACTATGAGATTTGATTATATTGCAAAAGCTCCTCCTACCATCTCATTGTAGCTGCTTCTTTGTCTTTGGATGTACCTTTTTTTGTAGGTTCCAGTCTTTTGTTGATGGTTGTTCAGCAGTTAGTTGTGGTTTTAGCGTTTTCATGAGAAGAAGTGAGCTCAAGTCCTTCCACTCCACCATCACGTCCAGAATCAAGGGGTGCTTTTGGTTTGGATGCTTGCTGCTTCTTTCCTAAGCGTGTGCTGGCCATTACCCCTTGATATGGGATGTTTAGGTGCGGTGGCCTGTGTGCATTCCCTGTACGGCGGGGCACAATTCGTGCCCACCTGTGGGACTCCCAGCAGTGGCAGTGGGCTGTGAGTGCCCAGAACAGCAGGGGCAAGTGCTTGCAGTCTGCTCGTGGGTCCCCTAACTGTGGCGGCGGCCCACGCACCCATGGAACAGCAGGGGCAGCAACTGGCGCCTGCTCCTGGGTCGCCTAGTGTCAGCAGCTGCCCTTGCACTCCCAGGACAGCAGGGGCAGTGCTTGGCACCCACTGCTGTGTCTCCCAGCAGTGGCGATGTCCCGGGGCAGCAGGGAAAGTGATTGGCGCCTGCTTGCAGGTTTCCCAATGGTGGAGGTGGCTGGCACACTCCCGGGACAGCTGGGGCAGCACTTGATGCCTGCTCACAGGTTGTTTAGCTGTGGCAATGGCCCATGCCCATCTCTGGAGCCCACAATGGCAGCAGTGGCTTGTGCCTGCACCTGAAGCTCGTGTAGGTGGCGTCCTGTTGCCTGAGAGCCCACACGCACAGAAAGAAGCTCCTATGGCAGTCCCGTACCTCTCCTCGTGTGCCCCCCAACAATGGTGCCTTGCCTCTCTGTCAGGTCCAGACCTCTTCCAAGTGTATCCTCAGCTGCCACACTCCAGCCTCTTCAGGCTGTCTCCCTACAGCCAACCCTTGGTCCTCTCCCTGGGTCTGACCTCCAAAGCCAGAGCTTCAGCATCTAGCCCCGTCCATACCAGCAGATGAGCATCTCAGGCTGGGGAACGTAGGGTGGTGGTACCAACCAGCTGTGCAGGTCTCTGTCTGTTTTGCCTTCTGCAAACTGGTTGCTGCACTTTCCTCTGAGTCTCCAAAGCATCCCCTCTGTCCAGGCTGATCTCTCCACTGGTGAGGGGACTTCCCAGGGTGGGGGAACGTTTCCTTCTTCACAGCTCCCTCCCTGGGGCACAAGTCCCATCGTGATTCCTTTCTCTCTTTTTTTTTTTTCTTTTTTCTTTCATCCCACCTGTTTACGTTGAGGTTTTCTTGCCCTTTCGGAAGTCTGAGTTCTGCCAGCATCCAGTAGATGTTCTGTGTGAGTCGTTCCACTTGTAGATGTGTTTTTGATGTATTTGTGGCAGAAGGTAAGCTCCACGTCCTACTCCTCTGCCATCTTGATTCCTCCCTGATTATTTTTTTATTGTTTTTTCTAATCTCTATTTATTTCCTCTCTGATCTTTATTATCTCCTTCCTTCTGTTGACTTTAGGTTTTGTTTGTTCTTTTTCTAATTCTTTAAGGTGGTGGGTTAGGTTGTTTATTTGAGACTTTCCTTGTTTCTTAAAGAAGGCCTATATCACTATGAACTTCCCTCTAAGAGCTGCTTTTGCTACATCCTATGTTATTTGTATGGTTGTGTTTTCATTGTCATTTACCTCAAAGTATTTTATTTTTTATTTTTGGCTGTGTCAGGTCTTAGTTGAGGCACGCGGGATCTTTATTTCAGCAAACGGGCTTCTCTCTAGTTGTGGCACGCGGTCTTCTCTCTAGTTGTGGCGTGTGGGTTTTCTGTCTGTAGTTATGACACTCAGGCTCCAAAGTGTGTGGGCTGTGTAGTTGTGGCACATAGGCTCTCTAGTTGAGGCCCGTGGGCTCAGTAGTTGTGGCACCCAGCTTAGTTGCCCCACAGCATTTGGGATCTTAGTTCCCTGACCAGGAGTTGAACCCATGCCCCCTGCATTGGAAGGCAGATTCTTTACCACTGGACCACTGGGGAAATGCATCAAAGTATTTTTTAATTTTTTTTTCATCATTGTCCCATTGGTTTTGTAGTAGCATGTGGTTTAGTCTCCATGTAATTATTTTTTCCCATTTCTTTTCTTGTGATTGTTTTCTAGTTTCATGCTGTTGTGGTGAGTAAAGATGCTTGAAATAATTTTTATACTCTTAAATTTGCTGAGGCTTGTTTTGTGGCCTAGTATGTGGTCAATCTTAAGAGAATGTTCCATGTGCACTTGAAAAGAATGTGTATTCTGCTTTTTTGGGGTGTAATGTCCTGAAAATATCAATTAAGTCTAACTGTTCTATTGTATTATTTAGGATCTCTGTTGCCTTATTGATTTTCTGTCTCAAAGATCTTTTCATTGATGTGAGTGGGGTGTTAAAGTCTCCTACTATTATTGTATTCCCATCAGTTTCTCCCTTTATGTCTGTTAGTGTTTGTTTTATGTATTTGGGTGCTATATTGGGTGCATATGTGTTGATAAGTGTAATATCCTCTCCTCGTATTGATCCTTTTATCATTATATGGTGTCTTTCTTCATCTTTCTTTATAGCCTTTGTTTTGAAGTCTGTTTTGCCTGATAAAAGAGTATTACGACCCCTGCTTTCTTGTCATTTCTGTTTGAATGAAATATCTTTTTCCATCTGCTCATTTTCAATCTATGTGTGTCCTTTGCTCTAAAGTGGGTCTCTTGTAGACAGCATATTTTAGGCCCTTGTTTTTCTAATCTAATCTGCCACTCTGTCTCTTGATTGGAGCATTTGATCCATTGACATTTAAGGTAATTATTGATAGATATGTATTTATTGCCATTTTATTTTATTTTATTTTATTTTCACCAAAAATTTTATTTTATTTTATTTTTCTTTTTAACATCTTTATTGGAGTATAATTGCTTTACAATGGTATGTTAGTTTCAGCTTCACAACAAAATGAGTCAGTTACATATATACATATGTTCCCATATCTCTTCCCGCTTGCATCTCCTTCCCTCCCACCTCCCTATCCCACCCCTCCAGGCGGTCACAAAGCACCAAGCTGATCTCCCTGTGCTATGCGGCTGCTTCCCACTAGCTATCTACCTTACGTTTGGTAGTGTATATATGTACATGCCTCTCTCTCGCATTGTCACCGTTTACCCTTCCCCCTCCCCATAGCCTCAAGTCCATTCTCTAGTAAGTCTGTGTCTTTATTCCTGTTTCACCCCTAGGTTTTTCATGACATTTTTTTTCTTAAATTCCATATATATGTGTTAGCATACGGTATTTGTCTCTCTCTTTCTGACTTACTTCACTCTGTATGACAGACTCTAGGTCTATCCACCTCACTACAAATAGCTCAATTTTGTTTCTTTTTATGGCTGAGTAATATTCCATTGTATATATGTGCCACATCTTCTTTATCCATTCATCTGATGATGGACACTTAGGTTGTTTCCATCTCCGGGCTATTGTAAATAGAGCTGCAATGAACATTTTGGTACATGACTCTTTTTGAATTATGGTTTTCTCAGGGTATATGCCCAGTAGTGGGATTGCTGGGTCATATGGTAGTTCTATTTGTAGTTTTTTAAGGAACCTCCATACTGTTCTCCATAGTGGCTGTATCAATTTACATTCCCACCAACAGTGTAACAGGGTTCCCTTTTCTCCACACCCTCTCCAGCATTTATTGTTTCTAGATTTTTTGATGATGGCCATTCTGACTGGTGTGAGATGATATCTCATTGTAGTTTTGATTTGCATTTCTCTAAAGATTAGTGATGTTGAGCATTCTTTCATGTGTTTGTTGGCACTCTGTATATCTTCTTTGGAGAAATGTCTATTTAGGTCTTCTGCCCATTTTTGGATTGGGTTGTTTGTTTTTTTCTTATTGAGCTGCATGAGCTGCTTATAAATTTTGGAGATTAATCCTTTGTCAGTTGCTTCATTTGCAAATATTTTCTCCCATTCTGAGGGTTGTCTTTTGGTCTTCTTTATGGTTTCCTTTGCTGTGCAAAAGCTTTTAAGTTTCATTAGGTCCCATTTGTTTACTTTTGTTTTTATTTCCATTCCTCTAGGAGGTGGGTCAAAAAGGACCTTGCTGTGATTTATGTCATAGAGTGTCCTGCCTATGTTTTCCTCTAAGAGTTTGATAGTTTCTGGCCTTACATTTAGGTCGTTAATCCATTTTGAGCTTATTTTTGTGTATGGTGTTAGGGAGTGATCTAATCTCATACTTTTACATGTCCCTGTCCAGTTTTCCCAGCACCACTTATTGAAGAGGCTGTCCTTTCTCCACTGTACATTCCTGCCTCCTTTGTCAAAGATAAGGTGACCATATGTGCGTGGGTTTATCTCTGGGCTTTCTATCCTGTTCCATTGATCTGTATTTCTGTTTTTTTGCCAGTACCATACTGTCTTGATTACTGTAGCTTTGTAGTATAGTCTGAAGTCGGGAAGCCTGATTCCTCCAGCTCCGTTTTTCGTTCTCAAGATTGCTTTGGCTATTTGGGGTCTTTCGTGTTTCCATACAAACTGTGAAATTTTTTGTTCTAGTTCTGTGAAAAATGCCAGTGGTGGTTTGATAGGGATTGCATTGAATCTGTAGATTGCTTTGGGTAGTAGAGTCATTTTCACAATGTTGATTCTTCCAATCCAAGAACATGGTATATCTCTCCATCTGTTGGTATCATCTTTAATTTCTTTCATCAGGGTCTTACAATTTTCTGCATACAGGTCTTTTGTCTCCTTAGGTAGGTTTATTCCTAGATATTTTATTCTTTTTGTTGCAACAGTAAATGGGAGTGTTTTCTTGATTTCGCTTTCAGATTTTTCATCCTTAGTGTATAGGAATGCCAGAGATTTCTGTGCATTAATTTTGTATCCTGCTACTTTACCAAATTCATTGATTAGCTCTAGTAGTTTTCTGGTAGCATCTTTAGGATTCTCTATGTATAGTATCATGTCATCTGCAAACAGTGACAGCTTTACCTCTTCTTTTCCGATTTGCATTCCTTTTATTTCCTTTTCTTCTCTGATTGCTGTGGCTAAAACTTCCAAAACTATGTTGAATAAGAGTGGTGAGAGTGGGCAACCTTGTCTTGTTCCTGATCTTAGTGGAAATGCTTTCAGTTTTTCACCATTGAGGACGATGTTGGCTGTGGGTTTGTCATATATGGCCTTTATTATGTTGAGGAAAGTTCCCTCTATGCCTACTTTCTGTAGGGTTTTTATCATAAATGGGTGTTGAATTTTGTCAAAAGCTTTCTCTGCATCTATTGAGATGATCATATGGTTTTTCTCCTTCAATTTGTTAATATGGTGTATCACGTTGATTGATTTGCATATATTGAAGAATCCTTGCATTCCTGGAATAAACCCCACTTGATCATGGTGTACAATCCGTTTAATGTGCTGTTGGATTCTGTTTGCTAGTATTTTGTTGAGGATTTTTGCATCTATGTTCATCAGTGATATTGGCCTGTAGTTTTCTTTCTTTGTGACATCCTTGTCTGGTTTTGGTATCAGGTGATGGTGGCCTCGTAGAATGAGTTGGGGAGTGTTCCTCCCTCTGCTATATTTTGGAAGAGTTTGAGAAGGATAGGTGATAGCTCTTCTCTAAATGTTTGATAGAATTTGCCTGTAAAGCCATCTGGTCCTGGGCTTTTGCTTGTTGGAAGATTTTTAATCACAGTTTCAATTTCACTGCTTGTGATTGGTCTGTTCATATTTTCTCTTTCTTCCTGATTCAGTCTTGGCACGTTGTGCATTTCTAAGAATTTGTCTATTTCTTCCAGGTTGTCCATTTTATTGGCATAGAGTTGCTTGTAGTAATCTCTCATGATCTTTTGTATTTCTGCAGTGTCAGTTGTTACTTCTTTTTCATTTCTGATTCTATTGATTCGAGTCTTCTCCCTTTTCTTCTTGATGAGCCTGGCTAATGGTTTATCAATTTTGTTTATCCTTTCAAAGAACCAGCTTTTAGTTTTATTGATCTTTGCTATCGTTTCCTTCATTTCTTTTTCATTTATTTCTGATCTGATTTTTATGATTTCTTTCCTTCTGCTAACTTTGGGGTTTTTTTGTTCTTCTTTCTCTAATTGCTTTAGGTGCAAGGTTAGGTTGTTTATTCCAGATGTTTCCTGTTTCTTAAGGTAGGATTGTATTGCTATAAACTTCCCTCTTAGAACTGCTTTTGCTGCATCCCATAGATTTTGAGTCGTCATGTCTCCATTGTCATTTGTTTCTAGGTTTTTTTGATTTCCTCTTTGATTTCTTCAGTGATCACTTCGTTATTAAGTAGTGTATTGTTTAGCCTCCATGTGTTTGTATTTTTTACAGATCTTTTCCTGTAATTGATATCTGGTCTCATAGCGTTGTGGTCGGAAAAGATACTTGATACAATTTCAATTTTCTTAAGTTTACCAAGGCTTGATTTGTGACCCAAGATATGATCTCTCCTGGAGAATGTTCCATGAGCACTTGAGAAAAAAGTGTATTCTGTTGTTTTTGGATGGAATGTCCTATAAATATCAGTTAAGTCCATCTTGTTTAATGCATCATTTAAAGCTTGTGTTTCCTTATTTATTTTCATTTTGGATGATCTGTCCATTGGTGAAAGTGGGGTGTTAAAGTCCCCTACTATGAATGTGTTACTGTTGATTTCCCCTTTTATGGCTGTCAGTATTTGCCTTATGTATTGAGGTGCTCCTATGTTGGGTGCATAAATATTTACAATTGTTATATCTTCTTCTTGGATCGATCCCTTGATCATTATGTAGTGTCCTTCTTTGTCTCTTCTAATAGTCTTTGTTTTAAAGTCTATTTTGTCTGATATGAGAATTGCTACTCCAGCTTTCTTTTGGTTTCCATTTGCATGAAATACCTTTTTCCAACCCCTTAGTTTCAGTCTGTATGTGTCTCTAGGTCTGAAGTGGGTTTCTTGTAGACAGCAAATATATGGGTCTTGTTTTTGTATCCATTCAGCCAATCTGTGTCTTTTGGTGGGAGCATTTAGTCCATTTACATTTAAGGTAATTATCAATATGTATGTTCCTATTCCCATTTTCTTAATTGTATGGGTTCATTATTGTAGGTCTTTTCCTTCTTTTGTGTTTCTTGCCTAGAGAATTTCCTTTAGCAGTTGTTGTAGAGCTGGTTTGGTGGTACTGAACTCTCTCAGCTTTTGCTTGTCTGTAAAGGTTTTAATTTCTCCATCAAATCTGAATGAGATCCTTGCTGGGTAGAGTAATCTTGGTTGCAGGTTTTTCTCCTTCAACACTTTAAATATGTTCTGCCACTCCCTTCTGGCTTGCAGAGTTTCTGCTGAAAGATCAGCTGTTAATCTTATGGGGAGTCCCTTGTGTGTTATTTGTTGTTTTTCCCTTGCTGCTTTTAATATGTTTTCTTTGTATTTAATTTTTGACAGTTTGATTAATATGTGTCTTGGCGTATTTCTCCTTGGATTTATCCTGTATGGGACTCTGTGTGCTTCCTGGACTTGATTAACTATTTCCTTTCCCATATTAGGGAAGTTTTCAACTATAATCTCTTCAAATATTTTCTCAGTCCCTTTCTTTTTCTCCTCTTCTTCTGGAACCCCTATAATTCGAATGTTGGTACGTTTAATGTTGTCCCAGAGGTCTCTGAGACAGTCCTCAGTTCTTTTCATTCTTTTTTCTGCTCTGCAGTAGTTATTTCCACTATTTTATCTTCCAGGTCACTTATCCGTTCTTCTGCCTTAGTTATTCTGCTATTGATCCCATCTAGAGTATTTTTCATTTCATTTATTGTGTTGTTCATCATTGTTTGTTTCATCTTTAGTTCTTCTAGGTCCTTGTTAACTGATTCTTGCATTATGTCTATTCTATTTCCAAGATTTTGGATCATCTTTACTATCATTATTCTGAATTCTTTTTCAGGTAGACTGCCTATTTCCTCTTCATTTGTTAGGTCTGGTGGGTTTTTATCTTGCTCCTGCATCTGCTGTGTGTTTTTCTGTCTTTTCATTTTGCTTATCTTACTGTGTTTGGGGTCTCCTTTTTTGCAGGCTGAAGGTTCGTAGGTCCTGTTGTTTTTTGTGTCTGTCCCCAGTGGCTAAGGTTGGTTCAGTGGGTTGTGTAGGCTTCCTGGTGGAGGGTACTAGTGCCTGTGTTCTGGTGGATGTGGCTGGATCTTGTCTTTCTGGTGGGCAGGTCCACGTCTGGTGGTGTGTTTTGGGGTGTCTGTAGACTTATTATGATTTTGGGCAGCCTTTCTGCTAATGGGTGGGGTTGTGTTCCTGTCTTGCTAGTTGTTTGGCATAGGATGTCCAGCACTGTAGCTTGCTGGTCATTGAGTGAAGCTGGGTGCTGGCGTTGAGACGGAGATCTCTGGGAGATTTTCGCCATTTGATATTATGTGCAGCTGGGAGGCCTCTTGTGGACCAGTGTCCTGAAGTTGGCTCTCCCACCTCAGAGGCACAGCACTAACTCCTGGCTGCAGCACCAAGAGCCTTTCATCCACACCGCTCCTTAATTTGGGATGATTCGTTGTCTATTCATGTGTTCCACCGATGCAGGGTACATCAAGTTGATTGTGGAGATTTCATCCGCTGCTTCTGAGGCTGCTGGGAGAGATTTCCCTTTCTCTTCTTTGTTCTCACAGCTCCCAGGGGCTCAGCTTTGGATATGGCCCTGCCTGTGCATGTAGGTTGCCGGAGGGCATCTGTTCTTTGCTCAGACAGGACGGGGTTAAAGGAGCCGCTGATTCGGAGGCTCTGGCTCACTCAGGCCGGGGTAGGGAGGGTCACGGAGTGCGGGGCTGCCCCGCGGCGGCAGAGGCCAGCGTGACGTTGCTAGCCTGAGGCGCGCCATGCGTTCTCCGGGGGAGTTGTCCCTGGATCCCGGGACCCTGGCAGTGGCGGGCTGCACAGGCTCCCTGGAAGGGGGTGTGGATAGTGACCTGTGTTCGCACACAGGCTTCTTGGTGGCGGCAGCAGCGGCCTGAGCGTCTCATGTCTGTCTCTGGGCTCCGCACTTTTAGCCGCGGCTCGCGCCCGTCTCTGGAGCTCTCTTAAACAGCGTTCTTAATCCCCTCTCCTCGTGCACCAGGAAACAAAGAGGTAAGAAAAAGTCTCTTGCGTCTTCGGCAGGTCCAGACTTTTCCCCGGACTCCCTCCCGGCTAGGCTAGCCGCGGTGCACTAACGCCCTGCAGGCTGTGTTCACGCCGCCAACAGTCCTCCTCCTCAGGCTGTGTTAACGCCGCCGTCAGTCCTCTCCTGGCTCTCTCCGCTTTGCCCTCCGCACCCGTTGCTGTGCTCTCCTCCGCGGCTCCGAAGGTCCCCCACTCCGCCACCCGCAGTCTCCGCATCCGAAGCTCCCCCACCTTCAGTCTCCGCCCGTGAAGGGGCTTCCTAGTGTGTGGACACTTTTCCTCCTTCACAGCTCCCTCCCGCTGGTGCAGGACCCATCCCTATCCTTTTGTCTCTGTTTATTTTTTTCTTTTGCCCTAACCAGGTACGTGGGGGTTCCTTGCCTTTTGGGAGGTCTGAGGTCTTCTGCCAGCGTTCAGTAGGTGTTCTGTAGTTGTTCCACGCGTAGATGTATTTCTGGTGTATCTGTGGGGAGGAAGGTGATCTCCGAGTCTTACTCTTCTGCCATCTTCCCGGAAGTCTCCTATTGCCATTTTAAACCTTGTTTTCCTGTTGATTTTATATTTCTTCTTTGTCCCTTTCTTTTTCTTTCCATTTTTCCATTTTTCCTTTTCCTGATGATTTTCTTTTGTTTTATGAATCTGTTGTATGTGATAGATTCATAAAATCTGGTGTTGGTTTTTGTGTATCTATTGTATGTTTTTGAGTTGTGGTTACCCTGTTTTTCAAGTATATTAACCCCTTCCTATATCTACTTGCTTTAGACTGGTAGTCATGTAGGCTCAGATACATTCTAGAAAAAATAAATCTACATCTTCTTACTCTCCTCCCCCACATTTTATGACTTTGATGTCCTCTTTTACATCTTCATCCTTTTGCTGTTCGTTGTGGTTATCATTGCTTTCACAGAAAATTTTTTAATTGTGATTTTTAAAAATCTGTGTATGGCTTATTTAAATGATTTACTTTCCATTTATGATTTTTTTCTGTAAAGATTCTAACTTTTTTTCTATTTAGAGAAGACCTTTCAATGTTTCCTTTAGGATAGGTTTACTATTGCTATATTCCTTTAGTTTTTGCTTGTCCAGGAAATTCTTTCTCTGATTTTAAATTTGATAATCTTGCTGGACAGAGTATCCTACATTTCACATTTTTCCCTTTTAGGACTTTGAATGTATCTTGCCACTCCCTTCTGACCTGCAACATTTCTGTAGAGAAAGCAACTGATATATAGCCTTATGGGCGTTTCCCTTCTAATTAACTCTGTTTTTCTCTTGCTGCCTTTAGAATCTTCTTTAACTTTTGCCATTTTTATTATAATATATCTTGGTGTAGGTCTGTTTGAGTTTATCTTGTTTGGGACCCTCTGTGCTTCTTGTACCTGGATATCTGTTCCCTTTGTTAGGTTTGGGAAGTTTTCAGCCATAATTTCTTCAAAGACATCTTCAATCCTGTTTTCTCTCTCTTCTGGGATCCCTACTAAGTGTACATTGGCATGCTTTATTTATTCTTATATTGCTTTCTTATATTGCTTTCATTTTATTTTTCATGTGGCTTTCTGTTGTTCTGACTGGGTGATTTCCATTATTCTATTTTCCAGATCACTTATTTGTTCTTCTGCATTTTTTCTGCTATTCATTGCCTTTAGCTCAGCTTTTGTCTCAGTGAATGAGTTCTCTAATTTTTCTTGGTTCCTTTTTATAGTTTCTAGTAATAGTAATCTGCATTTCTATCAATAGTCCTTCTTATCTCCTTTTTGAACTTGATGTCTATTAGACTGAAGAGGCCTGTTTCATTGTTTGTTCTTTCAGGGGAATTCTCTTGATCTTAATAATTGGGAGTGGTTCCTCTGCTTCCTCATTTTACTTATACTTCTCTTGCTCTATGAGTTTAGGAGAAACAGTTATCTATGTGGTCTTGGAGGGCTCTTTTTATGTGGGAGCATCCCTGTATAGCCTGTGTGGGTTTAATATTTTTTGGTGTGAGGGCTGTTTTTAGTGTGGATGCCTGTTGCCTCTTTCCTGTGTATGCTGGCTGTTATCCCCTTGATAGGAGGTGTGACTGGTGTTGTGGTGACCAGAGCCTGCACTGGATATTGATCGGGGCCTCCTCTTTTGCTCTGTGGTTGTTACTTCCCTGTCAGGGGCTGGGTCTGTTCCCTAGCTGTTGGAGTAGAAGCCCCCAGATCCGTTTCTGAGCTGCAGTGTGAGGTAGGTGGGATTGGAGCGTTCCCACAGGGAGAGGAGCCACTGAGTATTCCTCTACCAGAGCTGTTCACCAGTGAGTGTGCTCTGTTGTGTCACCTGTCACCCATTGTGTGGGCTCACAAAGTATACTGCCCTCAGCCCCATCTCAACCTTGGGAATGCTGGCAGTCAGCCCTGGTGTCCCTCAGGTGTTGTTTTCACAAGGCCACCAGCACAGATCCACTAAAGCCGGGTCCCAGCACTGCAGTAGTTGCACACCTGGACCTGCTGTGGGAGCTATGGAGGCAGCTCAGACCCAGGCCCAGCCCAGCCCCCATGTGCACGCGCCCGCAAAGCCCACAGCTGCTAAGGCCAGACCCAGCCCAGCATGGGAGCACCTATGGTCTACTCAGATGTCCTGCAGATGCTGAATTTACAAAGCCAGCAGCGAAGGTGTAAATACACAGCTCACACAGCTGCAGGGAGAGATTGCAACCCTGCATCCTAAGTCACGCGGCCCCTGGGGCTCAGCTGTGGTTTCAGGCCTGTTTCTGTGCGTGGGCAGCTCACTGGTATCTGCTCCTGGGGCCTGCCGAGGTGGTGGTTGGTGCAGGTGCCAGCCTAGGCGGTGGCTGGGACCCCTGAGCCCGCCCAGGTGGGAGCCTGAGGCGGCAGCTGGGTTGCAGGAATCTGCTGAGTGTGGAGCCCCTGAGGCTGTGGCTGGTGTGCAGTGTCCCAGAGTCTGTGGAGGCAGAGGCTGGCATGTGGAGAAAGGGGCTGCCATGGCACCCTTCCCTTTGTGCCCCACTTGACAATGGCTCTTCAGTTCTGTGGCAGGTCTGGGCTTCTGCAGACACCCCCGGCTGTAGCCATACCACACTCCAGCCCCTTCAGGCTTTCTCTGAACGTCCAACAGTAGTCCTCTCCCTAGGTCTGTCCTCTAAACTCTGAGTATCAGCACTCGGCCCCTGCCTGTACCAGCGGGCACATGTCTCAGGCTGGGGCGCGCAGGGTAGCGGTACAGCAGTCTGTGTGGATCTCTCTCCTGCCTGCCACAAACTGGTTGTTGCACTCTCCTCTGTGCCCCTGAAGCTGCCTTTCTGTCCCAGCTGATCTGAGGGGGCTTCCCAGGGTGCAGGAACCTTTCCTCTTTTCAGCTCCCTCCCAGGGGCATAGGTCCCGTCCCATTTCCTCTTTTTTTCCCGCTTCGTCCTACCTGGTTACGTAGAGCTCTTTCTTGTCCTTTCAGGTGTTTGAGGTCTTCTGCCAGTGTTCAGTAGGTGTTCTGTGAGAATTGTTCCATTTGTAGATGTATTTTTGATGTATTTGTGGGAGGAGGTGAGTTCCACGTTCTTCACTGCTGCCATCTTGATTGGAGCCTATACTATTCTTATTCCATTTTATTAACTAGATTTCCAAAATAATATTATATAACATGTAACCCTAGAGTGATTTTTTGCCAAAATCAGTCTTTATTACTAGAAGAAATAACCTTACACTTTTTCCTATTCTTCTAAGCTAGATTAATGCAATCTAGAAACAAAGTTGAAGGTTCTTCTCCCTTCTCCCTCAAACTTAGGGTAGCCTAGCATAAATGAGCCCTAAGCAGCCAGACACTGCTTTCTCTTCTTTGGACCCCACCATAGTTTGCCTTGATGTCAAATTAAAATGTACCCTTTCCACAGCTGAGAGAATGTGTGGGGACTCCTCCCCCTTGCCTTCCTTCCCCCTGACAAACCCCACCTAAGAACTATCTTAAACTTCCCTAGTCAGGTAATCCTACCTAATTAGGGTATATGTATACACACCCTCCTCTACCTCCCTGAATGCCTGTATTTTCCTTCAGTTTTTCTGGTTTTATAATAAGTCCATCTTCCCTTTCTTCTTTGACTAATTAACTCTGATTATCTTTTATATCACAGTTAAGTATCACTTTCTGAAGGAAGCCCTCAAATCTCCATATTCTTTCCTAACACCATGACATGTGTCACAGAGTTTTCTATTGTGTGATTATTCCTAAACGTTGTTTTCCCCAGCTGGACTATAAGATTCAGAAGGGCAGGTCAGATGTTTGTTTTCACCTCGTTTTATCCCTAGCACAGTGTCTGCCACACGGTGGACACTCGGGAGATCTTTACCAACTGACTGCAGTCTGAGAATGCAGCATGTGGGTGTCGACGCTAATATTTAAGCACTTTCTTGTAGGAACCCTAAGTAAAATGCCTCTAGTGGTTTTATTTTATATTCATTACAAGAAGTTTAAACTGCTTTTCATCTTTCCAGTGGATTTGATGATTATATCTTAGAATTCATAGATCTCCAATAATGAAATAGAAGTTTTGTAAACTGGTTTTGTGTTTATGAAAATATTGTATTTGATCAATCACATTGATATCCATGAATCACTCAAAGTTTCGTATTATCTGCATTTTCATGGTTTACTGAGTGGGAATTTCATTTTTCAAAGAATATTATCTTAAAATACAGCAATGTCATGTGCTGTTTAAAATGTATTCTAGTTATAAAGACGCAGTTGTAGAGAATGGACTTGAGGACACTGGGAGGGGAAATGTAAGGTGAGACAAAGTGAGAGAGTAGCATTGACATATATACACTACTAAATGTAAAATCGATAGCTAGTGGGAAGCAGCTGCATAGCACAGGGAGATCAGCTCGGTGCTTTGTGACTACCTGGAGGGGTGGGATAGGGAGGGTGGAAGGGAGATGCAAGAGGGAGGGGATATGGGGATATATGTATACATATAGTTGATTCACTTTGTTATACAGCAGAAACTAACAACATCGTAAAGCAGTTATACTCCAATAAAGATGTTTAAAATAAATAATTAAAATAAATAAAATGTATTCTATTTAATATGTTCTCATGTGCAGGCTTTCCTGAACTTAAATATTTAATAAATCTGAGACATAATACAAATTTATATGCATTTTCATAGTATTATTGTTTAGTATATTTCTTGGCACTTACTAATACCCATTGAAGGCAGTCTTATTAGTTATTAGAGTCATTCTGCATTAACATGATTTTCTTTAACTTTTATTATCAAAACCAGTATGGTTTTGAGAATGTGATAGTACATGTTTTGTGGGGAAAGTAGCATGAAGTTTGTTTCTTTCATCTACAGATCCTGAGATGGAAAATGAAGAACAACCATCCTCTGAAAATGATTCTCAGAATCAGAGTGCTGAACAGATTGCATCAAGTTCTCAGGAGGTTGATTTGGTTGGTCAGGAGTCTCCTGAGGAAAGTTCTCTAAACTCTCACCCAGAATCTTTGTCTCCAGCAGATACGGACAATGCTGCAAGCATTTCTCCTTCTGAACAGAATTCTAATCCCACGGAAAACCATGAGACTACAAGTCTTGATGGTGAATGTACAGATTTAGATAACCAACTTCAAGAACAATCAGAAACTGAGGAGGATTCCAATCCTAATGTTAGCTGGGGTAAAAAGGTCCAACCTATAGACTCCATATTAGCAGACTGGAATGAAGATATAGAAGCATTTGAAATGATGGAGAAGGATGAGCTCTGACTCACTAAAGTCTACCTGGTGGTAGGTATTTCAAAAGAAAAGGTAAACTGTGGATAATAGATACCCTGATACTAAGCAGGCTCTCTCATGGGAGGCTCTGAGTATGGTGATGAACAACCACGTTCTGACTGGGAGAGTTAGTTATCATAGGAATCTGGAACATGCTGTGTTAGAACTGACCTTGTTTATAACTGTCCCATCAAAAATGCAAACTCACAGTTTCCCCCTCAGGTGACAGCATTGCACCATCCTGCTGCATCTCAGGCCAGGAAAAGATTATTGGGCGTTTCTAGGAACCAGATTTCTGCACTCTCTAGATGGTAGATAAGAAACAAATTCAGTTAACTGTGAGGTGGGGAATACGAATTTGTACAACTTTCTAATTGAAGGAAGCTCTCGGTTTTCTTGGTTCTGGGGTTAGAGGCTCTTTGGGGAAAACACATAGGAGTATTTTGGGCATTCTGGTTATGCTGCCTTCACAGAAACACTCAAAAGTGACCTAAGTGGTTATGAAGCAAATACATTCATGGTGAAAACAGTCTTTGCTCATCATTTTCACTTGCTTCATTGTGTAACATGATCAAGATGACTTGATTTTTTTTTTCCCTCTTTAACAGTGTCCTTTTCATTTAAACCAAAGGTGAAGCCAGTGTACTTTCTCAGTGAGTTCTCTGCATAAAGACTAATCATTGGGACCAGGTAAAAAGGTCATATATCGTGGAAATTGGTTACTTAATACTTTTGAAAAATGGAGCAAGGGAGAAACTATAATGTTGCAATATGAACTTGCCATTGGGCCTTCCATAAGGAAAGCTGTGACTACTCTGAAATGGAACTTAAAGTTAATATCTTTCTTTGTAGGGTAAATTATAAATCTTTTCCAGTTCATTTCATTGGAGGTGATTACCTCTAGCCATCAGCCTTACTCCATCCCATGTTTAGAATGCATTTTGAGCCACAAGGCCTATGTTGCCAATAGCTGAATACATTTTGTTCCATTTTTCTATCTTAGGGAGCCATGATAAAACTGTGGTAGTGATCTAAAAATTCTGGAGTAACTACTATTTTTCCTCCTTTGAAACTAGTTTCTAAAGTTGCACCTAAGGAGTCTGTCACATTTTCTGTTGAATCATGGTTTTTTTAAGTTTGCTTTTTGTTTAAACAAATATTCCTTTTGATATGGACTTGAAAATTAGTCTACAGTAACCTGTGTAAAACACACAGTAGCAACTAACATATAGCCATATAGCTTAATGAGAATTTTTTTTCCTTTGCGTGAGTGTGTGTGTGTGTGTGTGTGTGTGTGTGTGTGTGTGGCAGTCTGGTGCTGGCCACATTTAAGTTTTAAAAACTTTGTTGTTGATATCTGTAGACAGCCCTGTAATTGAAATCATGGCTTTACTCATTTTATTTATTTTTTTAAACTTACCTGAACCAGTTCTAAAGGAATATTTGAGACTTAATTTCTTTTTTCTGTACCATGACATTGTATAACAACACTTTTTCTTAAAACATAGTTTTTGAGGTACTGATGAACTTAAACTGTATATGGAGCTGTTAAAAGAACAGCAGTGCTGTATTGTAGTTATGTATATTCATGTACAGTATGTCTTAGATCCCAGGTAAACATGTTATTTTATAAGGGGATAAATAGCTGCTTTCAAAAATTCCAGCTAAACTTAATTGGGTCAGTGAGTAATAAACCTAATAGAGAATTCACTTTGAGGGGGGGAAAAAAGAGTAGTATACCAGGCCTTTATTGGCCCTTAATTAAACCTGACACCAAAATGGATATTTTTAGTCTCTCTGCATGTGAAATTTGGTGTAAGAAGATAGAACTATAATACATATAGTATACAGAAGGATAGACATAGTGCTTTGTTCATCTTAGTTGCAAAGCTGCCAAAATAGCTGAAGCTTAATTACTTGACTTGCCTTGAGTTATAGGACTGGGGCTTGGAGAAAAGGAGATGTTCCTTTTAAGACTTGGATTACAGAAGCCTTATATACATTGATTTGATTTTCTTTTTGTATCTCAGAGCCATTGTTGTCTAAATCTAAATTTTCTAAGTTATCAAAGCAACATAATTTTATTTCCAGCAGAGATCTTGTGGCATACAAGGAAAAGCCAGCTTACTGCCACTTACCCTTTCTTTGGCCATTAGGGGGAGTTGTTGCAATTCATTGTGGTTTAGAAGCAAATTGCTGGCTTGTTTAGAAAAATGAATCCTTAAAAAAAAAGAAAGGAAAAAAATTTAACAAATTATACTTAATACCCAGAAGGAATTATATGGATTTTTCCCTAGCTAGGAAAAGAAGGTATAGTGTTCAGCTTCAAAACTCCAACATTGTCATTGACTCTCCATTCTTAATTGACATACTGCCACAAAGTTTTTTATTTCATTAAAAAATTTCAACATCATTAGGCATTTTTAAAAATGTTTTGTTTTTAAATCTTTTATAGCATTTTATTTACTTCCTAAAGGTTCAGGGGATTCTATGTAACCCTGAATTTTAGAAACATCTGGTCTACCTCAGTTAGATGTTGACTGCATAGAGATAGAGCTGAAGTGATCACCACAGTCATAAGATTGATTGATTGACTAAGAAGGATTTATACAATGTTTACAAACCCGGAATCAAGTAAGGATTTTATCTGAAAGTTAAAAGTTAGATATTAGAGAAAGTATTTAATTCAGGTATTTTCAAGTTTTAAAACTTCACTTGTTTACCTACTAAAAATAGTTATAGTTTTTTCTGCTTAGGAAGGTCCATTAAAATGATATACCCTAATTTGCAGTGCTTTTCCCATAAAGTTTTAGATGTGAAAGAATTGTAATTTACCAGATATGTTTGGGATGGGATATTTTGTTGGGTAGGTTTTCTTTTTTCTTTTTAACTTTTAATAGGCTTCCAACAAGAATACAGTTGTTTCAGAACAATTTTTTTTTAACATTATACTTTTCCCTTTTTCTTCACAGTGTTAAGAGGGTAAAATAAAAAATTGTGCACTCTGTGATTTTAACTTCTCTAATATGCTCTCGAGATTTTTTAAATTTAAATTACCATCTCACAGCCCTTATAATAGTAAAACCAGCATTTGTTCCCTCACCAAACCCCATGCCAAATTCATCATAAAGAAAGCTCAGCGTCAGTAATTCAAATAGTGCTTATAATTGTAGAGGCGGGGGTGGGGGCATTTAATAAATATTCCAACCGGTCGTTTTATGCACAAGGCTTCAGTCAGAACATAGAAAAAAATAACATTCTGTGAATGAAATATTGTATGTTCAGATTTTATAAAAGACATTTTTAAAAGCCCAATTTACAGCCGTATATTTTCTTATGATGTAATTTATGAAAAAGATGTCTGTACTAACAGGTGCTGTAACACTACTGTTGTTGGATTTTATTGTTTGGTGATAAATGTATACAATATTTCTAAGGGAAACTATGTACTGTGATGTAAAAGTCTGGGCAAAATGTATATAATCCTTGTATATAATTGTGTATTTGATTATAATGACTGATTGTAAAGATTAATAAAATATGTAAATATCCTGGTCTAGTTTTAATTTTAATTTTTAGCATCACTTTGCATATCTTTATACTTTGATATCTTTACATTTTTTTCACCACTGTCTTCCCTTTAATTTTCATTTTACCCTACGAGAGTAAATTTGGGGGACAACTTAGAGTATAGACATGCAAACATATGTTGAACAGTTCCACAACTCAACTAGGACCCTCAGAGTGGAGTTAGTAATTCACAGTGTCAATATTGGTAACGTGTTTATTTTTTGAGTTTACTAATATTTAATAAAATCATTTGTCCTTTTAATATTGTCATCAAGAGTAATACTGACCTCTCTTGTTAATTCCAGTGAGACCATTTCATTTAGCAGCCACTTTCAGATACTGTGATACTATGCTTTTCATCTGTACTGTTTCAGGGTTTCTGAACACAGATATCTTGAAAGATCTGATAATAATCACTATTATTTATTGATAATTGTTTTAAGATCAGCAAGCTGAGAGTTGAACAAGTTCTAAGCATCTTACGTGAAGTCCGACATTTTGTGCCTGGGCAATGGAACAGGAGCCCTGGTTTATTTCCAGAGCCTATGCTCCTTCCGGTGTGCCACCCTCTCCCTTCCTTTCTCAGCCCTTCTCACCCCTCCTTCCATCCCCATTTTAGTTTCTGCTCACCTTTTGCTCAGCCACTACCTTCCCACCTGACCACTTTCTCCCCACCTGGGATTGAAGTTTAGAAATGTTAGCATCCATTCTCAGGTTCTCTGGGCATTAATTCCAGTTTCAGCGTGCCTCCATTCCTCTAGGACAAAGCACCGCTATTTCAGGAAGAGTTAAAGGATCCAGGAGTATCTCTTGGAAGATTTCAAAGGGGAGGTTGCTTCTCTTTTCTGGGTAAAGCAAGCTTTAAGAGGTCTGTCTACTAAGAGAAGCTAAGTAATTTAAGGGTTGAAACGAGTAAGTGTCAGCATCTACCTGCTAGGAAGGCTTATACTTCTCAAAGCCTTGCTCTTAACTTAGCCTAATAAGCCTGGAGGTCTATAGTTTCTATCCATCCTTTACAGTGAAGTAGTCAATGGGAGGCCACTGATTGATAGAACCCTGGTGATTCTCTTAATCCATAAAAGAATGCACTCATCATCCCAGATGATAGTGGGAGAAATAACTTTAGAAGTCCTATGGTGTTAGAGCGCATTTCTATCCTTGTTTCAGTCTCAGCTGTCTAAGAAGTGGTACTGTCTTAAGAAATAGCAGCAGCAGGTAATAACGAAAAAATACTTTGGATGTAATAGTAGGATGGGGTTTCTTAAAAGATTGAAAACCTTCCTCACAGGTTAAGGGAGAGAACCAAAGTCATTAAATAGAGGAAGAAGAACTTAACACCAAGGGACTGGCTGCTACCCTCCCACCACCATCACCACCACCACGCTGGTGTTGGGAGTTGTGCAGCAACTGGAAGCACATCCTACACAAGAACCCCCTACTTTATCTTTTCCCAATTTCTGGGAAAAGCCATTGACCTTGGGTCAAGAGGCAATCTGACAAACACTGCCAGCTAGCTTGTCCTAAACCTTTCCCCACTCTCCCATCCAGCTTCCTCCACTGTAGAGTAGATGAAGTTCTCAAGGCAGTCCTAGACAGCTGCTACCTTTAGAAGGACTAATCTGTTCATTAGTCCTTTATTACCTGAGGTCTTAAGCTAAGAGAATTCCAGCCCCAATTGTCTTATTACATTAATATTAGTAATAAGATATGTAAATATTTTTAAGCCCTGTGATCTCAGTCTCTAATCATTACTTTCAACTCAGTCTTGTCCACTCACTTGGATAGTTCTTCAGGACCTCCAATCTACTGATTCTTCCAGTTTCTCAGAATCCATCACCCCTCCCCATGACCTCACTTCCCAATTTACCCACCATTAATGTCTCTTCTTCTTTTGAACAAACTTGGCAAAACTTTAAATCTTATTAAACCCAACTACCCACTGATTTTCACCTAAACTTAAGTAGCTGTTGGAACTGGATGAAATCACACCACCAGTGCTGACTGGCCTGACTTTAAATCATGAACACAAATCTCAAATGAGATTCAATACTTCCTGCAATTCCAACCACATTTCTCTAGCTAATTTATTTTCCCACTCTGAGACTACAGTTTCACACCACCTTTCTTTTCAAATATCCTATGCTCCTCCCGTCACTCACGTGATGACCTCACCACATATATTTCATTGAGAAAATAGATGCAGGTGAGAATGACTTCAGCTTCCACCAACTTCTCTACCTACTGAATCCACATGACTTTATTTGCATTTATTTTGATGGAAATTTCCCTACACATATTCTAGGACAATCATCCACTTTTTCTACTTTGATAATTGGAGAGCAGGAACCCCCAGACTCGAACTAGAGGTACTGAAAAATAGAAGAATCAGGCCGCTAGACTCGAACACAAAGGTGAAGGAATTCCCACCCACCCCCGCCTTACTATTCCCTCCCATATGTGTATTCTAATACTGAAGGGAGCATTAAATTATCTCCATCACTGGAAGATCCAGAAATCTAATTCTCCCCCAAACCTACAAAACACAGATTTACATTCCTTTCTGAGAAACTGGGCAATAAAATATTCACCAAAATTTTATTTAACAAGCTCTTTTCCATATACTTTTCATCAGTTTATGCTTATTTTTGTTTTATTTTTACTGCTAACAGAAGTATTAAGTTCGTTCAATCTTTTTAGAAATCAACTCAGCAGTATACATTAAAGCCTTAAAATGGTTTATTTCCTTTTAACTCAGTTTACCTATTACTAGGAATCTAAGGAAATAGAGGGACAGATACAGATTTCCATCCTAATATTGTGAATAAGAGTAAAAATTTGGATATAATATAGATGTCTATGGAGTAAATATTAAGAACAGTAGGGCCCATCAATAAAAATAATGTGCATTCATTAAAACAATGTTTATAAAAAGTTTTTTAATATCTAAGAGCATGCTCTTCAATTTGGATTAATTGAGCAAAGATTTATTGCCCTTCCTATTCACCATGCACTGAACTAAGCTCTGGGAAGAAGGTGATGTTCAACACAGTTCCAAGTCTTGTTCTCATGTATTTTACAGTCGAATCCAAAAGGCAGACATGGAACAAGTAATTACAAATGTGATGAGGGTTGTGTTTTTGTTTTTTTTGTTTTTTTTGTTTTTTGTAGTACGTGGGCCTCTCACTGTTGTGGCCTCTCCTGCTGCGGAGCACAGGCTCCGGACGCACAGGCTCAGCAGCCATGGCTCACGGGCCCAGCCACTCCGCAGCATGTGGGATCTTCCCGGACCGGGGCACGAACCTGTGTCCCCTGCATCGGCAGGCAGACTCTCAACCACTGCGCCACCAGGGAAGCCCGTGATAAGGGTTTTAAAAGGGGATGACACTGATGCTATGGGAGCATATAGAGTGGGGACCTAGTCTGGTTGCTGTCATGGAAAAGTTGTCTGAAAAGTGAAATTTAAGCTGAGGTCTCAAATAAGAGGAGAGACAGAAGGAACAACTAGTTCAAAGCCTTGTGTTATGGGTTGAATCATGTACCCCCAAATCTTATGTTGAAGTTCTAATCCCAAATATGTCAGTCTGTGACTGTATTTGGACACAAGATCTTTAAGGAGGTAATTAAGGTTAAATGAGGTAATTAGAGTGTCTGGTGTCCTCATAAGATGGGGAGATTGGGACACAGATACGCATGAGGACAGACCATGTGAAGACATGAAGAAAACAGCCATCTATAAGCCAAGAAGAAAGGCCTTGGAAGAAATGAACCCTACCGACACCCTGGTCTTGGACTTCTAGCCTCCAGAATTGTGAGAAAATAATGTCTGTTGTTAAGCCACCCAGTGTACTTTTGTTACAGCAGCACTAGAAAACGAATATGCCCCAAGACAAGAGAGGGTATGGTGTGTTGGTGGAAATTATAAGGAGCCCAGCATGGCTGGAAGGGAGAAAATGGGAAGGAAAGCCTGGAGCTAGGCTATGTTGATTCTGAGGATTTGAGATGCTGTAGCTCCAAAGATAAGGATTGTGTGTCTTTCCAAAGACCAACATCTTTCAGGATGTAGTAAGGATTTTAGGCTTTGCTCTAAGGGTAATGAGAAAGGGTTTTAAACCCTTCACTGAAGGGTTTTAAACTAGTCAGTGGCATGATGAAATATAATGCTACATGAATAAAAATTTAGACCTGTATGTAAAGTATGACCTCAGCTCTGTTCTATATATAAAAAGAGACTCATTCATTCAACAGAAACTTACTGAGCACCTCCCGTGTCCCAGTCATTATTATAGGGCCTGGGATTTGCAGCAGTGGGCTAAACATAGTAAAGAAGATAGAAAATAAAGTAGTAAGTAAATATGATAATGAGCTCATGAAGAAAAAGAACTTACAGTGAGAGGATAGTGATGGATATCAGCATAGCAAACAATTCTCCTTTAAATAACCAAAATATTAATAATGGTTATCTCTGGATTATAGGCAATTTGTTATAACTAGCTGTGTTTGGATAAATTTCCAAAATGAACATTATGGTCTTAAAAATAAAAACAGTCTAGGTCAAAGGAGTTGAAAGACTTATATGCTGAGAACTATAGAATATTAATAAAGGAAACTGAATATGATTCAAAGATGTGGAAAGAGGGCTTCCCTGGTGGCGCAGTGGTTGGGAGCCCGCCTGCCGATGCAGGGGGCACGGGTTTGTGCCCCGGTCTGGGAGGATCCCGCATGCCGCGGAGCGGCTGGGCCCGTGGGCCGTGGCCACTGGGCCTGCGCGTCCGGAGCCTGTGCTCCGCAGCGGGAGAGGCCGCAGCAGTGAGGGGCCCGCATACCGCAAAAAAAAAAAAAAAAAAAAAAAAGATGTGGAAAGATATCTCATGCTCTTGGATTGGAAGTGTTAATATTGTTAAAATGGCTATATTACCCAAAGCAATCTACACATTTAATGCAATCTCTATCAAATTACCCATGACATTTTTCACAGAACTAGAACAAATAGTCCTAAAATTTATATGAAATGATAAAAGACCCAGAATTGGCAAAGAAATCCTGAGGAAAAAGAACAACGCTGGAGGCATAACCTTCCCAGACTTCAGACAATACTACAAAGCTACAGTAATCAAAACTGCATGGTATCGGCACAAAAACAGACAAGGATCAATGTAACAGAATAGACAGCCCAGAAATAAACCACTCATCTATGGTCAATTAATATTCAACAAAGAAGGCAAGAGTACACAGTAGAGAAAAGACAGTCCATCACTAGCAAGCAGTGTTAGGAAAGTTGGACAGCTGTATGTAAATTAATGAAGTTAGAATACACCCTCACACCATACAAAAAATAAACCCAAAATGGCTTAAAGACTTAAAGACATGACACCATAAAACTAGAAGAGAACATAGGCAAAACATAAACTTACATAAATTGTACCAATTAATTCTTAAGTCAGTCTCCCAAGGCAATAAAAGCAAAAGTAAACAAATGGGATCTAATCAAACTTACAAGCTTTTGTACAGTAAAGGAAACCACAAACAAAATGAAAAGACAACCTACAGAATGGTAAAAAATTTTCAAATGATGAAACCAAAAAGGGATTAATTTCCAAAATGTACAAACAGCTCATACAGCTCAATAACAAGACGTGGAGGAGAAGATGGCCGAAGAGTAAGATGCGGAGATCACCTTCCTCCCCACAGATACATCAGAAATACATCTACACGTGGAACTGCTCCTACAGAACACCTACTGAATGCTGGCAGAAGACCTCAGACCTCCCAAAAGGCAAGAAACTCCCCACGCACCTGGGTAGGACAAAAGAAAAAAGAAAAAACAGAAACAAAAGAATAGGGAGAGGACCTGCACCAGTGGGAGGGAGCTGTGAAGGAGGAAAGGTTTCCACACACTAGGAAGCCCCTTCGCGGACGGAGACTGTGGGTGGCGGAGGGGGAGCTTTGGAGCTGGGGAGAAGAGTGCAGCAACAGGGGTGTGGAGGGCAAAGCAGAGAGATTCCCGCATGGAGGATTGGTGCCGACCAGCACTCACCAGCCCGAGAGCTTTGCTCACCCACCAGGGAGGGCGGGGTCTGGGAGCTGAGGCTCCGGCTTTGCTCGGATCAAAGGGAGAGGACTGGGGTTGGAAGCGTGAACAGAGCCTGAAGGGGGCTAGTGAGCCACGGCTAGCCGGGAGGGAGTCCGGGGAAAAGTCTGGACCTGCCGAAGAGGTAAGAGACTTTTTCTTCCCTCTTTGTTTCCTGGTGTGCGAGGAGAGGGGATTAAGAGCGCTGCTTAAAGGAGCTCCAGAGACGGGAGCGAGCCGCAGCTATCAGCTCGGACCCAAGAGACGGGCATGAGACGCTAAGGCTGCTGCTGCCGCCACCAAGAAGGCTGTGTGCGAGCACAGGTCACTATCCACACCTCCCCTCCAGGGAGCTTGAACAGCCCGCCACTGCCAGGGTCCTGTGATCCAGGGATAACTTCCCCAGGAGAACACATGGCACTCCTCAGGCTGGTGCAATGTCACGCTGGCCTCTGTGGCCGAAGGCTCGCCCCGCACTTCATACCCCTCCCTGCCTCCGCCTGAGTGAGCCACAGCCCCTGAATCAGCTGCTCCTTTAACCCCATCCTGTCTGAGTGAAGAACAGATGCCCTCAGGTGACTTACACGCAGAGGTGGGGCCACATCCAAAGCTGAACCCCGGGAGCTGTGCGAACAAAGAGAAAGGGAAATCACTCCTAGCAGCCTCAGAAGCAGTGGATTAAAGCTCCACAATCAACGTGATGTACCCTGCATCTGTGGAATACATGAATAGACAAACAATCATCCCAAATTGAGGAGGTGGACCTTGTGAGCAAGATATATTATTTTTTCCCCTTTCACTCTTTTTCTGAGTGTGTATGTGTATGCGTCTGTGTGAGATTTTGTCTGTGTAGCTTTGCTTTCACCATTTGTCCTAGGATTCGGTCTGTCCGTTTTCTATTTTTTTTTTTTACTTTGAAAATATTTTCATAATAATCATTTTTTATTTTAATAACTTTATTTTATTTTATCCTACTTTATTTGATTTTATTTTACTTTATCCTCTTTCTTTCTTTCTATTATTCCTCCTTTTTATTCTGAGCTGTGTGGATGAAAGGCTCTTGGTGCTCCAGCCAGGAGTCAGTGCTGTGCCTCTGAGGTGGGAGAGCCAACTTCAGGACTCTGTTCAACAAGAGACCGTCCAGCTCCACATAATATCAAAAGGTGAAAATCTCCCAGAGATCTCCATCTCAACACGAGCACCCAGCTTCACTCAACGACCAGCAAGCTACAGTCCTGGACAACCTATGCCAAACAACTACCAAGACAGGAACACAGCCCCATCCATTAGCAGAAAGGCTGCCTAAAATCATAATAAGGCCACAGACACCCCAAAACACACCACCAGACGTGGACCTGCCCATCAGAAAGACAAGATCCAGCCTCATGCACCAGAACACAGGCACTTGTCCCCTCCACCAGGAAGCCTACATAACCCACTGAAGCAAATTTAGCCACTGGGGGACAGACACCAAAAACAACGGGAACTACGAACCTGCAGCCTGCAAAAAGGAGACCCCAAACACACTAAGACAAGCAAAATGAGAAGACAGAAAGACACACAGCAGATGAAGGAGCAAGATAAAAACCCACCAGACCTAACAAATAAACAGGAAATAGGCAGTCTACCTGAAAAAGAATTCAGAATAATAATAGTAAAGATGATCCAAAATCTTGGAAATAGAATAGACAAAATGCAAGAAACATTTAACAAGGACCTAGAAGAACTAAACATGAAACAAGCAACGATGAACAATGCAATAAATGAAATTAAAAATACTCTAGATGGGATCAATAGCAGAATAACTGAGATAGAAGAACGGATAAGTGACCTGGAAGATAAAATAGTGGAAATAACTACTGCAGAGCAGAAAAAAGTAAAACAAATGAAAAGAACTGAGGACAGTCTCAGAGACATCTGGGACAACATTAAACGCACTAACATTCGAATTATAGGGGTTCCAGAAGAAGAAGAGAAAAAGAAAGGGACTGAGAAAATATTTGAAGAGATTATAGTTGAAAACTTCCCTAATATGGAAAAGGAAATAGTTAATCAAGTCCAGGAAGCACAGAGTCCCATAAAGGATAAATCCAAGGAGAAATACGCCAAGACACATATGAATCAAACTGTCAAAAATTAAATACAAAGAAAACACATTAAAAGCAGCAATGGAAAAACAACACATAACACAAAAGCGAATCCCCATAAGGTTAACAGCTGATCTTTCAGCAGAAACTCTGCAAGCCAGAAGGGACTGGCAGGACATATTTAAAGTGATGAAGGAGAAAAACTTAAAACCAAGATTACTCTACCCAGCAAGAATCTCATTCAGATTTGATGGAGAAATTAAAACCTTTGCAGACAAGCAAAAGCTGAGGGACTTCAGACCATCAAACCAGCTTTACAACAAATGCTAAAGGAACTTCTCTAGGCAAGAAACACAAGAGAAGGAAAAGACCTACAATAACAAACACAAAAGAATTAAGAAAATGGTAATAGGAACATATATATCAATAATTACCTTAAATGTAAATGGATTAAGTGCTCCCACCAAAAGACACAGACTGGCTGAATGGATACAAAAACAAGACCCGTATATATGCTGTCTACAAAAGACCCAATTCAGACCTAGGGACACATACAGACTGAAAGTGAGGGGTTGGAAAAAGATATTCCATGCAAATGGAAATCAAAAGAAAGCTGGAGTAGCAATTCTCATATCAGACAAAATAGAGTTTAAAATAAAAACTATTACAAGAGACAAACAAGGACACTACATAATGATCAAGGGATCAATCCAAGAAGAAGATAAAACAATTGTAAATATTTATGCACCCAACATAGGAGCACCTCAATACATAAGGCAAATACTAACAAGCATAAAAGGGTAAATCTACAGTAACACAATCATAGTAGGGGACTTTTAACACCCCACTTTCACCAATAGACAGATCATCCAAAATGAAAATAAATAAGGAAACACAAGCTTTAAATGATACATTAAACAGGATGCACTTGATTGATTTTTATAGGACATTCCATCCAAAAACAACAGAATACACATTTTTCTCAAGTGCTCATGGAACATTCTCCAGGATAGATCATATTTTGGGTCACAAATCAAGCCTTGGTAAATTTAAGAAAATTAAAATCGTATCAAGTATCTTTTCTGACCACAACGCTATGAGACTAGATATCAATTACAGGAAAAGATCTGTAAAAAATACAAACACATGGAGTCTAAACAATACACTATTTAATAACCAAGAGATCACTGAAGAAATCAAAGAGGAAATCAGAAAATACCTAGAAACAAATGACAATGAAAACATGATGACCAAAAACCTATGGGATGCAGCAAAAGCAGTTGTAAGAGGGAAGTTTATAGCAATACAATCCTACCTTAAGAAACAGGAAACATCTCAAATAACAAACCTAACGTTGCATCTAAAGCAATTAGAGAAAGAAGAACAAAAAAACCCAAAGGTTGGAAGCAGGGAAGAAATCATAAAGATCACATCAGAAACAAATGAAAAACAAATAAAGGAAATGATAGCAAAGATCAATAAAACTAAAAGCTGGTTCTTTGAGAAGGTAAACACAATTGATAAACAATTAGCCATACTCATCAAGAAAAAAAGGGAGAAGACTCAAATCAATAGTATTAGAAATGAAAAAGGAGAAGTAACAACTGATACTGCAGAAATACAAAGGATCACGAGAAATTACTACAAGCAACTCTATGCCAATAAAATGGACAACCTGGAAAAAATGGACTAATTCTTAGAAATTCACAACGTGCCGAGACTGAACCAGGAACACAAAATATGAACAGACCAATCACAAGCACTGAAAGTGAAACTATGATTTAAAATCTTCCAACAAACAAAAGCCCAGGACCAGATGGCTTCACGGGCAAATTCTATCAAATATTTAGAGAAGAGCTAACACCTATCCTTCTCAAACTCTTCCAAAAAATTGCAGAGGAAGGAACACTCCCAAACTCATTCTATGAGCCCACCATAACCCTGATACCAAAACCAGACAAAGACGTCACAAAAAAAGAAAACTACAGGCCAATATAACTGATGAACATAGAGGCAAATTGTCCTCAACAAAATACTAGCAAACAGAATCCAACAGCACATTAAAAGGATCATACACCATGATCAAGTGGGGTTTATTCCAGGTATGCAAGGATTCTTCAATATATGCAAATCAATCAACGTGATACACCATATTAACAAATTGAAGAATAAAAACCATATGATTATCTCAATAGATGCAGATACAGCTTTCCACAAAATTCAACACCCATTTATGATAAAAACCCTCCAGAAAGTAGGCATAGAGGGAACTTTCCAACATAATAAAGGCCATATATAACAAACCCACAGCCAACATTGTCGTCAATGGTGAAAAACTGAAACCATTTCCACTAAAATCAGGTACAAGACAAGGTTGCCCACTCTCACCACTATTATTCAACATAGTTTTGGAATTTTTAGCTGCAGCAATCAGAGAAGAAAAAGAAATAAAAGGAATCCAAATCGGAAAAGAAGAAGTAAAGCTGTCACTGTTTGCAGATGACATGATACTATACATAGAGAATCCTAAAGATGCTACCAGAAAACTACTAGTGCTAATCAATGAATTTGGTACAGTAGCAGGATACAAAATTAATGCACAGAAAACTCTGGCATTCCTATACACTAATGATGAAAAATATGAGAGTGAAATTAAGAAAGCACTGCCTTTTACCATTGTAACAAAAAGAATAAAATATCTAGAATAAACCTACCTAAGGAGACAAAAGACCTGTATGCAGAAAATTATAAGACACTGATGACAGAAATTAAAGATGACAAAAATAGATGGAGAGATATACCATGTTCTTGGATTGGAAGAGTCAATATTGTGAAAATGATTCTACTACCAAAGCGATCTACAGATTCAATACAATCCCTATCAAACTACCACTGGCATTTTTTCACAGAACTAGAACAAATAATTTCACAATTTGTATGGAACCACAAAAGACCCCAAATAGCCAAAGCAATCTTGAGAAAGAAAATGGAGCTGGAGGAATCAGGCGTCCTGACCTCAGACTATACTACAAAGCTACAGTAGTCAAGACAGTATGGTATGGGCACAAAAACAAACATGTAGATCAATGGAACAGGATAGAAAGACCAGAGATAAACCCACGCACATATGGACACCTTATCTTTGATAAAGAAGTCAAGAATATACAGTGGACAAAAGACAGCATCTTCAATAAGTGGTGCTGGGAAAACTGGACAGCTACATATGAGAGTATGAAATTAGAACACTCCCTAGCACCATACACAAAAATAAACTCAAAATGGATTAAAAACCTAAGTGTAAGGCCAGACACTGTCAAATACTTAGAGGAAAACATAGGCAGAACACTCTATGACATAAATCTCAGCAAGATCCTTTTTGACCCACCTCCTAGACAAAAGGAAATAAAAACAAAAATAAACAAATGGGACCTAATGAAACTTCAAAGCTTTTGCACAGCAAAGGAAACCATAAACAGGATGAAAAGACAACCCTTAGAATGGGAGGAAATATTTGCAAATGAAGCAACTGACAAAGGATTAATCTCCAAAATTTATAAGGAGCTCATGCAGCTCAATATCAAAAATATAAAAAACCCAATCAAAAAATGGGCAGAAGACCTAAATGGACATTTCTCCAAAGAAGATATACAGACTGCCAACAAACACATGACAGAATGCTCAACATCGTTAATCATTAGCGAAATGCAAATCAAAAGTACAATGAGATATCAACTCACACCAGTCAGAATGACCATCATCAAAAAATTTAGAACAATAAATGCTGGAGAGGGTGTGGAGAAAAGGGAACACTCTTGCACTGCTGGTAGGAATATAAATTGATACAGCCACTATGGAGAACAGTATGGAGGTTCCTTAAAAAACTAAAAATAGAATTACCATATGACCTAGCAATCCCACTACTGGGCATATATCCTGAGAAAACCATAATTTAAAAAGAGTCATGTACGAAAATGTTCATTGCAGCTCTATTTACAATAGCCAGGACATGGAAGCAAGCTAAGTGTCCATCAACAGATGAATGGATAAAGAAGATGTGGCACATATATACAGTGGAATATTACTCAGCCATAAAAACAAACGAAATTGAGTTATTTGTAGTGAGGTGGATGGACCTAGAGTCTGTCATACAGAGTGAAGTAAGTCAGAAAGAGAAAAACAAATACCATATGCTAACACATATATATGGAATCTAGAAAAGAAAAGAAAAAGGTCATGAAGAACCTAGTGGTAAGATGGGAATAAAGACACAGACCTACTAGAGAATGTACTTGAGGATATGGGGAGGGGGAAGGGTAAGCTGTGACAAAGTGAGAGAGTGGCATGGACATATATACACTACCAAATGTAAAATAGATAGCTAGTGGGAAGCAGCCGCATATCACAGGGAGATCAGCTCGGTTTGTGACCACCTAGATGGGTGGGATATGGAGGGTGGGAGGGAGGGAGACGCAAGAGGGAAGAGATATGGGAACATATGTATATGTATAACTGATTCACTTTGTTATATAGCAGAAACTAACACACCATTATAAAGCAATTATACTCCAATAATGATGTTTACAAATATACATATAAATATATATATATATACACACACAACTGAAAAACAACAACAAAAAACCAAACTCAATCAAAAAACAGGCAGAAGCCCTAAATAGACATTTCTCAAAAGAAGACATACAAATGGCCAATAGGCACATGAAAACATGCTTATCATCGCTAACTATTGGAGGAATGCAAATCAAAACTACAATGAGGTACCACTTCACACCTATCAGTATGGCCATCATTAAAAGTCTACAAATAACAAATGCTGGAGAGGGTGTGGAGAAAAGCGAATCTTTCTACACTGTTGCTGGGAATACAAATTGGTGCAGCCACTATGGTAAATAGTGTGGAGGTTCCTCAAAAAACTAAAAATGGAAGTGCTATATGGAGGAGAGGAACCAAGATGGCAGAGTAGAAGGACATGCTCTCACTCTCTCTTGCAAGAACACCAGAATCACAACTAGCTGCTGGACTATCATCAACAGAAAGACACTGGAACTCACCAAAAAAGATACCCCACATCCAAAGACAAAGGAGAAGCCACAATGAGATGGTAGGAGGGGCGCAATCACAGTAAAATCAAATCCCATAACTGGTGGGTGGGTGACTCACAGACTGGCAAACACTTATACCACAGAAGTCCACCCACTGGAGGGAAGGTTCTGAGCCCCACGTCAGGCTTCCCACCCTGGGGGTCCGGCAACAGGAGGAGGAATTCCTAGAGAATCAGACTGTGAAGCCTAGTGGGAATTGATTGCATGACTTCAACAGGACTGGGGGAAACAGAGATTCCACTCTTGGAGGGCACACACAAATTAGTGTGTGCATTGGGACACAAGGGAAGGAGCAGTGACTCCAGGGGAGACTGAAGCAGACCTACCTGCTAGTGTTGGATGGTCTCCTGCAGAGGTCGGGGGTGGGAGGGAGGGCTGTGCTTACTGTGGGGACAGGGAACTGGTGGCAGAACCTCTGGGAAGTACTACTTGGCATGAGCCCTCCCAGATTCTGTCATTAGCCCCACCAAAGGGCCCAGGTAGTCTCCAGTGTTGGGTTGCCTCAGGCCAAACAACCAACAGGGAGGGAACCCAGCCCCACCCATCAGCATTCAAGTGGATTAAAGTTTTACTGAGCTCTGCCCACCAGAGAGAGCAGCAGCCAGCTCTACCCACCACCAGTCCCTCCCATCAGGAAACTTGCACAAGCCTCTTAGATACCCCCATCCACCAGAGGGCAGACAGCAGAAACAAGAAGAACTACAATACTGCAGCCTGTGGAACAAAAACCACATTCACAGAGAGAGAAGATGAAAAGACAGAGGCCTACATACCAGATGAAGGAACAAGATAAAACCCTAGAAAAACAACTAAATGGAGACAGGCAACCTTTCAGCA
The DNA here is from genome assembly GCF_949987515.2 of Delphinus delphis. NCBI lineage: Eukaryota > Metazoa > Chordata > Mammalia > Artiodactyla > Delphinidae > Delphinus > Delphinus delphis. The sequence goes on along the minus strand of NC_082683.1, from coordinate 139,306,555 downwards.
AAAGAACTCAGAATAATGATAGCGAAGATGATCCAGGACCTCAGAAAAAGAATAGAGGCAGAGATCGAGAAGATGCAAGAAATTCTTAACAAAGACCTAGAAGAATTAAAGAACAAACAAACAGAGATGAACAGTACAATAACTGAAAACTACACTAGAAGGAATCAATAGCAGAAAAACTGAGGCAGAAGAACGTATAAGTGACCTGGAAGACAAAATAGTGGAATTCGCTGTTGCAGAACAGACTAAAGAAACAGAATGAAAAGAAATGAAGACAGCCTAAGAGACCTCTAGGACAACATTAAATGCAACAACATTCGCATTATAGGGGTCCCAGAAAGAGAAGAGAGAGAGAAAGGACCCGAGAAAATATTTGAAGAGATGGTAGTTGAAAACTTCCATAACATGGGAAAGGAAATAGCCACCCAAGTCCAGGAAGCACAGCAAGTCCCATACAGGATAAACCCAAGGTGAAACATGCTGAGACACATAGTAATCAAACTGGCAAAAATTAAAGACAAAGAAAAATATTTGAAAGCAGCAAAAGAAAAATGACAAATAATATACAAGGGAACTCCCATAAGGTTAACAGCTGATTTCTCAGCAGAAACTCTATAAACCAGAAGGGAGTGGCATGATACACTTAAAGTGATGAAAGGGAAGAACCTTCAACCAAGATTACTCTACCCAGCAAGGAACCCATTCAGATTCGATGGAGAAATCAAAAGCTTTACAGCCAAGCAAAAGCTAAGAGAATTCAGCACCACCAAAACAGCTCTACAATAAATGTTAAAGGAACTTCTCTAGGTGGGAAACACAAGAGAAGAAAAGGACCTACAAAAACAAACACAAAACAATTAAGAAAATGGTCATAGGAACATACCTATCGATAATTACCTTAAACGTGAACGGATTAAATGTTCCAACCAAAAGACACAGGCTTGCTGAATGGATACAAAAACAAGACCCATATATATGCTGTCTACAGGAGACCCACCTTAGACCTAGGGACACATAGACTGAAAGTGAGGGGATGGAAAAAGATATTCCATGCAAATGGAAATCAAAAGAAAGCTGGAGTAGCTATACTCATATCAGATAAAATAGACTTTAAAATAAAGAATGTTACAAGAGACAAGGAAGGACACTACATAATGATCAAGGGATCAATCCAAGAAGAAGATATAACAATTATAAATATATATGTACCCAACATAGGAGCACCTCAAAACATAAGGCAACTGCTAACAGCTCTAAAAGAGGAAATTGGTAGTAACACAGTAATACTGGGGGACTTTAACACCTCACTTACACCAATGGACAGATCATCCAAAATGAAAGTAAACAAGGAAACAGAAGCTTTAAATGACACAATAGACCAGATAGATTTAATTGATATTTATAGGACATTCCATCCAAAAACAGCAGATTACGCTTTCTTCTCAAGTGCGCATGGAACATTCTCCAGGATAGATCACATCTTGGGTCACAAATCAAGCCTCAGTAAATTTAAGAAAATTGAAATCATATCAAGCATCTTTTCTGACCACAACACTATGAGATTACAAATGAATTACAGGGAAAAAAAAAAACAACAACAGGGCTTCCCTGGTGGAGCAGTGGTTGAGAGTCTGCCTGCTGATGCAGGGGACACGGGTTCGTGCCCCAGTCCGGGAAGATCCCACATGCTGTGGGGCGGCTGGTCCTGTAAGCTATGGCCGCTGAGCATGCCGTCCGGAGCCTGTGACCGGCAGCAGGAGAGGTCACAACAGTGAGAGGTCCGCATACCAGAAAAAAACAAAAAAAAGTAAAAAACACAGACACATGGAGGCTAAACAATACGTTACTAAATAACCAAGGGATCACTGAAGAAATAAAAGAGGAAATCAAAAAATACCTAGACACAAATGACAATGAAAACACGATGATACAACACACATGGGACGCAGCAAAAGCAGTTCTAAGAGGGAAGTTTATAGCTATACAAGCCTACCTCAAGAAACAAGAAAAATCTCAAGTAAACAATCTAACCGTACACCTAAAGACTAGAGAAAGAAGAACAAACAAAACCCAAAGTTAGCAGAAGGAAAGAAATTATAAAGATCAGAGTAGAAATAAATGAAATGGAAACAAAGAAAACAGTAGCAAAGATCAATAAAACTAAAAGCTGGTTCTTTGAGAAGATAAACAAAATTGATAAACCATTAGCCAGACTCATCAAGAAAAAGAGGGAGAGGACTTAAATGAATAAAATTAGAAATGAAAAAGGAGAAGTCACAACAGACACCATAGAAATACAAAGCATCCTAAGACACTACTACAAGCAACTCTATGCCAATAAAATGGAAAACCTGGAAGAATTGGACAAATTCTTAGAAAGGTATAACCTTCCAAGACTGAACCAGGAAGTAACAGAAAATATGAACAAACCAATCACAAGTAATGAAATTGAAACTGTTATTAAAAATCTTCCAACAAACGCACGCCCAGGACCAGATGGCTTCACAGGTGAATTCTATCAAACATTTACAAAAGAGATAACACCCATCTTCTCAAACTCTTCCAAAAATTGCAAATAAAGGAACACTCCCAAACTCATTCTATGAGACCACCATCACCCTGATAGCAAAACCAAAGATACTACAAAAAAAAAAAAATTACAGACCAATATTACTGATGAATATCAATGCAAAAATCCTCAAAAAAATACTAGCAAACAGAATCCAACAACAGATTAAAAGGATCATACACCATGATCAAGTGGGATTTATCCCAGGGATGCAAGGATTCTTCAATATATGCAAATCAATCAACGTGATACACCATACTAACAAATTGAAGAATAAAAACCATATGATCTTCTCAATAGATGCAGAAAAAGCTTTTGACAAAATTCAACACCATTTATGATAAAAGCTCTCCAGAAAGTGGGCATAGAGGGAACCTACCTCAACACAAAAAAGGTCATATACGACAAACGCACAGCAAACATCATTCTCAATGGTGAAAAACCGAAAGCATTTCCTTTAAGATCAGGAAGGAGACAAGGATGTCCACTCTCACCACTATTATTCAACATAATTTTGGAAGTCCTAGCCATGCCAGTCAGAGAAGAAAAAGAAATAAAAGGAATACGAATTGGAAAAGAAGAAGTAAAACTGTCACTGGTTGCATATGACATGATACTATACATAGAGAGTCCTAAAAATGCCACAAGAAAACTACTAGAGCTAATCAATGAATTTGGTAAAGTTGCAGGATATAAAATTAATGCACAGAAATCTCTTGCATTCCTATACACTAATGATGAAAAAATCTGAAACAGAAATTATGGGAACACTCCCATTTACCACTACAACAAAAAGAATAAAATACCTAGGAATAAACCTACCTAGGGAGACAAAAGACCCGTATGCAGAAAACTATAAGACACTGATGAAAGAAATTAAAGATGATACCAACAGATGGAGAGACATACCATATTCTTGGATTGGAAGAATCAATATAGTGAAAATGACTATACTACCCAAAGCAATCTACAGATTCAATGCAATCCCTATCAGATTACCAATGGCATTTTTTACGGAACCAGAACAAATCATCTTAAAATTTGTATGGAGACACAAAAGACCCCAAATAGCCAAAGCATTTGAGGAAAAAACTCGGAACTGGAGGAATCAGACTCCCTGACTTCAGACTATACTACAAAGCTACAGTAATCAAGACAATATGGAAGAATAGACTAAGGACGGAGAGGGGGAAGATGGCAGAAGAGTAAGACGCAGAGATCACCTTCTTCCTCACAGATACACCAGAAATACATCTACACGTGGAACAACTCCTACAGAACACCTACTGAACGCTGGCAGAAGACCTCAGACCTCCCAAAAGGCAAGAAACTCCCCGACGTACCTGGGTAGGGCAAAAGAAAAAAGAATTAACAGAGACAAAAGAATAGGGATGGGACCTGCAACAGTGAGAGGGAGCTGTGAAGGAGGAAAGGTTTCCACACACTAGGAAACCCCTTCGTGGGTGGAGACTGTGGGTGGCGGAGGGGGGAAGCTTCACAGCCGCGGAGGAGAGCACAACAACAGGGGTGCAGAGGGCAAAGTGGAGAGATTCCCACACAGAGGATCGGTGCCGACCAGCACTCCCCAGCCTGAGAGGATTGTCTGCTCACCCGCCAGGGCGGGTGGGGCTGTGACCTGAGGCTCAGGATTCGGTTGGAGCGCAGGGGGAGGACTGGGGTTGGCTGCCTGAACACAGCCTGCAGGGGGTTAGTGCACCACGGCTAGCCAGGAGGGAGTCCGGGGAAAAGTCTGGACCTGCCAAAGAGGCAAGAGACTTTTTCTTCCCTCTTTGTTTCCTGGTGTGCGAGGAGAGGGGATTAAGAGCACTGCTTAAAGGAGCTCCAGAGATGGGCGCGAGCCACGGCTAAAAGCATGGGCCCCAGAGACGGGCATGAGACACTAAGGCTGCTCCTGCCTCCACCAAGAAGCCTGTGTGCGAGCACAGGTCACTATCCACATCTCCCTTCCGGGGAGCCTGTGCAGCCCGCCACTGCCAGGGTCCCGGGATCCAGGGACAACTTCCCCGGGAGAATGCACGGCGCGCTTCAGGCTGGTGCAACGTCATGTTGGGCTCCGCCGCCGCAGGCTCGCCCCGCATCCAAATCCCTCCCTCCCGCTGGCCTGAGTGAGCCAGAGCCCCCGAATCAGTGGCTCCTTTAACCCCGTCCTGTCTGAGCAAAGAACAGACACCCTCCGGTGCCCTACACACAGAGGCGGGGCCAAATCCAAAGCTGAGTCCTGGCAGCTGTGTGAACAAAGAAAAGAAAGGGAAATCTCTCCCAGCAGCCTCAGAAGCAGTGGATTAAAGCTCCACAATCAACATGATGTACCCTGCAACTGTGGAATACCTGAATAGACAATGAATCATCCCAAAATGAGGAGGTGGACTTCGGGAGCAAGATTTATTATTTTTTCCCCTTTTCCTCTTTTTATGAGTGTGTATGTGTATGCTTCTGTGTGAGATTTTGTCTGTATAACTTTGCTTTCACCATTTGGCCTAGGGTTCTATCCGTCCATGTTTTTTTTTTTTCTCACTTAGAAAAATTTTTTTTCTTAATAATTATTTTTTATTTTAATAACTTTATTTTTTCTTACTTTAATTTTCTTTTATCCTCTTCCTTCCTTCCTTTCTTTCTTTTTCCTTTCTTTTCTTTCTTTCTATGTTTTTTCCCTTTTATTCTGAGCTGTGTGGATGAAAGGCTCTTGGTGCTCCAGCCAGGAGTCAGTGCTGTGCCTCTGAGGTGGGAGAGCCAACTTCAGGACACCGTTCAACAAGAGACCTTCCAGATCCACATAATATCAAATGGTGAAAATCTCCCAGAGATCTCCATCTCAACACGAGCACCCAGCTTAACTCAACGACCAGCAAGCTACAGTCCTGGACAACCTATGCCAAACAACTACCAAGACAGGAACACAGCCCCACCCATTAGCAGAGAGGCTGCCTAAAACCATAATAAGGCCACAGACACTCAAAAACACACCACCAGACGTGGACCTGCCCATCAGAAAGACAAGATCCAGCCTCATCCACCAGAACACAGGCACTAGTCCCCTCCACCAGGAAGCCTACATAACCCACTGAAGCAACTTTAGCCACTGGGGGACAGATACCAAAAACAACGGGAACTACGAACCTGTAGCCTCCAAAAGGAGACCCCAAACACGCTAAGACAAGCAAAATGAGAAGACAGAAAGACACACAGCAGATGAAGGAGCAAGATAAAAACCCGCCAGACCTAACAAATAAACAGGAAATAGGCAGTCTACCTGAAAAAGAATTCAGAATAATAATAGTAAAGATGATCCAAAATCTTGGAAATAGAATAGACAAAATGCAAGAAACATTTAACAAGGAACTAGAAGAACTGAAGATGAAACAAGCAACAACGAAAAACACAATAAATGAAATTAAAAATACTCTAGATGGGATCAATAGCAGAATAACTGAGACAGAAGAACGGATAAGTGACCTGGAAGATAAAATAGTGGAAATATCTACTGCAGAGCAGAATAAAGAAAAAAGAATGAAAACAACTGAAGACAGTCTCAGAGACCTCTGGGACAACAATAAATGCACCAACATTCGAATTATAGGGGTCCCAGAAGAAGAAGAGAAAAAGATAGGGACTGAGAAAATATTTGGAGAGATTATAGTTGAAAACTTCCTTAATATGGGAAAGAAAATAGTTAATCAAGTCCAGGAAGCACAGAGAGTCCCATACAGGAGAAATCCAAGGAGAAATATGCCAAGACACATATGAATCAAACTGTCAAAAATTAAATACAAAGAAAACATATTAAAAGCAGCAAGGGAAAAACAACACATAACACACAAGGGAATCCCCATAAGGTTAACAGCTGATCTTTCAGAAGAAACTCTGCAAGCCAGAAGGGACTGGCAGGACATATTTAAAGTGATGAAGGACAAAAACTTAAAACCAAGATTACTCTACCCAGCAAGAATCTCATTCAGACTTGATGGAGAAATTAAAACCTTTACAGACAAGCAAAAGCTGAGGGACTTCAGCACCACCAAACCAGCTTTAAAACAAATGCTAAAGGATCTTCTCTAGGTAAGAAACACAAGAGAAGGAAAAGATCTACAATAACAAATCCAAAACAATAAAGAAAATGGGAATAGGAAAATACATATTGATAATTACCTTAAATGTAAATGGATTAAGTGCTCCCAACAAAAGACACAGACTGGCTGAATGGATACAAAAACAAGACCCATATATATGCTGTCTACAAGTGACTCACTTCAGACCTAGGGACACATACAGACTGAATGTGAGGGAATGGAAAAAGATATTCCATACAAATGGAAACCAAAAGAAAGCTGGAGTAGCAATTCTCATATCAGACAAAATAGACTTTAAAATAAAGACTATTAGAAGGGACAAAGAAGGACACTACATAATGATCGAGGGATCGATCCAAGAAGAAGATATAACAATTGTAAATATTTATGCACCCAACATAGGAGCACCTCAATACATAAGGCAAATGCTAACAGCCATAAAAGGGGAAATAGACAGTAACGCAACTACAGGAGGGGACTTTAACACCCCACTTTCACCAATGGACATCATCCAAAATGAAAGTAAATAAGGAAACACAAGCTTTAAATGATATATTAAACAAGATGGACTTAATTGATATTTATAGGACATTCATCCAAAAACAACAGAATACACATTTTTCTCAAGTGCTCATGGAACATTCTCCAGCATAGATCGTATCTTGGGTCACAAATCAAGCCTTGGTAAATTTAAGATAATTGAAATTGTATCAAGTATCTTTTCCGACCACAACGCTATGAGACTAGATATCAATTACAGGAAAAGATCTGTAAAAAATACAAACACATGGAGGCTAAACAATACACTACTTAATAACGAAGTGATCACTGAAGAAATCAAAGAGGAAATAAAAAAATACCTAGAAACAAATGACAATGGAGACACGACGACCCAAAACCTATGGGATGCAGCTAAAGCAGTTTTAAGAGGGAAGTTTATAGCAATACAATCCTACCTTAAGAAACAGGAAACATCTGGAATAAACAACCTAACCTTGCACCTAAAGCATTTAGAGAAAGAAGAACAAAAAAACCCCAAAGTTAGCAGAAGGAAAGAATTCATAAAGATCAGAAATAAATGAAAAAAAAATGAAGGAAACAATAGCAAAGATCAATAAAGTAAAAGCTGGTTCTTTGAGAAGATAAACAAAATTGATAAACCATTAGCCAGAGTCATCAAGAAATAAAGGGAGAAGACTCAAATTAATAGAATTAGAAATGAAAAAGGAGAAGTAACAACTGGCACTCTATAAATACAAAAGATCATGAGCGATTACTACAAGCTACTCCATGCCAATAAAATGGACAACCTGGAAGAAATGAACAAATTCTTAGAAATGCACAACGTGCCAAGACTGAATCAGGAAGAAATAGGAAATATGAACAGACCAATCACAAGCACTGAAAGTGAAACTGTGATTAAAAATCTTCCAACAAACAAAAGCCCAGGACCAGATGGCTTCACAGGTGAATTCTATCAAACATTTAGAGAAGAGCTAACACCTATCCTTGTCAAACTCTTCTAAAATATAGCAGAGGGAGGAACACTCCCAAACTCATTCTATGAGCCCACCATAACCCTGATACCAAAACCAGACAAAGACGTCACAAAAAAAGAAAACTACAGGCCAATATAACTGATGAACATAGATGTAAAAATCCTCAACAAAATACTAGCAAACAGAATCCAACAGCACATTAAAAGGACCATACACCATGATCAAGTAGGGTTTATTCCACGAATGCAAGGATTCTTCAATATACACAAATCAATGTGATACACCATATTAACAAACTGAAGGAGAAAAACCATATGGTCATCTCAATAGATGCAGAGAAAGCTTTCGACAGAATTCAACACCCATTTATGATAAAAACCCTCCAGAAAGTAGGCACAGAGGGAACTTTCCTCAACATAATAAAGGCCATATATTATAAACCCACAACCAACATCGTCATCAATGGTGAAAAACTGTAACCATTTCCACTAAGATCAGGAACAAGACAAGGTTGCCCACTCTCACCACTCTTATTCAACATAGTTTTGGAAGTTTTAGCCACAGCAATCAGAGAAGAAAAGGAAATAAAAGGAATCCAAATCGGAAAAGAAGAAGTAAAGCTGTCACTGTTTGCAGACAACATGATACTATACATAGAGTATCCTAAACATGCTACAAGGAAACTACTAGAGCTAATCAACAAATTTGGTAAAGTAGCAGGTTACAAAATTAATGCACAGAAATCTCTGGCATTCCTATACACTAATGATGAAAAATCTGAAAGTAAAATCAAGAGAACATTTGATTTACCACTTACCACTGCAACAAAAAGAATAAAATATCTAGGAATAAACCTACCTAAGGAGACAAAAGACCTTTATCCAGAAAATTATAAGACACTGATGACAGAAATTAAAGATGATACAAATAGATGGAGAGATATACCATGTTCTTGGATTGGAAGAATCAACATTGTGAAAATGACTCTACTACCCAAAGTAATCTACAAATTCAATGCAATCCCTATCAAATTACCACTGGCATTTTTCACAGAACTAGAACAAAAAATTTCACAATTTGTATGGAAACACAAAAGACCCCGAATAGCCAAAGCAATCTTGAGAAAGATAAACGGAGCTGGAGGAATCAGACTCCCTGACTTCAGACTATACTACAAAGCTACAGTAATAAGACAGTATGGTACTGGCAAAAAACAGAAATATAGATCAATGGAACAGGATAGAAAGCTCAGAGATAAACGCACACACATATGGTCACCTTATCTTTGATAAAGGAGGCAGGAATGTACAGTGGAGAAAGGACAGCCTCTTCAATAAGTGGTGCTGGGAAAACTGGACAGGGACATGTAGAAGTATGAGATTAGAACACTCCCTAACACCAAACACAAAAATAAGCTCAAAATGGATTAAAGACCTAAATGTAAGGCCAGAAACTATCAAACTCTTAGAGGAAAACATAGGCAGGACACTCTATGACATAAATCACAGCAAGATCCTTTTTGACCCACCTCCTAGAGAAATGGAAATAAAAACAAAAATAAGCAAATGGGACCTGATGAAATTTAAATGCTTTTGCACAGCAAAGGAAACCATAAAGAAGACCAAAAGACCACCCTCAGAATGGGAGAAAATATTTGCAAATGAAGCAACTGACAAAGGATTAATCTCCAAAATTTACAAGCAGCTCATGCAGCTCAATAACAAAAAAACAAACAACCCAATCCAAAAATGGGCAGAAGACCTAGACATTTCTCCGAAGAAGATATACAGACTGCCAACAAACACATGAAAGAATGCTCAACATCACTAATCATTAGAGAAATGCAAATCAAAACTACAATGTGATATCATCTCACACTAGTCAGAATGGCCATCATCAAAAAATCTAGAAACAGTAAATGCTGGAGAGGTTGTGGAGAAAACGGAACACTCTCGCACTGCTGGTCGGAATGTGAATTGGTACAGCCACTATAGAGAACACTATGGAGTTTCCTTAAAAAACTAGAAATAGAGCTACCATATAACCCAGCAATCCCACTACTGGGTATATACCCTGAGAAAACCATAATTCAAAAAGAGTCATGTACCAAAATGTTCACTGCAGCTCTATTTACAATAGCCCAGAGATGGAAACAACCTAGTGTTCATCATCAGATGAATGGATAAAAAAGATATGCCACATATATACAATGGAATATTACTGAGCCATAAAAGAGACGAAATTGAGTTATTTGTAGTGAGGTAGATGGACCTAGATTCTGTCATACAGAGTGAAGTAAGTCAGAAAGAGAAAGACAAATACCATATGCTAACACATATATATGGAATTTAAGAAAAAAAATGTCATGAAGAGCCCAGGGGTAAGACAGGAATAAAGACACAGACCTACTAGAGAATGGACTTGAGGATATGGGGAGGGGGAAGGGTAAGCTGTGACAAAGTGAGAGAGTGGCATGGACATATATACACTACCAAACGTAAAATAGATAGCTAGTGGGAAGCAGCCACATAGCACGGGGAGATCAGCTTAGTGCTTTGTGACCACCTAGAAGGGTGGGATAGGGAGGGTGGGAGGGAGGGAGATGCGAGGGGGAAGAGATATGGGAACATATGTGTGTGGGTGACTGATGCACTTTCTTATGAAGCAGAAACTAGCACACCATTGTAAAGCAATTATACTCCAATAAAGAATTAAATAAATAAATTAATTAAAAAATGAAAGACAATATGCTACTGGCACAAAAACAGAAACATAGATCAATGGAACAAGATAGAAAGCCCAGAGATAAACCCACACACCTATGGTCAACTAATCTATGACAAGGGAAGCAAAGATATACAATGGAGAAAAGACAGTCTCTTCAATAAGTGGTGCTGGGAAAACTGGACCATTACATATAAAAGAATGAAATTAGAACACTCCCTAACACCATACACAAAAATAAACTCAAAATGGATTCGAGACCTAAATGTAAGACCAGACACTATAAAAATCTTAGAGGAAAACATAGGAAGAACACTCTTTGACATAAATCACAGCAAGATCTTTTTTGACCCACCTCCTACAGTAATGGAAATGAAAACAAACAAAAAAAAAACTAATGGGACCTAATGAAACTTCAAAGCTTTTGCACAGCAAAGGAAACAATAAACAAGACGAAAAGACAACCCTCAGAATGGGAGAAAATATTCGCAAACGAATCAACGGAAAAGGATTAATCTCCAAAATATATAAACAGCTCATGCAGCTCAATATTGAAAAAACAAACAACCCAGTCCAAAAATGGGCAGAAGACCTAAATAGACATTTCTCCAAAGAAGACATACAGATGGCCAAGAAGCACATGAAAAGCTCTCAACATCACTAATTATTAGAGAAATGCAAATCAAAACTACAGTGAGGTATCACCTCACACCAGTTAGAATGGGCATCATCAGAAAATATACAAACAACAAATGCTGGAGAGGGTGTGGAGAAAAGGCAACCCTCTTGCACTGTTGGTGGGAATGTAAATTGATACAGCCTCTATGGAGAATAGTATGGAGGTTCCTTAAAAAACTAAAAATAGAATTACCATATGATCCAGCAATCCCACTACTGGGCATATACCCAGAGAAACCTATAATTCAAAAAGACACACACACCCCAATGTTCATTGCAGCACTCTTTACAATAGCCCGGTCATGGAAGCAACCTAAGTGCCCATCGACACACGAATGGATAAAGAAGTTGTGGTACATATATACAATGGAATATTACTCAACCATAAAAAGGAATGAAATTGAGTCATTTGTTGAGACGTGGAGGGATCTAGAGACTGTCATACAGAGTGAAATAAGTCAGAAAGAGAAAAACAAATATTGTATATTAATGCATTTATGTGGAACGTAGAAAAATGGTACCAATGAACCGGTTTTCAGGGCAGAAGTTGAGACACAGATGTAGAGAAGAAACGTATGCACAGCAAGGGGCGAAAACCGCGGTGGGAGTGGGGATCGTGGTGTGCTGAATTGGGCGATTGGGATTGACATGTATACACTGATGTGTATAAAATTGATGACTAATAAGAACCTGCAGTATAAAACAAACAAACAAAACAACTAATACTAAACTTTCCTTGGGTTATTTATATGGAAATATGTTAATATAAATGTTTCAGACATTACATGAAATTTCTAAAAATCTTATATGTTCTAAGTCATAATTCTAGTTATTACTCTAAAATGTGTATCTCAGAAATAACTAAACTTCCTTGTCAGTTGCATTATTATCAACTTTCATCAAATGTTTAACCGTGGTCATTTCTAAGTCTTTTGTCATTTACAGACAGTTCTGGGTGTACTCTGATGCTTTTGCAAAAATGTTCCTATAAAAGGGTTTCATCTTCAAGGAATTCATGGAAAAGACTCTGACAAGTACAGGTTTCTGGTAACGGACTATAGTGCTGAACTGAATGAATAAGCATTTTCAGAACTCTAATGGAAAACTGATGAATTCATAAAAGTGCTAACAATAGATCAAGATGAAAAAAATTAATTACATGGGACTGAGTGAACTGATGAGGATGATTATAATTTTTGTGACTTTCTGTTTGAATAAAAAAAAAATCCCACAAGGACTCAGAGGCAAAAAATATACAAATCAATTTTCACTGCAAAGTAAAGGAGCTGTTACAGGGGAGGATTACTGGACTGAATGTCAACATTATGACATAGTATGAGTGTGTTTCATGTTTGGTAATTGCAATCATTGTTGCTTTTGTTGTGGTCATCCATTTACAATGCTTGGTGACAGTTTATTTATCCCTTGTAAAAATAAAATACAGTGTGTGTGTGTGTGTGTGTGTGTGTGTGAGAAAAAACCAAAAAACTAGTGTTTACAGAACAGAGCCCAAGAGATTGGCATGGCATTCAAGGCCCCCACGGTTTAGTTAGTGCCAAGTTCCTTAGACTCATCTCTCACTCTATGGCTGCCCCAACCCCACCCCATGTCCGTGCTGCAGCCATGCACTTGCTGTCATAAATGGTCAGGTGACCCATGGGCTCATGACCAAGGCTGGTCCTCACCAGTAGTCCTCAATGTGCCCTGAAGTTTCTGGCCTCCATGTCTTTGCCCAGGCTGTTCCCTCAACCCAGAAAGCCCTTCCCCATCTGCCACATGAAAATTCTACTCAAGCCTCCAAACATCGACTTAGAGGCCGTCATTGCCAGAGAGGAATCCCTGTTCCTTGCGGGCACCCCTACAGCACCCGGCCATACTCCTCTCACCACCTCTCACGCTCCGCCTCATGTAAAGACATTGATGAGTTATGTGCACCCACCCTTCCCCAGCTCCCACTCACATCTGCTCAGGTGTGAGATCCTGAAGGCAGGGACCAACTCTTATTCATCTTTAGATCCCCTCCCAGCACTTGGCAGTGTCTGACACAGAGACGTGCTCAGTGAATATCTGTATAATCAAATGGATGCACAGATGTGTAACACCTGTCCTTATGGAAGGATTCTGTGATCACTCCAGCCAGGGCCAACAGAGAGCCTCGTACCTGCTTTGGCTGCTGTCCCATTACCTTGGGCTATAACTATGTATGTGTTGGTTCCCTACGTCCTACCTACCTACCTCAACTCCTGGCAAGAGAGTGTGAATTCCGAAGGTAGTGATGATGCCTGATTTATCTGTGTGTGCACAGCACAGACCCCAGCATGGAAATGATAAATGAATGAAGTCCATTAATGATAATAAATTAATCTATGTGGACAACTGTAAGAAAAAACAGAGTGCTATATGATCCAGCAATCCCACTCCTGGGCATATATCCAGACAAAACTATAATTCAAAAATATACGTGCACCTCTATGTTCATAGCAGCACTGTTCACAATAGCCAAGACATGGACACAACCTAAATGATATACACACACACAATGGGGTACTACTCAGCCACATAAAAGAATGAATTTATGCTATTTTCAAGAACATGGATGGATCTAGAAATTATCATACTAAGTGAAGTAAGTCAGACAGAGAAAGACAAATACCATAGGATATCACTTACATGTAGAGTCTAAAATACGACACAAATGAACTAATCTTAGAAACAGACTCACAGACATAGAGAACAGACTTGTGGTTGCCAAGAAAGGGGGGGTGGGGGAAGGGATGGATTGGGAGTTTGGGATTATCAGATGCAAACAATTGATATATAGAATGGATAAACAACAAGGTCCTCCTATTGTATGGCACAGGGAACTATATTCAGTATCCTGTGATAAACCATAATGGAAAGGAATATGAAAAAGAAAATACATATATCTGTAACTGAATCACCTTGCTGTACAGCAGAAATTAAACACAACATTGTAAATCAACTATACTTCAATAAAATAAAATTTTTAAAAAACAGTCTAGTGCTTCCCTGGTGGCGCAGTGGTTGAGAGTCCGCCTGCCTATGCAGCGGACATGGGTTCGTGTCCCGGTCTGGGAAGACCCCACGTGCCGCGGAGCGGCTGGACCCGTGAGCTATGGCCGCTGAGCCTGCATGTCCGGAGCCTGTGCTCCGCAACGGGAGAGGCCACAACAGTGAGAGGCCCGTGTACCGCAAAAAAACATAACAACAGTTTAGGTCAGTTAAAGGATGAAAGGGAAAAAGAAAAACATCACACCAGAATCCTCCTATCTTGTGCTTTTGCACAATTCAAGTCCCCTCTGTACCACATGCTACTGTGGACATCAGCAATGAAGGGGAGCAGAATATGCCACCTCCATAATATGCTGCTTTGGCATATTGATTATTTTGAATTAAAGTCACTTAAGAAACAGTCAGTGCAAGGACACTCTGACCCTCCTTTGTCCTCCTGAAAGCAGGAAATAAATCTCCCATGTCAAAGCTACCCTCCCTGTACCAGGAGGGCACAAGACATCCTTATCGCCAAAGACAGGCACTTTAGGGACAAGAAAGGCTATATAAGCAAATCTTTTATTTCGTCACTAATTTGCTAACCCCAAGCCCAAACCACTTTGTCTCGTCAATTCTTCGCAAATTTGTTTCTGTGTCTAAAAGGTATAAAAGCTTCCTACTTTGGTCACTTCTTTGAGTCTCATATTTTTGTGAGTTCCTGTACATAGGAATTAAATTTGTTTTCTCTACTGTTAATCTGTCTTGTGTCAATTTAATTATTGGACCAGCCAAAGAACCTAGAAGGGAAGAAGGTTAAGGTTTTCCTTGCCTGTAGCATCATATAGCTGGGATTCAAAACACTGGGAGGAGATGAGGTTTATCAAGAAAAGCATGTGGACTGGGGAAAAGAAACGAGGATCTGAAACAGAGCCCTGAGATTGCCGGCATTTAGGGATTAACAGAGGAAGACGGGCTTGTATGAAACAGAATGGAAAAGCAGTTGGAGAGGGCGGAGGAAGATGAGGACAGAGCAGTGTTATAAAAACCACAAGAAATAATCATTTCAAGGAAGGAGCTGTGAATAACCTGAAACCCCAAAAGAGTTGGTGTCCGTGAACCTCTGGTGCACCAGAGTGTAGGTTCGGTGTAGCTCCACCTTCTAACATTTGAGAAAAGCCAGAAATCCCAGTGAAACCTTATTTTAAACACTGTTCAAGTCAAAACAGATGTGACAACAAAAGCCTCCAGTTTGCAACCTCTGAGCTGGCAGACCCTTACCTCCACCTGTCTAGGTGGAGAGAAGACTTCATTTTCAAGGGACCAATTGCCAATATCCAGTTCTATACCTATTAGGGACCCTGAAGGCCTCCTCCAACTGTTGAGATTTTCTGATGGCTTAACGTCTCAGATGGTGATTATGTGGCTTTCCAAATACTATAGGTGACTGGCTTAATCAAGTAAGTCAATGGAAAAATGTGCCTCATCCATTCACCTTCCTACAGTTCTAATGTCAACCATGGAGGTACCAGTTCAGACCTTGCCTCCATCAACTGCTCTGGCCAGAATGCTGACTCAGCTTCACCTCAACTTCTTCCTTCTGTTGTTCCTGGGAGGTCCCCATCTCCAGGAGCCCCATCAGAGCCACATACCCACCTAGGATACCTTTATAAGCCTCTGCTCAGCTCAATGGTGATTCCCTCAAGTTCCAGCAACGCTAAGAGAACTGATCCAGGTCAGCTTTCCTCTCACAGGCAGTGTGATGACTAATGCCCTCCTTGCAGACCTGATAATAAAAAGAACTGCCACTTTTTTTTTTAGACATCTTTATTGGAGTATAATTGCTTTACAATGGTGTGTTAGTTTCTGCTGTATAACAAAGTGAATCAGCTATACATATACATATATCCCCATATCCCCTCCCTCTTGCGTCTCCCTCCTACCCTCCCTATCCTACCCCTCTAGGTGGTCACAAAGCACCGAGCTGATCTCCCTGTGCTGTGCAGCTGCTTCCCCCTAGCTACCTGTTTTACATTTGGTAGTGTATATATGTCCACGCCACCTCCACTTTTTGAATCCTCACTAGGTATTAACATATAGTGGGCACTCAATAGAGGTGATTCCTTATCCATTTGGCAACATTGTGAAATGTCTGTAATTTCATTTTATAGATAAGGAAAAATCAAATTCAGCAAAGTTAACTGGTTTGCCCAAAGCCCCAAAGCCAGTTAGATGGATCTGGGACTTGAGCCTAGATTAATCAGATTTCTATTACACAGGTTGCCTATCCTATCTCTGTAAATGATCCATTTGAACCAAGTGTAATATGGCTGCCCAACGAGGCTGATTTAGAGATCCTTGTAAACAATGTTTTACTGCCAACCAGCCAGCCAGCAAAAGGATCTGGGAATTGAAGGTATTTTGCACTTACTGAAGGGGTGGGAATAGAAGAAGGCACTGCTTACAGATTCAGGCGTTATGGTCTCTGAGCTAGAGGATATTTATAAGAAACCCTTCCAAATGGTAGACAGGAGAGAGAGTTCTCCCTCTTTCCAAGGCAACTACTCGTTTCTCTAATCATTGGCTTAAACATTTTGTCTTCTCTAGTCAGAATGGCCAGAACTAGGAGACATCTATAAACCACAAAAGAAATTAATACAAGTGTGTTTCACCAGCTCATCACTGGACTGTGACCCCCTTGAGAAAACAGAAAAGTCTGGCCTATTCACCTTTGTCTCACTTACACCAGTACCTGGCTCTTGAAAGGTACTCACTAAACACTTGTGCAGAACTAAATGAAATACTTTGTCGATGAAAAAATTCATCAGTCAATCTAAGAGAAAGAAATGTAAAATTTTATTCGAGTCAAATTGAAGACTATAACCCAGGAACAGCTCAGAAAACTCAGAGAACTGTTCTGCCCATTAGAAGTCAAAACACTGTTATATAAGTTTGAGACAGAGGGTTATGCATTAAATGGTATATTATTGACAGTTTACACAATCTAGCGGGTAGTGGGTTCTGGGTCATTGTGGCCCCTTACAAGATTAGAAGGGAATGTTACCTTCTAAGGAGTTTTCTTGTCAATGCTAGGAGAATGTTGCTCTTTATGGACGAGCAGATATTTCTGCCAGTGGGGAGGTTTGGTCGATGCATAATGCAGATACACAGTGCACAGCAGAGGCGAAAGAGGAGGCCAAAGGGCAGAGAAATCGTTTTATGTTTAAATTTTTCCTGTCTTGCCATAAAATATGAATTTCACAGTCTGGTTCTGAAATAGTGAATGTGGGTTTTTTTGTTTTTTTGTTTTGGGTTTTTTTGGTGGTGTTGTTTGGTTTTGTTTTGGTCAGTTCCAAAAATCACATTTATCCTGAATGAGCTAGGATTTGCAATCACTGAGAAATGTCAAAGAAGTGATGTACCAGCTTTGAAGAGAGTTGTATAAAGATAATCCTAAAAATATTTTTTGCTGGAAGTAGACGTTGAAGAGAACAGGTAGTGGTCTCAGAGCTTTGGAGCCAAAAGATCTTTCTGATCATCACATCGCTGATTCTCATCCTTGGACAGAAAAGAAACAGAAGCCAGAGGTGGGAATTGACTTGACCAAGGTCACACATATCTAGGACTGATGTTGCCTTTAGGATGCAGGAAGGTTCTGGTTCTTCTGTTTCAATGACATTCCACATGCTTTATAGTCTCAGTATATTCATTCCTTTGCAAGTTAACATTCAGCCGGTAAGATAATTACTAACTTCAGCTCTGCCCCTGAGGTGCCTTTGCAAAACTCCAGGGCTCCACTGAACACAGTTTGAAAACTACAAACTTAGACAATTTATCGCTGGTTATTTAAACTTTTAGCGCATTCAAGCTAAAATGTCTTTTAATTCCCTGAAAACTGGCTATTCTCATTGGCAGCATTTATTCTCTTCCTTTCCTGATGAATAAACTCATTAATGAAAGAATGTGCTGTGTACTTTCTTTTGTGCTGTTATCCATCTGAATTAACATGTGTGTGGGCAGAGCTCAAGTGGTGAGACCAAGATCCTCTGCTGGGAGGACCCTCTTGTGGGTCTCAAAAACCCAAGGGGGCCCAAGCTTGCTTTGCGGTGATGGCA
This sequence comes from Delphinus delphis, assembly GCF_949987515.2. Lineage (NCBI taxonomy): Eukaryota > Metazoa > Chordata > Mammalia > Artiodactyla > Delphinidae > Delphinus > Delphinus delphis. The sequence continues at coordinate 139,287,873 of NC_082683.1, read as the reverse complement.
AAACGGTGCCCTTTAGACCTGAATCGCTGAGTCTGAAATTTCTAAGTTTGAAATTCTGAGTAAGACAGAGAGCTGCAGGAAAGAATGATAAACAACCTGATTATCTCTATATTGGTAAAGCAGTGATGGAGAATTCTAGACTAATGAAGCCAGAGACATCTCATTTTAAGCCAGTATTTTCTGTAAAACTTCCTAATAGCTTGTAATAACAAGGATCATTTATTGGATGTTTACCCCATGCTTAGAATTTACACAACCATATGAGACAAGTACCATTATAATTCTCATTTTACCAATGAGAAAACTGAGGCTTAGCAGTTGGAGTTGTTAACTCAAAGAAACACACTCTGGCTAAGTAAAGTAGAGGTGGGGTGGAGAGATACTGGAGAGGAGAGATATCTTGAAGGGTTTTAGTGGTGACACCAAGGGGAGCTGGGGGAGGGAAGATTTTCTCAATCTTTATTATGTAGGATGTGGAAGTTGAGTATAGACTCTGGAGCCAGACTGCTGAGATTAGAATCCTGGCTCCACCCCTTACTCTATGTGACCTTGAACTGGGTCTCTCAGTTTCCCCATCTGTAAAGTGGGTATAATAATAGAACCTATCTCAAAGAACAGCTGTGTTTAAAAGCAGTTAGCTCAGTGCCATACTCACTGTGGGATCTCAACATGATAGTTATCATCAGCTAATGTATAAAGTGCTATGTACTGGGTTGGCCAAAAAGTTTGTTTGGGTTTTTCAAAACATCTTACAGGAAAACCTGAACAAAGTTTTTGGCCACCCCAATAAATGTGCTTTCAAGTCCCCTCCTTGCGTCAGCCTCTCTCCCAGCAGATTGCTGCCCTTGAATTCCACCTATAAACTCTAATTGTATTAATCAGTTCTGGTCATCACTAGTGGCAGCTGTGGCCCAGTGATATGTCCTTCAACCTCTGATTGGTCCAGGCAGAGATGTAGGGAGAGCATCCCACCAATGGAAACAGACCTAATCATCTCAATCTCTCAAAAAACACCAGAAAATATTCCTTGAAATCATAAGGATCTTTCAAAAGACAAGTATTTGGAGGATAAACAATAAGGAATCGCCTGGATTGTTTATACAGATCTCCTGTGACTGGAGACTGGAGTCATAAATTGAATCCTGGCATGAAACAAAGTATACACGAGGGAAGGCTTGAACTGGGGACATCAGCTTTTGTTTTCCAGTGTAGTTGCTACACCACGAATCCCCAGGAGCCGGCCTGCCAAGCAGGGACGCTCACTAGCTCTCCAACGCAGTCCCTAAGGCTGCCTCCTAATAAGTCTGGCTGAGATAAACAGGGTGACCGCCCAAGCAACTGCATTATAGGGGAGAAACTCCACCATGTAGAGAGGGTGGTATGACCACTGCCAGAGTGTCTGAGCTGCAGAGTGCTGGCCTCTTTGCACAAGCTCTAAAACCAGAGAAAGAGCCCAAATTTGCCAAAGAGCTATATGGGAACAGAGGAAGAAGAGACTTTAAAAAAAAAAAGATAATTATTCTAATAAAACACTAAATTTACAAGGGAAAAAAAAACAAAGGTACTTTCCTAGGAATTCTAATCTCACCATCAGAAAAGGACTTTGCACAACTCACCTCCCCGGAAAAGGTAGGGGAAAGCATCTCCCCGGCATAACCTTGGGCCTTATAGATTCAGATCGGGACATCATTTTTCCTTGGCTCATGGGAGCTGCATCTTTTTTGTTTTTGTTCCTAAATTTCCTCTTACATCAAAGAACCAAAATTCCTTCCTGAAGCCTCTGGTTCCCAGAACTTGCTTAGGAAGAAGTTGATGTTATAAATGCAGAACCACTTGCTTGCTTCATGACCTTGGCAAGTCACCAAACTTTGCTGAGACTTGATTTCTCCTCTATAGAGTCCTGGCTTTCTCTGCCCAACGTGCCTTCCTCCATTTTTTGTGTTAGGTGGGCTCCATCTCACAAACCATGGCGTTGCCGCTGTAGAAATCAAAGCTCTCTGCTGCGGTCTTGCTTCTGCAGCCTCTCTTGCAGCCATGGGTGAACTTATAGTTTAAATTCTGTGAGTTGGAGCTTTGAATTCCAGGCAGGATCTACCTGGAATCTATTCACATGAGAGTGGTGTCAGCCATTAAATTCAGTCTCTGGAGACTCAGTGACAACAACTGGGCCCAGGGATGCTGGGGAAAGTGGTGATGCTGGGAGGTCTATGCCCAGTATGTGTGTGTGTGTGTGTGTGGCGAGGGGAGCACACATTTTCTACTCCATGTGTTTCCATGGGGAGGAGCCTCCCTAAGGTAACACCGGTCTTGCCTCTTCATGTCACCAGATCACTGAATTGCGAGCCAACTTATCTATGGAAAACATGATTCCCAGTCTACTTTCTACTATGTAGTAAAAGGAGTCTAAGCCTATGAGGGAAGAGGTGTGTGGATGAAGGGAAGTCTGGGTTTTCCTGCTGTGCCAGTCCTGGGGCAGGTAATTGTGCCTAATTCTGAAATGAGGTGTTAGCATTCCCGTATTAGTCCTAAAATCCATCTGCTTTTTTAAAAACTTCAATTTATTTCAGAAGGAAACTTTATATGATCACTAATGGAAAAAGATTCTTCTTAACATTAAGCATGCATAAACTTTAAATACATGACTATTAAAAATAAATATACTTGTCTACCCCTTAAAATCATCTTCAGATCAGTGGTATGTGAGTTTTATTTTGGAAAACACTCCATTATGCTATACTGCCTCTTTTTGTTTTGTTTTTTAAATAGAGATAGGTCATTTTTGTCCTGAGGTAAGAAATGATAGACTGCACAGAAATGAGCCTTAAACAATACTTATACGGTCACACTAAATAGGTTCTTATGGCAATTATGCAAATTTCACTTTCTCTTTAATAATGTAGCTTTCTAGTTAGTGTTGGAATTAGGTAGTGTGAATCCTCCAGCTTATTTTCAAGATTGTTTTGGTTATTTTAGGTCCTTTGCGTTTCCACATAAATTTTCGAATAACTTGTCACTTCAAAAAACAAGTCTGATGAGGTTTTGATTGGAATTGTACTGAATTTAGAGATGAAATTTTGGGAAAATGGACATTTTTAACATTGGGTCATCTTTTCTATGAACATGGCATATCTGCCCACTTAATTAGGTCTTTAATTTCTCTCAGCAATATTTTGTAGTTTTTAGTGTAAAGTTTTTGCATTTCTTTGATTAAATTGATTCCTATTTTGTGTTTATGATATAAAATTGTCTTAAAGTTTTATTTACATTAAAAAAATTAATGTTATATATTGGTGCGAATATGTAGACATATGATTGATTTTTGTATATTGTTCTTATATCCTAGAGCCTTGTTAGATTCACCTATTAGTTCTAGTAACTTTTTGTACATTCCACAGGAATTTTTATGTAAACATTCATGCTATCTGTGAAAAAATGACAACTTTTCCCTTTTCAATCTTGATGACTGTATTTCACTGTTTGGCCATATAAAACTGGCTAGTATCTCCAGTACAATGTCGAATAGAGGCCGTGAGAGTTGACATTATTGCCTTGTTCATGAAATTAGGGAGAAAGTACTCAATATTTCATTATTATATGTGATGTTAGTTTTTTTTAAGAGAGGCCCTTTTTCAGGTTGAGTAACTTCTCTCTATTTCTAATTTGCTGAGAATTGTATTATGAATAGCTGCTGAATTTTGTCAGATGCTTTTAATGCTATTTAAATGATCATGTGGTTTCTCTCTTATATTATTAATGGTGAATTACATTGATTGATTTTTGAATATTAAACCTACCTTGTATTCCAGGGATAAACCTCATGTGATAATGATGTATTTTTCTTTTTGAATTTGACTTATTAACATTTTGATAAGACTTTTTGTGTCACTATTCATGAGAGATATGCTTTTTTCTCTTTTCTTGTATTGTCTTTAAAAAACTTTTGTGTTGGGATTATTTTGGCCTCAAAACAAGTTAGGAATATTCCCTCTTCTAATTTTGGAAAGAATTTAAGATTGGTGTTATGTCTTCCTTCACTGTTTGTTTGATAGAATTTACTAGTGAAACCGTTTGGATCTGGAATCCTTTTTGTGGAAAGGTTTTAATAAAAAATTCAATTAAAATAACAGATATATGGATATTCAGAGTTTCCATTTCTTCTTTTGTCAGTTTTGGTGAGCTGTTTTTCAAGGAATTTGTGCATTTTATTTAAGTTGCCGAGTTTATTGACAGTTGTGCACCATAATCCCTTATTATTCTGTTACTGTCTGTAAAATCTGTAATGATACTCCCTCTTTCATTTTCAGTATTGATAAATTGTTTCCTTTTTTTTTTTTGTATCAGTCTCACTAGGGGCTTAGCAATTTTATTAAATTTTTCAATTAACACATTTTGGGTTTTGTTAAATTTCACAGCTTTTTTTCTGTTTGATTTCTGTTCTTATCTTGGTCTCATCTCTTCCATGTCTTTTGAGTTTAGTTTAGTTATTTTTTTAGTTTCTTAAGGTGGAAACTTAGGTTATTGGATTTAAACATTTCCCTTTCAGTTTCTGCCTGCTTTTAGTTTTTCTCTGGTGCCTTTGAAACAACTAGGTAAAATATTTTGTCCATAGTGTATAAGTGTTATCTTCAGAATAGTCATTCAGTATAAGCCCTTCTGCCACTGCTGAAACTGGAACTCAGTTTTGTTTTGTTTTTTAATTTTTGGCTGCACACGGGCTTCTTCTAGTTGCAGCGAGAAGAGGCTACTCTTCACTGCACTGCATGGGCTTCTCATTGCAGAGGCATCTCTTGTTGCCGAGCATGGGCTCTAGGTGCATAGGCTTCAGTAGTTGTGGCTCACGGGCTCTAGAGGGCAGGATCAGTAGTTGTGGTGCATGGGCTTAGTTGCTCTGTGGCATGTGGGATCTTTCCGGGCCAGGGATCGAACCTGTGGTCCCCTGCATTGGCAGGTGGATTCTTAATCACTGGGCCACTAGGGAAGTCCCTGGAACTCAGTTTTAAGCTTCATAATCTTGGGTAAGTATTCTAACCCATGTGTCAACTTCCTCATCTGTAAAGTGGGGGTGTGGGGGTGATTTAACATACCTTAGAAGATAGTCATGGAAAGCAAATGAGATGATGCATATGAAAACATTTTTGAAAGAATAAACATGATATATAAATTATATTATCATTAATGCAACATAAAGTTAATAAAAATAAACTCCCATGGCATGCACTTGTATTTCCACTAAAAGTTAAGACAATACTAAGTCTTCTAATTTTCATAGCCTGGTAGATGAGGAAGATATTCATTTATCCTTTTCCAATATATTCTAACTAACCTTGTAATTATATGCAGCTTCATATCCAACAGATACTAAAGGTCTATCATGTATATATTAGGCACGTTTATGTGCACTATCTTATTCAATTTCTCACAGAAATAGTGCCCTCCAATTTATCAACATGTGACAATAACTAAAAAATTTTCACACCTTGATTTTCCTCTTAAGAGTCTTAATGAAATCAGAGAAGGCACCTAGATTTATGTGCAAATTGCTTATTGCAGCTTTACCCATAACAAAAAAAGTGGAACCAAAATAAATGTGTATAAAGGATTTGTTAAATTATGATGCATACATATAATGTAATACTATTCAGCTGTGAAAAACATTCAGATTATTTTATCACATGGGAAAATGTATATAATATTAAGTGTAAAGTATAAGATTACTGTTTAAACATGATTACAATTTTGTTCAAAAATAGGAATTAGAAAAAAGTAGCCAAAAGGAAATATACCAGCAGAAGCAAAAAGAACTACAATCCTGCAGCCTGTGGAAAGAAAACACATTCACAGCAAGATAGACAAGATGAAAAGGCAGAGGCCTATATACCAGATGAAGGAACAAGATAAAACCCCAGAAAAACAACTAAATGAAGTGGAGATAGGCAACCATCCAGAAAAAGAATTCAGAATAATGATAGTGAAGATGATCCAGGCCCTCAGAAAAAGAATGGAGGCAAAGATCGAGAAGATGCAAGAAATGTTTAACAAAGACCTAGAAGAATTAAAGAACAAACAAACAGAGATGGACAATACAATACCTGAAATGAAAACTACACTAGAAGAAATCAATAGCAGAATAACTGAGGCAGAAGAACGGATAAGTGACCCGGAAGACAGAATGGTGGAATTCACTGCTGCAGAACAGAAGGAAGAAAAAAGGATGAAAAGAAATGAAGACAGCCTAAGGGACCTCTGGGATAATATTAAACGCAACAACATTCACATTATAGGGGTCCCAGAAGGAGAAGAGAGAGAGAAGGGACCCGAGAAAATATTTGAAGAGGTTATAGTTGAAAACTTCCCTAACATGGGAAAGGAAATAGCCACCCAAGTCCAGGAAGCACAGAGAGTCCCATACAGGATAAACCCATGGAGAAACACACCGAGACACATAATAATCAAATTGGCAAAAATTAAAGACAAAGAAAAATTATTGAAAGCAGCAAGGGAAAAATGACAAATAATATACAAAGGAACTCCTGTAAGGTTAACAGCTGATTTCTCAGCAGAAAATCTACAAGCCAGAAGGGAGTGGCATGATATACTTAAAGTGATGAAAGGGAAGAACCTACAACCAAGTTTACTCTACCCAGCAAGGATCTCATTCAAATTCGATGGAGAAATCAAAAGCTTTACACATAAGCAAAAGCTAAGAGAATTCAGCACCACCAAACCAGCTCTACAACAAATGCTAAAGGAACTTCTCTAGGTGGGAAACACAAGAGAAGAAAAGGACCTACAAAAACAAACCCAAAACAATTAAGAGAATGGTCATAGGAACATACATATCGATAATTACCTTAAACGTGAATGGATTAAATGCTCCAACCAAAAGACACAGGCAGGCTGAATGGATACAAAAAAACCCCATATATATGCTGTCTACAAGAGACCCACTTCAGACCTAGGAACACATACAGACCGAGAGTGAGGGGATGGAAAAAGATATTCCATGCAAATGGAAATCAGAAGAAAGCTGGAGTAGCTATACTCATATCAGACAAAATAGAGTTTAAAATAAAGAATGTTATAAGAGACAAGGAAGGACACTAAATAATGATCAAGGGATCAATTCAAGAAGAAGATATAACAATTATAAATATATATGCAGCGAACACAGGAGCACCTCAATACATAAAGCAACTGCTAACAGCTATAAAATAGGAAATCAACAGTAACACAATACTAATGGGGGACTTTAACACCTCACTTACACCAATGGACAGATCATCAAAAACGAAAATAACTAAGGAAACAGAAGCTTTAAATGACACAATAGACCAGATAGATTTAATTGATATTTATAGGGCATTCCATCCAAAAACAGCAGATTACACTTTCTTCTCAAGTGTGCATGGAACATTCTCCAGGATAGATCACATTTGGGTCACAAATCAAGCCTCAGTAAATTTAAGAAGATTGAAATCATATCAAGCATCTTTTATGACCACAATGCTATGATATTAGAAATGAATTACAGGGAAAAAAACCGTAAAAACCACAAACACATGGAGGCTAAACAATACGTTACTAAATAACCAAGAGATCACTGAAGAAATCAAAGAGGAAATCGAAAAATACCTAGAGACAAATGACAATGAAAACACGACTATCCAAAACATATGGGATGCAGCAAAAGCAGTTCTAAGAGGGAAGTTTACAGCTATACAAGCCTACTTCAAGAAACAAGAAAAATCTCAGGTAAACAATCTAACCGTACACCTAAAGGAACTAGAGAAAGAAGAACAAACAAAACCCAAAGTTAGCAGAAGGAAAGAAATCATAAAGATCAGAGCAGAAATAAATGAAATAGAAGCAAAGAAAACAATAGCAAAGATCAATAAAACTAAAAGCTGGTTCTTTGAGAAGATAAACAAAATTGCTAAACCATTAGCCAGACTCATCAAGAAAAACAGGGAGAGGACTCAAATCAATAAAATTAGAAATGAAAAAGGAGAAGTTACAACAGACACTGCAGAAATACAAAGCATCCTAAGACACTACTACAAGCAACTCTAGGCCAATAAAATGGACAATCTGGAAGAAATGGACAAATTCTTAGAAAGGTATAACCTTCCAAGACTGAACCAGGAAGAAACAGAAAATATGAACAGACCAATCACAAGTAATGAAATTGAAACTTATTAAAAATCTTCCAACAAACAAAAGTCCAGGACAAGATGGCTTCACAGGTGAGTTCTATCAAACATTTAGAGAGGGCTTCCCTGGTGGTGCAGTGGTTGAGAGTCCGCCTGCCAATGCAGGGGACACGGGTTCGTGCCCCGGTCCAGGAAGATCCCACATGCCGCAGAGCGGCTGGGCCCGTGAGCCATGGCCGCTGGGCCTGCGCGTCCGGAGCCTGTGCTCTGCAATGGGAGAGGCCACAACAGTGAGAGGCTCGCATAACACACAAAAAAAAAACAAACAAAAAAACAGTTAGAGAAGAGCTAACACCCATCTTCTCAAACTCTTCCAAGCAGAGGAAGGAACACTCCCAAACTCATTCTATGAGGCCACCATCACCCTGATACCAAAACCAGACAAAGATACTACAAAACAAGAAAATTACAGACCAATATCACTGATGAATATCGATTCAAAAACCCTCAACAAAATACTAGCAAATAGAATCCAACAACACATTAAAAGAATCGTACACCACGATCAAGTGGGATTTATCCCAGGGATGCAAGGATTCTTCAGTATATGCAAATCAATGTGATACACCATATTAACAAATTGAAGAATAAAAACCAGATGATCATCTCAATAGATGCAGAAACAGCTTTTGACAATATTCAACACCCATTTATGATAAAAAAAAACTCAAGAAAGTGGGCATAGAGGGAACCTACCTCAACATAATAAAGGCCATATATGACAAACCCACAGCAAACATCATTTTCAATGGTGAAAAACTGAAAGAATGCTCAACATCATTAATCATTAGAGAAATGCAAATCAAAACTACAATGAGATATCATCTCACAACAGTCAGAATGGCCATCATCAAAAAATCTAGAAACAATAAACGCTGGAGAGTGTGTGGAGAAAAGGGAACCCTCTTGCACTGTTGGTGGGAATGTAAATTGATAAAGCCACTGTGGAGAACAGTATGGAGGTTCCTTAAAAAACTACAAATAGAACTACCATATGACCCAGCAATCCCACTACTAGGCATATATCCTGAGAAAACCATAATTCAAAAAGAGTCATGTACCAAAATGTTCATTGCAGCTCTACTTACAACAGCCCAGAGATGGAAAAAATGTAAGTGTCCATCATCGGATGAATGGATAAAGAAGATGTGGCACATATATACAATGGAATATTACTCAGCCATAAAAAAATGAAATTGAGCTATTTTTAATGAGGTGGATAGACCTAGAGTATGTCTTACAGAGTGAAGTCAGAAAGAGCAAGACAAATACCATATGCTAACACATATATATGGAATTTAAGAAAAAAATGTCATGAAGAACCTAAGGGTAAGACAGGAATAAAGACACAGACCTACTATAGAATGGACCTGGGGATATAGGGAGGGGGAAAGGTAAGCTGTGACAAAGCAAGAGAGAGGCATGGACATATATACACTACCAAACGTAAGGTAGATAGCTAGTGGGTGGCAGCCGCATAGCACAGGGAGATCAGCTCAGTGCTTTGTAACCACCTGGACGGGTGGGATAGGGAGGGTGGGAGGGAGGGAGACGCAAGAGGGAAGAGATATGGGAACATATGTATATTTATAACTGATTCACTTTGTTATAAAGCAGAAAGTAACACACCATTGTAAAGCAATTATACTCCAATAAAGATGTATAAAAAAAAAGAAAAAAAGAAAAACTGAAAGAATTTCCTCTAAGATCAGGAACGAGATAAGGATGTCCACTCTCACCACTATTATTCAACATAGTTTGGAAGTCCTAGCCACAGCAATCAGAGAAGAAAAAGAAATAAAAGGAATACAAATTGGAAAAGAAGAAGTAAAACTGTCACTGTTTGCATATGACATGATACTAAATATAGAGAATCCTAAAACTGCTACCAGAAAACTACTAGAGCTAATCAATGAATTTGGTAAAGTTGCAGGATACAAAATTAATGCACAGAAATCTCTTGCATTCCTACACACTAATGATGAAAAATCTTAAACAGAAGTTATGGAAAGACTCCCATTTACCATTGCAACAAAAAGAATAATATACCCTAAGAATAAACCCACCTAAGGAGACAAAAGACCTGTATACAGAAAACTATGAGACACTGATGAAAGAAATTAAAGATGATACCAACAGATGGAGAGATATACCATGTTCTTGGATTGGAAGAATCAGCATCGTGAAAATGACTATACTACCCAAAGCAGTCTACAGATTCAATGCAATCCCTATCAAATTACCAATGGCATGTTTTATGGAACTAGAACAAATCATCTTAAAATTTTTATGGAGACACAAAAGACCCCGAATAGCCAATGCAGTCTTGAGGGAAAAAAGCAGAGCTGGAGGAATCAGACTCCTGACTTCAGACTCCAAAGCTACAGTAATCAAGACAATATGCTACTGGCACAAAAACAGAAACATAGATCAACGGAACAAGATAGAAAGCCCAGAGATAAACCCACACACCTATGGTCAACTAATCTACGACGAAGGAGGCAAGGATATACAATGGAGAAAAGACAGTCTCTTCAATAAGTGGTGCTGAGAAAACTGGACAGCTACATGTAAAAGAATGAAATTAGAACACTCCCTAACACCATACACAAAAATAAACTCAAAATGGATTCGAGACCTAAATGTAAGACCAGACGCTATAAAATTCTTAGAGGAAAACATAGGAAGAACACTCTATGACATAAATCACAGCAAGATCTTTTTTGACCCACCTCCTAGAGTAATGGAAATAAAAACAAAAATAAACAAATGGGACCTAATGAAACTTCAAATGTTTGCACAGCAAAGGAAACCATAAACTAGACGAAAAGACAACCCTCAGAATGGGAGAAAATATTTGCAAACGAATGAACGGACAAAGGATTAATCTCCAAAATATATAAACAGCTCATGCAGCTCAATATTAAAGAAACAAACAACCCAATCCAAAAATGGGCAGATGACCTAAATAGACATTTCTCCAAAGAAGACATACAGATGGCCAAGAAGCACATGAAAAGCTCTCATCATCACTAATTATTAGAGAAATGCGAATCAAAACTACAATGAGGTATCACCTCACACCAGTTAGAATGGGCATCATCAGAAAATATACAAACAACAAATGCTGGAGAGGGTGTGAAGAGAACCCTCTTGCACTGTTGGTGGGAATGTAAACTGATACAGCCACTATGGAGAACAGTATGGAGGTTCATTAAAAAACTAAAAATAGAATTACCATATGATCCAGCAATCCCACTACTGGGCATATACACAGAGAAAACCATAATTCAAAAAGACACATGCACCCCAGTTTTCATTGCATCAGTATTTACAGTAGCCAGGTCATGGAAGCAACCTAAATGCCCATTGACAGACGAATGGATAAAGAGGTTGTGGTACATATATACAATGGAATATTACTCGGCCATAAAAAGGAACGAAATAGAGTCATTTGTTGAGATGTGGATGGATCTAGAGACTGTCATACAGAGTGAAGTAAGTCAGAAAGAGAAAAACAAATATCGTATATTAACGCATGTATGTGGAACGTAGAAAAATGGTACCAATGAACTGGTTTGCAGGGCACAAGTTGAGACACAAATGTAGAGAAAAAATGTATGGACACCAAGGGGGAAAGCCGTAGGTGGGTGGGGATGGTGGTGTGATGAATTGGGCCATTGGGATTGACATGTATACACTGATGTGTATAAAAGTGATGACAAATAAGAACCTGAAGTATAAAAAGAAACAATCAAAAAAAGGAAATATACCAAAATGTTAATAATGATTGTCTCTGGAGTGATACAATTAGGGATGAGTCTTTCTTCCATTCTTTGCCGAGGTTCTAAATTCTTCACAGGAATGTATGAGTTTAGCTTTCAGTTTCTCTTTCGGATGCAGAGACACTCTGAATTGGGTTAATCTTAATTCAGTAAACAGTCTCCTCATTGGTCCATGCATAGCCATTATTTATTCACTTGTTTATTACAGTGTAGTAAGTACTCATATACACAATGCTAAATCTAAAAGCTAGGACGAAAATAAAAATTTGCATCTAGGCATGAATCTTCTCCTATCCCACTCATTACTTTTCTTTACTCAAGGTAACCACTTTCCCAAATCTCATAATTCCCTTCTTTTCCTTTTAATAAAGTTGTATATGGATACATGCTTTTGTAAAGCTATATAAGCCATATATTTTTTATCTTGGTGGCTTCAACTTTAAGAGCGTAGTATGTTATATATTATCTTCTAGGACTTTATTCACTTAATATTGCTGAAATTCATCTGTATTGACGTGTATGCCACTGGAGATCATTTATTTTGATTACTATGTAATATTCTATTGTGCAACTATATTACTGTTCTTTTTGTATTTTAGGTTATTTCCAGACGTTTCCTGTTATGAACAGTACTATGGATATTCCTGTACATGTCTTCCCAGTGTCCCTGTATACCAATTTGGATATAAACCTGTGAGTGGAAATGCTTGTCATAGGGTATGTGAAACTTCAAACTGTTTTTCCAAAGTGGTCGCATCAGTCCATACATATTCCCACCAGCAGTGTATGAGATCCTATGAATCTGTATCCTTACCAGCATTTGGTATCGCCAGATGTATTGCTTTTATATTCAGGAAAAGAAGGTTTCTAAAACAAACTAAGAACAAAAACAAAACTGCCTTGCCCTCCCTTCCCCCAAACTCCAGGAAAGATTCGGGGCACAGGAAGTGGTATATAAAACTATTCCTCCACTAACAGCTTTTCACCTTCTTCTGGCTCTAGAAACCCTCTTCTAGCAATGAGTTGGAAACAGTGTGGGGGTGTGAGAAGTAGGAAAACTGCAGAATTTTGTGTCATGAGGACTCTTTCCAGCAGATGGTGAAATTATTCTGAATAATTAGAATTAGAATTCTAATTAAAATTAGAAACCTCTTATTCTCTCTCTCTTTCTTTTTGTCTCTGTCTTTCCACCTCTTCCTCTTTCTCTCCCGAAATACAAACACTGGACCAGACATATCATTTTTATTCTCTGCAGTATGTTCCTAAAATACTCACCTTGCAATCCTCTGCAAATATCAGAGAACTGACCTGCTATCTAGTGTTTTCTTTTTTCTTGGCTACAGAGTAAGAACCTGCCGGTTACACTAAATGGGGTGAGGGGTCCCCTGAACAAGCATTGCAGAGAATGAGAAATTCAGAACCATAAGAATTGGAAAACCTATTTCAACAGCAGCACTGCTTGCCTCTCCCTTCAAAATTGAGTCCTAGTTTCTATCACTTTGCAGTAGCCTGTGACATGATACAGAACACCAGATGGACATGAGAATCTGTGATTTTGCCCATTGATTCTGAGAAAGGTAGGCAGCCCACTTTTAAATATACAGAAAAACAACCAGGATAAGCTTGAGGGCCAAACTGATTCTCAGCCTGGAATTATCATTCAGCCTAGAGGGCAGACCCCTGAGGCAGAGCTCCACAGCAATTTTACAAGGTAAATCAGCCTGCCTCAGGACAGTGGTTTTCCAACTAGGTTTAGCAGGGTCCTCTCAGCGCTCTGGAGAAAGGAGAGTCAGGGAGGCAGTTAGAAACCCACTTTGAGATAGAAATAGAGTAGCTTCAAAAAGTCTTTAACATATTTGGTCAAAATCAATTTTCTTATGAAAAAAAAATTTTTTTTTTGGCCATGCAGCTTACAGGATCTTAATTCCCTGACTGAGATCAAACCCGTGCCCCCTGCAGTGGAAGCACAGAGTCCTAACCACTGGACTGCCAGGGAATTCCCAATAGTCCTCTATTTTAAAGGAAGTTCAGAGACCATTGACAATGTTTAGATCTTAAGGTCTAAGAGTAACAGAGGTAGAGATCTGAAACACTTTGGAACAGCAGAGTTATATGAGATGAAGTTAGACGTGGATTCTATGTTGCAGAAGGCAGGTCCATGTGATTGCAAGACCAGCCAAGTAGGAAATAAGGCTTGACTCTTCTGATAAAAATTAAGGAGCTGAACATAAGACTCTTAATTCAACATGAGTAAAATTATTAGGGGGAAGGAATCTGTGCCACTTTTGTTCACCATTGTCTTGTGTGCCTAGCACAGTGCCTGGTACATAATAGCTGTTGAAAGACTTGAGAAAGGAAGAAAAAGGATGGAGGGAGGTATATCCTGTGGGCAGGGCCAAGAGTCTTTTTATAAAATAATTAAGATTTTTCCAAAAAATACACACACACACACAGGAGAATCTCAAGTTTTTCACCAGAGAGCACAATGAAGAAAAATTCAGAATACTAATTAGCAAACATTTACCTCATCTACAGAAAAATTCTAACATACCTGTCACACATCTCGTTTTAAACGGCAATGGTACGGCAATGGTTCCTTCCAGTAGAAATTGGTTGTGAAATTGTTACCGAGTCCAAGCTCATACTGCTCACCACATGACAGGCCAATAAATCGCAAGATAAATTGATGGGGCGAGGCATAGTGACTTTATTCAGAAAGCCAGCAGACTGAGAAGATGGTGGACTTGTGTTCCAAAGAACCATCTTGCCTGAGCTAGAATTCAGGCTTCCTTTGTACTAAAAGGGGAGGAAGTAAAGCCAAACATTTCCTGGCCAGTCAGCCTCTGGAGGGGAAGTTTAATTTCTCTCTTCCTGCAGGCATTCACAGGAGGGCCTTGTCAGGATGTTTCATATGGGCTAAATGATGGTATTTTAGCTTATGTTGTTTTAGTCTAGGCAATCTGTTTTCCCATGTTCTTCCTCCTTATGGCGGCACATTGTTCCTTCCCCAATGGTGACTCCTCTCTCAGGGTTACTCACCTTCCTGGCATCCAATGCTGCTGCCCCGGAAGTGGCATTTCGTTTTGCATCTTCCTTCTGTCGCTGTTCCCTGTTGAACACTTTAAAAGCAACATCTACCCATTAGGAAGGGTTCATTCCAAATGCATCATCTAATCTTTGCAACTTTCTCCTGAAAGTTTACCATTCTAATATTTTCAGGGGCCTCAGGATCTGCATTAGTATAATGTCTGTAGGTCTGATAAATCTTTTCCAAAAATTCAGAGGGGTCTTCGTTTTTTTGCTGCATTTCTTGAATTCTGTTCAAACTCTTTTGCTTTGGTTCCCCTTTTTAAAGCCCTGCCAAAGATGCACAAAGCAGCAGTGCCCTAATAGTGGTGTTCCTCCCTCCTTGGGGTCCCAATTTGGTTCAGCTGTGGGTACTGCCAAATGCGCTTCAGGTGTAGAGGATCCTCCCATAAGGAGGTTTGCGATCTTGCCAATTAAACAAGCCTGAGAAACCCAGGCGGCTGGTCATTTGCATTTAGCCTCCCATGAGATAAAAACATAAAGGAAATTGCTCTGCCCCAGAGTGGCTCCTGGCCCAACCTGGGTGCCTTGTCAGGTCTTAGATGGCAATACCAGACCAAATCCCTGTAACCCAGGAGCTAACACAGGATTTTCTAATTGGTCCCTATAAGGAGGGGCAGTCCTGAGCCCCAGTGTCAGGAACTGGGGCTAGATACGAATGGAAGGTGGGGGAAGGAGTGGATATATCCGAGCGGCTAAGACTGCTAGCCCAGGTGGAGGAATTAAGGTTTGAAGCAACATATCCTCCCTTTCATTCCCTTCCTTACTTTCCTTGATGTAGTAGCACAAATGCTTGCATATAAAGGACTTCGTCATTCTTCCCCACTTCAGCAAATAGCTATAGAGTCATTCAAAAGCCACTGTAAAACCATGAATAGCAATTGATCATCTCTAACCATTAAAAGGATGCCCTTTTGCCTTGGCATCAACCAACCAGGCTGAATTCTGGGCTAGGGCTTTTGGTGATTTTAGGAACCAAGTAGAACTTTTCTCTTCTCCCTGGGAATGTCCCACAGACAGGTTTTTTCTTTTTTGTTCCTTTCCCCCATTTGGCATCAGTAAACGTTTTAAATATCACAAAACTGATTTGGTTGTACATGGAGAAACAGTACCAAACAAACTGAAATGAACAATCCAAAGAACAAAACAGAAAATCCTAAATAAACCCTCAAGTTTGGTCTTGGGGTTTTACGTATACCACAGACACAGGAGACTGCAAATGATGTAATTAACACAGCAAGGGTAGCCGTACACGGTGCACACGGTCCCAAGATAATCCTGCCTAAACCCCTCTGGAGATCCTGACAGGTACTGTGGCTACACATTGTTACAATAAAATAGCACCTACAATAACATAGTATCTTCTCACTCATGGATTCATGGCTGTAATCAGATCACTTATGCAAAATGTGACTCAGAGGACTTTTTAGAGATCGTTGAAATATTCCCCATTTTTTGAGACAGGAATACAAAACACAAACAGCACACACAAATGCTATAGCATCCAAAGAAATGAACTGGTTCACAAATCAGGTAAAAGTCCAACAACCTTTCCCTCTTTCCAACAGGGTACCCCACTCAAATACAAAACAAACTTGCTTATTCTGGAGCAAAAGCCCCAAACCGAGAGAAAATAAAGTTTCCAGCTGCACACACCGGAGCGACTTACCCTAGTGTATGGAGCCTGTTGGTTCTTAAATGTTGATTCCTTGATCCAACTGCCAAGCTCTGGGGCAGCGGGTGCTGCTTCGACTTTGAAGGGCAGGTCCTCAGGGCAAGTGGTCCTGGCAGCTGCTAGAACCTTACCCCAAAATTCCCCAACTGGGGCCAGCTGCCCACCAAAAATTGTTACTGAGTCCAAGCTCACACTGCTCACCACACAACATGCCAATAAACTGAGAGGCAAGTTGTTAGGGCAAGGAATTGCGACTTTATTCGGAAAGCCAGCAGACCGAGAAGACGGTAGGCTTGTGCCGCCATAGAACCATCTTGCCTGAGTCAGAATTCAGGCTTCTTTTATACTAAAAGGGGAGGGAGTAAAGCCAAACATTTCCTGGTTCCCATCAGCCTCTGGAGGGGTCGTGTTAATTTCTTCCTGCCTGCAGTCATTCACAGGTGGGCCTGGTCAAGAGGCTTCATGTGAGCTAAATGATGGTATTTTAGCTTAATGCTCATTATCTGGGAGGCAGGGTTCCCAGAGATGGGCCATTATGTATAATTTAAGCTTACAGGCAACATCCCTTTAGTGATTAACTTGTAATAGAGTACAAAGATTCTTTCTACGACAAAATGAAACTCTAGGAAATTGAATGAGCTCACCTGCTATCTGGAGTTGTAAATAGATACATTATGTTTTTAAGGACATATGCCAAAAATGATCTGGGCTTAGCAGCAATTGTTGCTAAGTCATTCTACCAGAAGGTAGAGGGGTAGAAGCCGCACAATTGGTTCCTGATTACCAGTGCCCAAGAGAGCACTCTCTTCTCTGTTCTCAACAGCAGGTGGGAATGCAGCCATTCTTTGCCAGGATCATAAAGGGGCCATAAATCAGCACGTATTTTTAACAAAGGGCATAAAACATAACATTGTTCGATCTGGTACCACTCCTTGACTAAAAAAAGAAAATTGTGTGTGTTTTCCAGAAACAATATTTAACTGACTCCACCTCTGAAGGGGGTGTAAAATGCTGGTTCATTATAAGAATCAGTTATCAGGCTTCTATTTTGAATATAAGCAGCTAAATCCAAAAACTGATTTCAAGCTACAGAACGAAAGGTTGAGAAAAGTTCAACCTGGGGACAACAGACCATCTTACCTACTGTTCATGAGAGATTCCTGCACAAGTGGACCAAGAAGCTATCAGTTCTCCATGGGCCTGGAATCAGGCCAAGCAGCCCTGGAAATTTCAAGCGGACCCTCACCGGGAAGGAAACAAGCACAGCATCTGGGTAACATGTTTAGCAAATGGATAGGACACTAATTCAAAGGGAATAAACTCCATTCATTGTACCGTCCAGTAGGTTCAGATTGGTAAGCAGGTTGCCTGGGACCCTACCTGGCAGAGCAGACCACAAACAGTCTCAGGTGGAAAGTCTTTATTCGAAGATTACTTTTTTTTTTTTTAGGCTTTAAAATAAACTAAACTCTATGAGAAGACATGATCAAAATCCAACCAGAGAGGAGCCTGTGATCTACAAATTTCAAGACATTTGTGCTGAGCTCAAAGAGTTGAAAGAAGAAAGGTGTCTGTCTCGATTTAAGCTTCCGTGTTTACACTTGGCCAGTTCGTGCCTGGTTGATTATGTCCCAGGGTCTTACCTCATTCGTGGTTGTAATTGCCAAATCCTGGGCCTCCCACAAAGATTCAAGTTTTTTGGAGGCCATAATAAGTTTACGTAAGATTTGAAGCTGATAAATCCTAAAGTGACCTCTTCTAAATTCTCTTAATCCATGATCTCAACAGTTTACCCAAAGTTTTTGTTATTGTTATTTCCCTTGTGTTGACAAACCAGGAACACGTGGGGACCACTTGCATCTCCCCAAACATGAAACACTCTGCACCTAATTATGAGTCCGTAGTCTGTACCAGGTGCTTTTCTAGGTCCTAGGCAAACAGCAATGAACAAAGTGAGGTTCCAACCCCCATGGAGCTTCCCTTCGTGTTTTAGTCAACAATTCACTATGGAGACCAGAGAGAAGCAGAACATCTCTTGAGGGACCAGACATAGTTTTAAAACCCCAGAGATGATGTTTAAATGACCTTCATTCATCAAAAAGTCACCCAGAAGATTAGATCTTTCTCTAAAGACTTTCAGAAAGAAAGTCTCCTCCTGCGTACTGCTCTTCTTAACTACTCAATCTACTAGTTCAATGGTAGGCACCAATAGGCCCCAGTACAGCTTGACCAGGGCAAAGTGGAGGAGGACGTTGTTTATCTGACCCCAAATCATCTTAAGATAGATAAGTAGAGATGGGTTCATGATAATATCATGCTGAGACCACCTGTGTGATAAAAATTTCCCTCAGAGAGTCCTCATTTTCAGATTCTCTTTATTAACAGATGATCTACAGAGGAGGGATTTTAGCTGCAGAAGTTGCAACTATGAGCAAGACATTTCCCAGGGAGAGTTTTAGATGCGACTTACAAACATCATGTCTTGTTGATGGGCAAGTCATGAAAAATCTTGCCCATCAGCAGCAGCCTCCGGGAGAAGTAGGAGATAAAGCAGCAAGAGGCTGTGCTCGGAGAAACGTCTCCAGCTAGAGTTAGTGGCTAACCATGCAAGTGGGGTAGGGAGATCTGATAAGCTAAAACTGGGAAAGTAGTTTTTGGGTTTTGGCCAGGAGAAGTTCATTCATGACATAGGAAATATAGTTTCAGCCAAGAGGTAGAGGAAAGGCCTGGATGCCATGGGTGGAGAAGGGAACTGATAGTGAGGCAGCCAGGGAGTGGGAGTAGACTCCATGACGCATGACTGCACTCACCTCCTCACTGGCTTCCTTGCCTCTCCTCCATCCCGCATACCACCTGCTCCTAGAATGCTCACACCCAGGCCCACGATCCTTTGATAGTGCCATCATCCCCTGTGCGATAAATGTCAAAATTCTTAGCACAGACATCCCATCCTAGCATAAACCTGGCTCACAGTTGTTTGCATAACTGCCAGTCTTTGCCACTGGGTTATTCCCTAACAGACTTTGCTCCTAAAGGAAGGTACCATTTCTTTTTTGGCATTTTATTCACCCTACCTCTACCCATTAGGAAACGGCACTCAACTCACATGGTTGAATGAATGGAAAAATAAGTGAGAGATGGAATGAATGAATGAAGGAATGATACCAGCACTGTCTTTGTAAGAATATGTCTCTGAGTCCCAATATGGAAGGTGAAGATAATCTTTGTGAAATGATTACCTTTCCTTTGTAAAATATCTCGATGAGCTGGAAATAAAAATCTCTCTATAAATCCAACATCCCGTTGTTGCTTCGTCATTGTCAAAGCGTTTTATTTTGGTGGTTTGAGTTACCATGATGTTTCTTTATAATTAGACAAGTTCCACAGACGTGAAGATCTCCGACTGGAACAGGATTCTCTCGGCGATATGACAAGTGTGTCTGGAAGCACTACCGTTTAGCATGACACCAAGACCCAACACATGTCTAGTTCTGTCAAACCTCCGAGTCGTGCATGTGGAATCAGCGGAATCACCAGGATGATAATTGACTTTACTCTGTGACTCCCCTGTTGGCACATTTATTTTAGCTCTTCTGGCAGAGCTGGAGACTTGCTCTACTATTTTTTTTAAAGAAATTTTTTTTAAAATTTATTCCTTTATTTTTGGCTGCGTGGGGTCTTTGTTGCTGAGTGTGAGCTTTCTCTAGTTGAGGCGAGCGGGGGCTACTCTTCATTGTGGTGCACGGGCTTCTTACTACGGCGGCTTCTCTTGTCGCGGAGCATGGGCTCTAGGCGCGCGGGCTTCAGTACTTGTAGCACGAGGGCTCAGTAGTTGTGACTCGTGGGCTCTAGGCACGCAGGCATCAGTAGTTGTGGCACACGGACTCAGTAATTGTGGCTCGCGGGCTCTAGAGCGCAGGCTCAGTAGTTCTTGCGCATGGGCTTAGTTGCTCCGCAGCATGTGGAATCTTCCCGGACCAGGGCTCGAACCCGTTTCCCCTGCATTGGCAGGTGGACTCTTAACCACTGCGCCACCAGGGACGTCCCAGTCTACTATTCACTATGACGTTGTTTTCTAATTAGGTGTCTTGACACAGCAGGCATTCCAGTATGAACATTTCTTTTGTTTCTTTAATGTGGCAGCAAGCTGTCTGACTTTTAGCTGCCTGATCTTTCAGAAATATTACCTGTCATATAAAATGAGATATCACCCGTAAGGCACCTAGCCCAGTGTGTGACACCTGAGCGGTCTCTGAGAATGTTCATTACATCTTCCTGTTTATCTTGGTCTTCTGACTTCTGGTGCTTTAGTTACCCTCGGAGATAAAATACTACCTTGGTAAGGCTTATGTTTTTCTTCATCTCGGAAGAGAGTCCAGTAAATCTATAAACAGAGACTACATGGATTCTGTAAATAAAACGGCCACAATTTATCGAGTGCTTTCTATGTGCCAAGTGTTCCCACATTGCATTGCTTTTCATCCTCACAGTAACCCTGTGAGGTAGACATTTTTATTCTCCCTGCTTTTTCGAGGAAGGAACCTTGCCTGAGAAGCCAAGTAGCTGAGGTTACAGGGCGGGCGAGCAAGAGAGGTGGGACGAAAGCCCACACCCGCTTCCCTCGCGCAGTTCTCATCCTCAACCATCACACACACTGCCCTCCACCTGCACCGTTTCAGTGGCCAGTGCAGTCTCGGGGACCCCGCAGGACACAGAGATGGAGAAGCCACAGCCTTGCTCTAAAGGCATTCTTCCTGGCTGAACAGAAATGTGACTGCCCCAGGTGTGAGCGCCAACACCTCCGGGCCCGGAGAGATCCCCTTCCCACCCCCTTCCTCCGGGCAGCCCCCTTGGAGCCCCAAATGGAATGTGGAGGAAGAACTTCCTGGGGCGAGTGCACAGCTGGACCCCCTCCCTGCAAGCCCCCCCTCCAACCCCACCCCGACCTCATCCCAGAGGAGAGAACAGCAGGTGCTCCCGCCGCCCTCGGTGTCCTGGGAGCCCATTGTCTGGTTTTGCTTAGCGTGGCCTGCTTCCCTTCTAGCCCTGGGCATGTGGGCAGAGTACAAGCTAATTGGCAGGGCTGCTCCAGAGACTAAAGAGCATGGGAGCTGCCTGCTCGCTAGCGGGAGGGCGTGTTCCCAGCCAGCGCTCTGACATTTTCTGGTGCCCGGCGGGCGAGGCCACCTGCCTGAGGAAGGTGTAACAGGCAAAGGGTAAACACGGAAATTCAGGTCCTGACAGCTTGGCAGAGATTCCCCCAGAGGAAAGGACGCAGCTAAAATCCAGCTGCTCAAGATGCTTGGTCAGCAAGGAGGAGACTCGACCTGGAGAGAGAAAGGAGTTCCTAGAGGGACAGAGAGAGCTGGTCCTGTCCTCCATCCACCTGCCAGGCAGAAGGATCCTGAGCCCCCAGGTTCCTGGGAGACCACACGGCTGAAGAGAAGGCCGCTCCCAGCCACCAGCCCCCAATTCCCAGCCCTCAGCCCTCAGCCCCAGGTCCCCGGCAAACACCTTACCTCACATAGACAAAAACAGGGCCTGGTGACGGTTGGGGCTGCTATGCTGGAAGCAAGTCAAAGTTCCCTGACCTGGATGAAAAAAAACAAAACCCTCACAGAGAAGAGGAGTCCTGCTGGAGAAAAGAAGTTTTGCAGAGTGGAGACTGTGGACTTTGTAGCCAGATATATCCACGTTCCAACCTCAGCGCTGTGGCAGCCTGTAGCTAACCTAGCTAACCATCGTGCTAAGGGCTTTGAACAATATGTCATTTAATTCTCACAATTAAATTATCTTTTAATCTTTATTTTATGAGAAACAGAAGCTTAATTCAACATCTTGCCCATGGAGATGTGCCCAAGAGTACCAGTGCCAGGCCTAGAACTTGATGCTGCCTGGTGGAAGGCCATGCTCTTGACCATTAGGCCTCCCATACAAAGATGCTTTCTGTGGCGACATGATATTTGAGACAACACCTGTCCTCATGGAGAATGAGTTTCTTAGTTTCATCATTTCTAACGTGGGATTAACCATATTCATCTTTCAGGGTTTTTGTGAAAATTAGAGATAATATAAAGAGGGACATGGGAGAGTTACTTGAGGGTTAAGGGCTAGGGAGAGTCCCCAATACCTCCCTGGGCAGAGAACTACAGAGCCCATGCTCATTGGTGCTATTTCTTTTAAATTAAATCTCTTGCAAAAACATTACCTTTAATCAGAATGGAAAGATTTTCAAGTCAGAAGAGAACAATTGTCTCAATTCATTTCTTTTTTTTCTTTTCTTTTTTTTTTTTTTTTGCAGTACGTGCACCTCTCACTGCTGTGGCCTCTGCCGTTACGGAGCACAGGCTCCGGACGCGCAGGCTCAGCGGCCATGGCTCACGGGCCCAGCTGCTCCGCGGCATGTGGGATCTTCCCGGACCGGGGCACGAACCTGCGTCCCCCGCATCGGCAGGCGGACTCTCAACCACTGCGCCACCAGGGAAGCCCCATTTCATTTTTATATTGTCCAAATTAAGATCATACGTATTATATTTTTCTCATTAAAATTGTAATACATGTTGATGCATTAATTATGGAAAATACAGAAACTGTAAAAAAGAAAATAAGAAAAATATTTACTTCCCACTATTCAGAGATGACTACTGTTAAGACATTTTTTCTTTATTTCTGGTATTTCGTTTATATATATATATATTTTTTTAAATAGAATTGGTATCGTATTGCATGCTACTGTACTATATCCCACACTTAAAATGCAATGTATCATGAACACTACCATGACACCAAATAATTCTAAAAATATATGAGAATGAATAGTTGCTTTCCAATTTTCTTTACAAAGTGGCTCATTACTTTTGTAATGGAAAAACATGATGCTTAAAAGAACTCATTGTGTTAAAAAATATATTTCTGAGTGGGGTGTGTTGCTTTGCCCAACAGGTGTAGTGTCCCATGTTTTACTTCTCACTCAGGCCAGGGGAGGGTGATATTCTCCCAGCATAACCATGACATATGAAGTGGAGCTAGGGATAGTTGATTTTGTGAGGATTAAATGAGATCAGGTATGCACTGTACCCAGGAGAGTGTGGGCCATGGTGAGTGCTCAGTAATGATAGAATTGCGTCAGTCAATGACAATGCAAGGAGAACAAGGTGGGCATTCACTGGAGTGCCCTGGAGAATTGGAGGGCAGCCCTGCCAGTGGTGTGCTGGAGTCAGCTCTTATATGCTCTCAAAAGCCAATTGTTAAATACTCAGGAAATTTTCAGCCTGGCGGTAAAAGTTATAAAACCATTGGTTGCTTGAAATCTGTCACAAGGGGAGCATTTACACCACAGAAATTGGAAATCAGCAAAAGCTACAAATCAGGGTTATTTGTTTGTTTCTTTCCTTATGTATGTATTTTAGCAGCACACCACTGGTAGGGACGACACAAAGACAAGCTTTGCTGCTTCTCAAAGTGGTGGAGCCCTGAAGAAAATGCTTCTGAGGGCTCGTGTAGCATTAGTCGATTTTGCAAAAATGGAAAGGGATTAACATGAGCTGAGATCCTGGTCTGATTTCTCTTGCTTTAACTGCAAGGAGGAATAGGGAAGCTTAAGCAATGGGGAACCAAAAGGGCAAACCAGAAGAGCTTTGTTTATGCTCCTAAAACAGAAATAACTGGATTAGAGGATTAAAGTGCAGGACATGGGGACACTTGTCAACTGGAGTGACAAGGACCTATTAGTGTAAGTGAATAAGAAGCTCACAGTTGGAGAGAAATCCTTGCCCAAGGAGAAGGCTGTGGGAAGGAGATGAAGAATGGATGCACACAGCAAGCTCTCTTCCAACATGTCACAAGGATCAGAGGCATAGGGTCTGTGTGCTGGAAGGATTCACAGATCACTGGCTCACCTCTAACCTCCTAGGAGGAGACAGGGGCTGGGAATTGAGTTAATCACCAGTTGCCAATGATTTAATCAATTGTGCATAAGTAATACCATCTCCATAAAAGTCCTCAACAATGGGATCCAGGGGAATTCCCTGGCGGTCCAGTGGTTAAGCCTTGGCTTTCACTGCTGGGGCCCGGGTTCAACCCGTGGTCGGGGAACTAAGATCCCACAAGCCGTGCGGCACGGCCAAAGAAAATGGGGTTCAGAGAGCTTCTGGGTTGGAGACGCATCCAAAGGCCAGGAGGGTGATATACCCCAAACTCTGTAGGGTCAGAAGAAGCTCCTTCCAGACCTTGCCCTATGTATCTCTTCATCTGGATGTTCATTTGTATCCTTTATAATAGCTTGTAATAAACTGGTAATAGTAAGTAAACTGCTTCCCTGAGTTCTGAGAGCCATTTATTACCGGCAAATTTTCAAACCCGAGGAGGAAGGGGTCATGGGAACCCGTGATTTGTAGCCAAGTCAGATAGAAGTGTGGGTCACCTGGGGACCTACTGGTTGTGACTAGCATTTGAAGCAGTGGAATGGGGGGAGTCTGGTGGGACTGAGCCCTTGACCTCTGGGGTCTGCACTCACTCCAGGAAGTTAGTGTCAGAATTGAATTAAATCGGAGGATACCTTGTTGGTCTCCACAGAGAACTGGAGAATTGCTTGGTGTGGAAAACCCACACATTTGGCATCAGAAATGTTATGTGTCGAAACAGATCCTCAAGCGTGAATGCTGTTTTTATCATTTGTGTGTGTGTGTGTGTGTGTATATATATATATATATATATATATATATATATATATATATATATATATATATACATGTATATAATATAATACAATAAAGCTAGTTTCATTTGGGAAGGGAAATCCCAACAAAAGCTCACACTGAGTGCTTACTGTGCAAGAAAAATTCTGAAAGAAAAGTCAGAAGGTGCTGAGAAGTGAAGGCTCTTATCACGTAAATAACCACGTGAATTTGAGCAAATCATTTCATGTGTCTGGGCTCCAATTCCTCACATAAAATGGAGTTTTCCGCAAATGATCTCTGAGGTTCCTTTCCGTTCCAGAATTTGATGTATCGTTAGCTGTGAGAAAGTCAGCATGAGGTACGGAGGGGGGCCATAGGCTGTAGAATCAGACAGCACTGGGCTCAATACCAAGGCGGTTGTTACTGCACATCTTTGGGCTAAAGAGTTAAACTCTCAAAAAATGAGGTTCCTTGTTTGAAAAATGGGAAAATAAAAATTATATTATAAAACCATAAGAATTGACTGGAAAATAAACATAAAGGACTAAGCATACATACCAGCATTGTTTTTTGAATCTAATGCCAATTAAGAGGCAAGTTACTTTAATAAGCAAATTAAAATAATGGACTCCATATTATTTTCAAAGCTCTGCTTTGTCATCTTAAGGTGAAACAGTTTAAAAATAGGATATGAAATTCAATGGGAGAAAATCAGCAAGTGATGAAACAGCAGAATATCTTTGCAGTTTTTTTCAGAGAATTCATTTCTAAACAGTTTACCAGTGGAACTTTTCTCTTTTGGAGAGATTTGTCCAAGTTCACACAAACAGGTACTGCTGAATGAGACCTTCCTGGGTTTCAGCAATATTGAGAGGTTACATTTTCTTCCCTGTGCTAATGCACCACATTTTTCATAAAATTGAAAGAAATAAAAGTTATGAGCAGAATTTCATCAACCAGAACATTTTAGAAATGCAGAATCTGTGCTTTTGATTTTACACCATAAATCAAATAAAATGCAGGAAACCATGTTTTCCCAATCCTGATGCCATCATTTTGTACCTGCAGGGCCACATCTTGCCCTGGGAGGAGAGCTACTTCACTTCTTGACAGTTGCAACATTTTCTCTGCGGAATTCCAGTTGCTGCTGAGAACCAGCCTGTCCGAGAATATCCTTCAATGTTAAGTCAGTGATTCAATCAGAATCTGAAATATTCAGATAAAAAAACAGTTAGAAAAAACAGAAAAAAAAAAAAAAAACCCAGAAAAAAATCAGTTAGAAAGTTGCATCATGCAGACTCAATATTGGACCTTCAACTTCATTGTATCATTAAAGAAACAATTCTTTAAAAACTAAACACATTGCACAAATAGGTTTGAACTGGCCAAGAGTCATGTTTTGAGTAAAGACCAAGAAGGAAAATAAACAAACAAGGTGGAAGAATTTGGGATGTGATTTTTTTTTCATGGCATAAATTTATACTATTTATTATGTGCAGAAGACAGGAAAGTGTTGTCTGGGCCAGGATGACTCTCACCAGGTACCAGCACGAGGTGTGAAAAAGCAACATTCCTTCTACCCGGGAAGAGAGCTGTTCTGAACGCAGCAGGACAATTTTTTCCCGCTGAAGAACTGTGTCTTAGGACTGTCTGTATTGAATTTGCTGTAGTGGAATTTGGTTCTCAGCAATGAATTTCTTCTCCATCAGTGTCTTCTTTGTCTTGTACTCTGTTTTTAATTTGACCACCAGCATTTGGCATTGAATGAAAAGCCCCAAACTCACTCAACTGGAGGGTCACTGCATAGAAGAACAAATCATTGTTTTTAATTTCTTTCCTTTCCTGGCACAAATACTAAATTGAAATGATGTTGAAAGTATTGATCTGAAAAAGAAAAAGAAAGAATTCAAGGGATTTGCTCCATTTAAAAAAATATGTGTCTTTACTCTGAAGTATTAAGAGCAGTCAGGGCTGTGGGAAACCAGTTTCCAGCAGGTGACTAGGTGACAAGAAATTGTTCAGGTTCAACTTCTAGTTCTGTTTTGTTCTTAATTTATAATAGTAATAGCTGATATACATCTGCCATGTCCAGTTTATAAATTGCTTTAGCATACATTAGTTACCTAATGTGATCCTCAAAGCAGCATAATGGTACAGATACCATCATTATCCCCATTTCACAGATAAGAAGACTGAGGTTCTGAGAGACTGACTTTACCCAGGTTTTTCGGTTAATGAGAGGCAGTGCTTGAAATCAAAGCTTAAGTGTTCTGATTTCAAATTCCTTGTTCCTACTGTTGCCTTTTAAAGACCTAAAACTATGGGATACTTGAGCTGAAAGGGAACTTAGAGATCTGCTGGGCCAGCCTTTGCCTGGTTCTACAGGATGTTAACACGTTTCCACAAAACAAAATTTGGGAAATGCCAACTTAAAGGATGTTAAGTGGATTTCTTGACCACAGAATGTCCCAGAGCCTTTATTTTGCAATGGATCTTGATGCCTTTTCTGATCTTATTTGGCGATGAATTTATTTTGGGGTCCATCTACCTAAGAACCACATTGTGTCAGGGGTTTGGAAGGAGCTGTCCTCTCTTCTTTTTTACAGAAATAAATCCTCATTTGTTCTGGACTTTCTCAGAGTATGCTATATTGTCACTCATACGCCACCTCAAGTCGACTTGGAAGAAAGTAGAAGAATTGAGCTTTTAATTTTTATTCAACAGATTTACTGCTGGAAACAGGAAGTAGTAACAAAGTGGCAGATTTCTGCCCTCCTGATTCTTTTCACAAACAATTATTCTTTGTGCACCAGATTCCAGGGACTGGGGGGGATCTGTGTGGAAAGATGAAGAGGACAGTCCCTGCCCTTAATGTGTTCCCTCACATTCTAGAACAAGGTATAAACAAAACTAGCAAATAATGACAAACATCTGATGAAAGCTGGCACGGGACGGGAGCCAGAGAGGGCGGCATCTTGTCCTGGAGGAGATTGATGGAGGGGGTGGTCTGCGCTCAAGTCCCTGCTCGTCTTCCTGGCAGGAGAAAGGCCACATCAGCCCCTTCACCTGCCCTACCTGAGGAGGGTGGTGACCGGGTACCCAGCGGGCAGAAGGTGTGGATGCTCTCTGGGATCCATCCCAGCCCCAGGGCACCGGGGTCTGAGCTCCACAGCTTTCCTGACAGAAAGAAAAAAATAGATTGAAAACGTCTCAGCTCCACATGTCCTATTTTTAATTGATTTCCACACAGACTCTTCAATCACGGTATTAATATTTAATTGTCCTGTCAGGTCAGATCCTTCGCCATTAGACAGTTAAAGATGGTTTTGGACAGAGGAGGAAATGAGGTGGTGGAATGGCATGAAATGAGGAAAGTGAGACATTTGCTCAGAGGGGATTGGATCTGAGGACCAAGGAGGGTCCTGAGAAGAAGTACACCTTGCTCACTTTCTCTCTGTCACTGTTCCTCCATTGCACACATCTGTAACCACTGCAGCACTTGTCCAGAAGGCCACCGGGAGCCATATAAGAGCTTAGACAACACCAAGGCCTGAGGAGAAAGTAGGGGGTTTCTTCAGTAAGGAGAAGCCAACAGGCTGGTGCCTGGGGAAGGGTCCAGAGGATGAAGCGTTCATATGCCATGTTTTCTAAGTTTGTGAGAAGCCGATTGGTGTTTTGACTCTGGGCTCCACCTCAGCCCGGGTGGAACCGGATTGAACGCACATTTCTTTGAGAAACCGGTGTCCCTCTGGGCTGCGCAGCGTCACAGCAGCCGAGAAAAATGGCCCGGGAACTATTTTAGGTGAACCCGTTCTCAGAGGTGGTGAATAAACGTCTCAAATGTGACTCGTTCCAAGAGGCTATTAATAGGCAGGAGATGAGAGGGATGGGAGCACTGAATTTCATTCAGGTTCGGACTCTGGCTTTATCTATACCTCCTTTTTCAACACAGAAACGAGGAGGGAGAGTTTGTCTTG
The DNA here is from genome assembly GCF_949987515.2 of Delphinus delphis. Taxonomy (NCBI): domain Eukaryota; kingdom Metazoa; phylum Chordata; class Mammalia; order Artiodactyla; family Delphinidae; genus Delphinus; species Delphinus delphis. Next base: position 139,258,461 of record NC_082683.1, on the reverse strand, counting down.
CCGCGTTTCCAGGGGAGCAGGGAGAAAGCGGCCACTTCCTCCTCTCCCAAGTCAAAGAGGGAAAAGCCTCGCACTCACCGCGGGCCCCAGCACAGTCCTTTCTGACCATCGCCCGTGGCTTTGCTGAACGCAAGCCTACCAAGTCCAGAGAGTCACAGAAAATCGAGATGAGGCGATGCCTCGATTCAGATTCATATTTGCTTCGACATCGCCGTCGCCTCTCTGTGCATCTTCTGGGTTTGAAGCAGTGGTTCTCATGGGGAAAGAATTGCTGGAAGGGGACCTTTGGAAATGCCCGAGTGTATTTGGCTGTCTTAACAGTGGCCTGGGATGATCTTACCATTTAGTGGGAAAGGGCAGAGATGCTGGACAGGCTGAAACGCTCTGGCTGGTGTCCCCAACCAAGAACTGCCCCTGCCCTGCATGACTACTTGGGGCCCCTCTGTGTATTCTCAGCAGAGGATGTGTTTGGAATGGTCTGAGAGTAAACATGAACTCCATTTTACTCATCAACATAGAGAGTATTTGTTTCATGTTTTAACGGTTGTGGAAAATCAAGGAAAGACAGACTTTTGTTTTGTTTGGGCCTTTACCAAGAGTTGTTCATCTTTTGGAAGAATCAGATCCCTGATGGCAATGACACTTGTGGTATTTGTTACCAAAACCACATACCTGTGCCGGTCTGCGTCTGCAGCTGTCAGATTTCCGCACTGGAGGATCTGACTACTTCCTGCTGGCTCCTGACACAGTCGCACCAAACCTTTACATATTGAAACACATCTGATGTTCTCCTAAGCGACTTTGGTTTTATTTTGCCTTTACATTCCATTAGGGCATTATACTGATTTTTAGAATGGTATGTAGGTGGATAATATTAATTTACTTTAAGGAACATAAAGGGGATATTATAGAATATTTGTTGTGGGGGAGGCATTGGGTCTAATCCAGGTCCTGAAACAGGGGTGAAATAACTGGTTTACATTTTAAAACAGGAGAAACTCCTGAGAGAAGAGCCAGGCAAATGGACCATCAGCCACAGGACTCTCTGAATCATGTTCTGCTCTGAGGCTCAAACGCTTCTGCAAATGTGCCTGCGAGAATCAGGCAGTTCATGGGGAAGAGTAAAGGGGCAGAAAAGCAAGAGCTCAAGGGCCATGGCAGGGGCACCAGCTCTCAGCCTCACTGGGCACCGTGGGGTCTGCGCCTGGCTGGGGCTCATGGCCTGCCGACTGTGGCCCTGCAAGATTGCAGGCATAGCGTTGCTAGATTTTCCATGCTTGCAGTGGAAGCTAGAAAGCCAGCATGCTGGAAATTGTATTAGGTGTGGTAAGTCCCCAACAAACAGAGCCAACAATACAACGGCTTAAGGACCAGGATATTGATTTCTTTTGCAGGTCATGATCAAGGCAGCGCCACAGCCACATGTGGCTGTCAGCCAGGAGAAGAGGGATGAGGGCATGGAGGAGAGCACGAGGAGCATCATTAAGGTCCAGACCCGGAAGCGGTGCACCTCCACTTTTACATGTTCCACTTTTACATGCCCTCTGATTGGTGGGGAAATGTCATCTTTAGCTGGGCAACCATCGCCTGGCTGTAACCCTGACCGTCTCTGCCAGAGTACTTACTCCAAGCACTTAAACCAGTCCTCTGCAGACCATGGAGCTGAACTTGGCTCAAAGACTGCCTGTCCTGCTCTGCTGGAATTCACCATTTAGTTGTAGATTTAAGTTCCACACCAGGAAAAACCATTTAGACTAGAGGAAGAAGGAGGAAGGCAGGGGGGCCAATGTGTTTAAGTTGGTGGCGGGGTGGCATACTCAGAGCAGACACTCTTAGTGGGGACAGCTTGGAGGATGGAAGGACACAGAATGCAGGTAAGGGAGGTTTTATTCAGCTTATCTGTCTTACCTCCACCTTGCCTGACAAAGCCTTCCTAGGCCAGCCTAGGTGCTCCTATTCTGTGTGCCTGGCACAGCACCAATTATACTTATGGTTTTCCTTGCCTATTTTTGTCTTCCCATCTAGACTGCAATTATATTTTGCTCACTTTTATATCCCCAGGGTCGTGCAGAGTAATTAGTATAGTAGGTGCTCAACAAATCCTTGATGAACGACTGAAAAAATTCTATGAACGGTAGAAAACTAATGCACGCTTCTGAGTCAGTGCATGGCACCATCACGGTGTTTCGTTAAGACTAATCTGGTTATCACGTTCAGAAGGCCAGGGCCAGCAGGACAAAGACAGACTGGGTTTCTTGGCGAAGTACTCTGTGACTGAGGGTAGAGATGTCCTGTGGGAAGGAATGGGCTTCAAAAGGCTGATGGGTTGGGGGCGTCTGCATGAGGAGTGGAGAATTAGAAACTCTGCTTCTGGATGTTTCCGTCCAAGTCTAGTCTAGTGATAACAGAGTCCGCTGCAGTACCAGTCACCAAGGCAAGGCCTGAGTGGAGGAGAGAGCGGTGAGTAGCAAACCCTTGAGGGTTCTACGCCCTATGAAATTGAATTAAAATAGAAACTGTAGGAGAGGCTTCCTGGATGAGGGAGCATTTATGATGGGCTTTGAGACATGAGGAAAATGAAGGTCCTGAAAAAGCATGTCAGCTTCATTAATTTGCCAAGAATCTAGTGAGTCCAATCAATATTATTATGAAAGAAAAAATAAATTATGAAATGGACAGTTAGCTATGGTTTGTACTAGTCTCTTCGGAAGAATGAATGGGAGGACAATTGGGGGTTCTTCTCAAGTTGGAAAGTTTCTGTTGCTATATCAGGTTTTGGCCACTCAAGCCCATTGAAGAAAGCTGTGATCTTTGAGGAATAAGGTTCTGCTGGATGTGATGGGGAGGTTCTGGGAGAAGTCAGGTCACCCCTTACCTGAGCCAGTGATGTAGGAAACACCAAACAGGTGGCAGCCCCTGTGGTCCAGGATCGACCTGGATGCTGACCCTGCCTGTCACCCCAGCCAGCCAGCGGAAGCTTCTGCAGCCCCAGGGGCTGGCAGGCGGCCCCAGCATCCGCTGTCACATCCTCAGGGGTGTGAAAGAAAGCCACAGGTCTTCCATTGTGTGCAGGGGAGTGGGGCTGTAGATGGGGAGCCTCAGACAGAGCTGAGACACACTTCGGGGTGGGGGCAGGCTCCACAATTAAACAAAGGCTTGGCTCTTAGAAGATCCCTTGGGGAGTGAGACTTTGGATTATTAGGCTTGGGTTAAGGAAAGGGCTTTCTCTGCAAACACAACAGATGCCTGGAAGTGATGCTGCCCACTCAAGATGTTTGTGGGAGGCAAGGTTGAAAGGCCCAGCATGGCAGGTGGTCAGGGTCGCGGCGCTACTAAGCAGGTCTTGGGAGCTGAGGGTGAGGAAGGATTGGGCTTGGTTTTAAGTGTTGGAGAAGGAGGCTCTGAATGTGGCTGGAGGTGAAGGTGAGACAGAGGAGGATCATGTTGAAGGAGAACTAGAGAGAAGTCAGAAGACTTGGGTTTTAATTTCAAGTTTTACCATCTAGTGCTTGACCGTAAGTCATTTTCCTTTTTTGGGGCCCTCTTTTCTACACCTGTCCTGCTCTGGCCCAGGTTTGGTGGGGGTGGGAGTAGGGCAGACGGATAGGCTTGGAAGAGGCACAGAGTCCCATACCACTGTGAAGCGCTGACGCATCAGTGATTTCGATTTCCTTGCACTTCGTAAGCACATGATGGATACTCAGTAAATATAACGCAGCCACTGTTTCAGGCTCAGAGACCTCCCCTCCTGGAATACTATTCTCTACCAAGGTCAAGGGGGCTCCAGATAATCTCAGGGAGCAATGATTTCCCTTCCTGCAGCTTCCAGGTAGATTAGAAATAATAAAATGTTTGGGGCTAAGAATTAAAAATCGGGGTGGATCTAAAGTACTTCACCCCCAAATATCTCATTCTTTCAAAGATGATGATCTGAATAATCAAGATTCTGAATGAGATTGAAAAATGCTCTTTGGAAGAAGATTAGATTTCTTTGCAGAATAACAGATTAAGTTTTTTTTTTTAATGACTGACAACAACAAAGTTAAAATATCCAAAACTACCTCATGAATTAATCAACCAAGGAAACAGACATTTCCATTATTCAGATGTTAGCAAGACTCTAAGTGTAAATATCTCAGAAGTACTAGAAGGTCATATTTGCAACGGACTTTTAAAGGTGAATTTAGTCCAACATACACACTTTACGGGTGAAGAAACTGAGACCCAGAAAAGAGGTTACAGTAAGAAATGAAAAATGCACATGCAAAGTTTACCTTCTCCTACGCTGAATGAGGATATGATGTCAGCGTGTCCACCCACACATGGCACCTGGCTGCCTGGGACACCTGCAAGGCTGCCGTGGGGTGACGTGTGGTTTGATTTTCCTCAGCATCTCTTCCTTTGGGAGAACGCTTCTCTTATTTTCCTGGATCTGTCAGTCAAGGCGCTGTTCATCATGGGAGGACACTTGACCCGGGTTGGTCACCAGTCACAGGGATTGGTCTGGAGTGGGCATGTGATCCAAGCAGAATTCATCAGAGGGTTTTCCTGGGATTTTTATGTGGATGGATCCAAAGAAGCAGGCTTCCTTGACTGCAAAGAGGAAGCTATTTATAGTAGGAGAAAATGAGGCTATTCTTGAAGGAAGAAAACCCTAGATAGACAGACTCTAGATAAATGATGATAGATAAAGACAGATAGATAGATACACACACACACACACACACACAGAAACATAGAAAGAACCTGCTCCTGCACTTGCTAGTTCTTTTGCTTGAGTTTAAGTTTCTGTCACTTGCAAACAAAAAAGTTGTGATCACTATAATAGAAACACAATGGCCCTGTGACTTTTTTTTTTTTTTTTTTTGCGGTACGCGGGCCTCTCACTGTTGTGGCCTCTCCCGTTGCGGAGCACAGGCTCTGGACGCGCAGGCTCAGCGGCCATGGCTCACGGGCCCAGCCGCTCCGCGGCATGTGGGATCTTCCCGGACCGGGGCACCAACCCGTGTCCCCTGCATCGGCAGGCGGACTCTCAACCACTGCGCCACCAGGGAAGCCCCCCTGTGACTTTTTAATGATCTAAAGCTGATAAGTTGGTGGTAGAAGGGAAAGAAATGTAAATAGAATCCCTTTCCTCACCTGGAATGTGTTCCCTGGGACTTGGTACTAGGAAGAGACTACGGGCCTTTCCTGTTTATTGCCCCCTCTTTTGTCTATTTAAAAACATTGACAAGGGCTTCCCTGGTGGCGCAGTGGTTAGGAAACTGCCTGACAGTGCAGGAGACACTGGTTTGAGCCGTGGTCCAGGAAGATCCCACATGCCACGCAGCAGCCAAGCCCATGCACCACAACTACTGAGTCTGCGCTCTAGAGCCTGCGAGCCACAACTACTGAGCCCGCATGCCGAAACTACTGAAGCTCGCATGCCTAGAGTCTGTGCTCTGCAACAATAGAAGCCACTGCAATGAGAAGCCCGTGCACCGCAATGAAGAGTAGCCCCCTCTTGCTGCAACTAGAGAAAGCCCACGCGCAACAACGAAGACCCAACGCGGCCCAAAATAAACAAATAAATAAATTTATAAAAATAAATAAAGTAGGTCTCTCCTGCATCCTGAAATCTTGTTACTCTATTTACATCAATTCAACATTTACTGAGAAAAAGGAGTACAGATTGTTCAAGGATGAGAAGAAACCAGCTCTGATTTCCTAACGATTGCAATCTAGGTGGTGGTGAGCTTTGGGTGTCAGTTCTGTGTTTCTCCCCAGGTTGCCCTACCAGCCACTGGAGTTGAGCAAGCTACCAGCACTCACAGAGCTTTTCCTCCTGCCTTCCTCACCTCAGATTGTTGGGAGGATTGTATTAGTCCACGAGGGCTGCCAAGACAAAACACACAGCCAGGGTAGCTTAAACAACAGAAATTAATTTTCCTACAATTCTGGAAGTGAGAAGTCTGAGATCATGGTGTTGGCAGGTTGCGATTCTCCTGAGGCTTTACCTTGCAAATGGCCACCCCGTTGCTGCCTCTTCACATGGTCGTTCCTCTCTGCCCACGCAACCCTGGTGTCTCCCTGTCTGTCCAAATTTCCTCTTGTTATAAGGATACCATTCAGGTTGCATTACGGTCCACCCTAATGGCCTCATTTTAACTCAGTCCCCTCTTTAAAGGCCCCATCTCCTAGTATAGTCACATTCTGAGGTACTGGGGGTTAGGGCTTCCACATATCAATTTTGGGGGACGCAATTCAGCCCATAACAAGAACCAAATAAAATCACGTGCAAATGCCCAGCATGATGTCTGCCAGGCACACGGTAACATCCTACAAATTTGAGTTCCCCCCTCTTTCCTGCTAGTAGGATACTAAAGGTTTAAGACAACCACTTAGTTGGAGCAAGTATAAACTCTGGCTCCTGTGGGTATAAATTGTTACTAAATAGGGATAAGGGGGATCCAAATTCATGAGCTTCTATTAATCAAAACTGGTTTGGGGATTTCATTTTTTAAAAATTAGATTTATTGAGGTATAATTCTATATCATAAAATTCACCCTTTCAAAGTGTTCAATATATGTTCAAGGAGTTCTGACAAAGGTATATAGTCAGTCGTGTAACCACCATTACAATCAAAATACAGAACACTTCTATTGCTCCAAAAAGTACCCTCATGTCCCTTTGCCATTTCTCCCCTCTCCGAGCCCTTTGTAACCACTGATCTTTCTGTCTCTACAATTTTGACTTTTCCATTATGTCATATAAATGGTCATTTGATATTTAGTCATTTGTGATTGACTTTCACTTAGCATAATACTTCTGAGATTCATCCATACAGCTACATGTATCAGTTTCAGTAGTTATCCATTTATCAACTTTTTTTTTTTTTACCAATTTATACCAAAGATACCACAATTTGTTAAACCATTCGCCAATCGATGGGCATTTGAATGGTTTCTACTTTTTGGTGATTATGAATAGAGCTTCTATGAACATTAAGAGTACATGTCTTTTCGTGGATGTATGCTTTCCTTTCTCTTGGATAAATACCTTAGAATGGGATTGCTGGGTGCTATGATACGGGGATGCTTAACTTTTTAAAAAACTGCAGACTGGGTATGATTTTGCACTCCCATTGGCTGAGTGTTTTACACGTATTTTATCACAGTCTGTGCCTTGTCTTTTCATTTTTCTTAACACTATCTTTTGAAGAGCAGGAGTTTAAAATTTTGATGAAATCTAATTTATCAATTTTTATTTTTATGATATATGATTTTTGTGTGTGTGTAGCTAAAAATCTGTATTTAATCCAAGGTCACAAAGTTTTATCCTCTATTTTTCTTCCAGAAGCTTTATAATTTTAGTTCTTGCATTTACTACTATAATCCGTTTCAAGTCAATTTTTGTATGTGGTTTGAAGTAAGGGTCAATGTTAGTTTTAGGCATATGAATGTCCAATCACATACCAACACAATGCATTAAAAAGGCATCAAATTACCCCATCAAACTACCTTGACACCTTTGTCTAAAATCAGTTGATTATACACATGTTGGCCCACATCTGGACTCATATTATTCCATTAATCTATCTTTCTACACTGTGTGCCTATGCTACGTGTGTGTGTCCAAATCCATATTGTCTTTATTTTTGTAGCTTAAAAATAGTCTTCAAATCAGGTAGTGTTAGTTTTCCAATTTCATTCTTCTTTTTCAAAATTGTTTCTGCTATCCTAGATCCTCTGCATTTCTATATAAACTTCAGAATCAGTTTGTGAATTTTTACACAAAAGCCTATCCGGAGTTTGATTGGGATTACTTGTATCTATAAAGGAATTCATTTTGATAAATTAGATGAACACCATTCCTCATTTGGTCAAGCTTTGAAACAAGCTTTGGTATTTTAGAAAACTGTTCAGTTTTTAATTAGGTTGGGTGTTGATTTCGAAGCCTGTGATTCTCACCTTCTCTTCTGAGTCTAGGATGCCATGGAAAGAGGCATCGCCCTGGTGACAGAAACACCCGGGAGTGTGTTTTGTCCTTGAGAGGAAAGGCAGTTTCCCCCAGGTGAACTCTGTCTATGTCTGTGATAGGTAACATCTCACAACTCCAACCCCAGAGAAGCTGTTTCAAGGCATTGCCAAATAACCACCCTTCCCTCCTTTGTCAAGAGCAAAGTTCACCGGATTTAGGAAAAGTGGTCTCGTTCACAGCCCAAGCACAGGCCCCAGGAGGAGCGTGTTCTGGGAAGCGATTGAGGAGAGGCCCAGAAAAAGCCAGGGCAGAGGCTTTCTGGAAGCACTGCCATCCCTAGCAGGGGGTCTTCCAGATGAAATACCCAGAGAAGGGGCCATGAGTGCCGCCCAGCCAGCTCCCCAGGGACTACCCTGAGAAACCCAGCCTGTCGGCAGCAGAATTGTTGCCCGGGCTTTATACTGGGAATTGTTAGCAGTCTCTAAATAGACCATTCATTTTTCCTTTCAGCACAGAAGGGTCTCACAACTCCAAATACCACCAGGGGCCTGAATGTTTCAAGTCAAAACATTCCCCAAACCACAGCCCTCGGGTGAGAGGCCGAGCTAGCCAAGGGTTTGGAGGAAAAACAACCACCTACCAGCCTGGAAACCACTGTGTACACAGGAGGCTGGTCGCCTTGCTCACAGAGGCTGGGAGACTGAGCATTTGCACTAGTGAGACTTAATCTGATAAAGCCACCTTTCCTACATTTCCCCTTTGCCGGAGGACCCAGTCCTGGGGCTGGAGGCTGCGCGTGGGGCGGGGCCGCCCAGGGTACCTGAGCCACCCCTGCCCCGCTTCTTCCTACCCGGTTGTGATAAAAAAAAAAAAAAAAGCGAGCGAGAGAGAGAGAGAGAGAGAGAGAGAGAGAGAGAGAGAGAGAGAGAGGGAGAGAGAGAAGAGAGGCTTTTGCAACAGTCCCGGTGCAGCATTTGATTCGGGGAGCAGCGGAGCGGTGTCAAATCTCTGCCAGGATGCAGCCAAGCAACTCCAGGAGCACGAGCGCGGCGGCGCTGCAGAGACGCTGGCGCGGGCACCAGCCCACCGGGGAAAGCCGGGATCTCTGGAGCTGTGGCTCCCAGGGCCCCCGACCGCCATCCAGCAGGCAAAAGAGATCCCGGAGGTCCTAGTGGAGCCGCGCGGTCGGCGGTGCTGCCTGCCGGGCCGCTTCCTGGGGGAGGGAAGTGCTTTGAGATCTCTGACAGGATGAGGACGCCAAGGAGGCGTTTGGCCGCAAGATCCTGCCTGAGTCGCGGCTGCTCAGGCCGCACCGGAAGGAGAAGATGTCCTTGGAGATGTCTATTCATTCCCCTCTCGCCCTCCAGCACGGAGTCGTAGATGCACGTGGACACGAACTTTATACTGGAGGTGCTGGGGCGCTGCCGCTGCCGAAGATTACCCTGGAGCCGCACCAGCGGAGGAAGGCGGCGACCCAGCCCGAGGTCCGCTGCTACCTGCAGCACATGGTCCTCGGCTGCCAGTACCCGCACCCAAACCAGGTTATTCACTGGGACCTCAGGCTGGGCAAACTCTTCCTGAATGACGATCTGGAGGTGAAAATAGGGGATCTGGCCCCGCAACCAAAGGTGAATATGATGGGGAGCAGAAGAAGGAAACCCTGTCTAAATACACAGCTCTTGAGGTGCTGAGCAAGAAAGGGCACCGTTTCCTGGTGGACGGGGGGCCTGCTGGGTGCATCATGTTGATATATACCTTGTCGGTGGGTAGATCACCTTTTGAGCTCTCCTGCCTAAAACTGACCTACTTCTGGATCAAGAAGAGTGTATGCAGGATTCCCAAGCACATCAACCCCGTGGCCACCTCCCTCTTCCAGAAGATGCCGCAGACAGGTCGCATTGCCCACCTGATCATTCATGAGCAGCTCAAGACGAGTTCTTTACTTCTGGCTACATCCCAGCCCATCTCCCATTACCTGCCCCACCATTCCATCAAGGTATTCAATCGCTCTCAGAAGCCTGGATCCCAACAACAGGAAGCCACTCACAGTCCTAAATAAAGGCCTAGAGAACTCTATGCCCAAGACTCCCTGGGGGAACTCTTTCCAGTGGTCCAGGAGACCAGAGAGTGCCACTGCACTCCCCAACCACTGCACCACCAGCTGTAGTGGCTGCATAGCGTGAGTGCCTCCAAGCCCTCTGAGAGGGGGCTGGTGAGGCAAGAGGAGGCTGAGGATCCCTCCGGCATCCCCTTCTTCTGAGTCAGCAAGTGGGGGACTATTGGGACAAGTGCAGCCTCGGGCATCAGCCGTGTAGCAAAGTGTAGGGGGTGTTCTCCGATGACTGGACTCACCTCATCCTCTGGGGCCTTGGTGACAGTCTGTGGTTCATAAAGCATGGTGGTGCAGAGTTCTCCCTCGCCATGAGTTCCCATCCTAACTCCTCCATGAAGATCACTCTCCAAGTACTTCCAAAACCACACGAGTGAACACTTGCTGAAGGTGGGTACCCACGGGAAGGTGATGAACTAGTCCAGCAATCCTACCTGCCTACCTGATTCTGCAAGCACAGAACCATCACCCTGCATCCTGCAACGTCTTCCAGGACCACAGCAAACTCGTCCTGTGCCCAGCATGGCAGCTGTGACCTACATCGACTAGAAGCCGGATTTCCACAAGTACTGCCTGAATCTCCTGGAGGAGCACAGCCGCCCCAGGAGTCTGGCAAGTCAGCTCTTCTATGCCCACCCATGGTGGACAAGCTGCTGAGCTTTCGCTCAGCCAACAATCGCCTCAGGACCTCCTCACAGCCCCTCCTAGGACTACTGCCCGTCCTCACCCCCACCAGCCCCTTGGGCCCCTATGGGTTAGCCCCCGCTGTGCTGGGTTTTCTGTGATATGTCCCCTCACTCCAACTGGGTGGCTGGAAATAGAACTATGTCTTCCTTGCAGGTGGGAGTTGCTATTAAGGTATTTCTGTACATGTTGGGGTGTAGGTTCTACGGCCTCTTCACCTTCTCTCTCAACCCCACCGTATGAATTGTACAGAATACTGTTATTGAATTCAGGACTGTCTTTTTCTTGGCTTTATACACATTAAACACGTGTGAATCTTTTTAAAAAGGTGCGGGGAGCGCTGATTGGCTACTAGTTGTCATGTGCACTCAGTGGCCACCTGGCTCAGCCAGTTAGCGGCAAGACCTGAGTACCCTGGAGGTGCTGTGCAGAGGTGGCTATATGGGCTATACGGGATGCCTGCTTTCATTGTCTCTTAGCCCAATAAGTCATGTAGCAATAGTAAACAAAGTCAGTGACAACACATTAAGTCCTTCACAAAGTGCCTTTGACAAAAGATGTGGGACCCTCTCAGCTGACAGGGCCCTGAGAATGCTACAGTGACCCTGTCATGGGAACAGGTCTGTCAGGAATGGTCTTCGGGGAAGAGGATGGAATTTATAAGACCTCCTTTGAATGACCAGTGCCGACTCCGATGGCTCATCTAGCTGGCATGTAGAAAAGCTGGAAATGCTAGCCGAAAGCTTGGGAAGGCAGAGAGGGAGAGAGAGAGAGGAAGGGAGGAAGGAGGGGAGAAAAGCAAGGAACCCCCTGTGGTAGGTGCTGCGAGGGAAGGGCTGCCTGGGGTCCCTTTCGTGTGCTCACAGCAGCATATGTCCACTAGTGAGGAGCACTCCGTGGATTCGGTCCAGGAGAGACACATTTAGGGTAGCTGTTTCAGCTGAAGGAAGGGAAGGCGAGAGTACACTGGAAAGAAGTTCGAGAAGCTGGCTCAATGGTGGCCCAGGCAAAGAATATGACCAGACTGAGATGACATGGCACGCTGACCCAAGGCACGCATGTCAGTGGCACTATGGCCGAATGGTTACAAGCCAGGCCTCTGGGTCAGATGACCTGATCCTGGTTCTACCACATACTGCTGTATGACCTTGGGCAAGTTACTCAATCTCTCTGAGGCTCAGTTTCCCCAACCGTAAAATGAGGGAACAGAACTTACTTTATAGGGGTTATCTGGAAGAATATGTGAGAGAACATTTAGTCTCTGTTCCATACGTGGCAGTGACTATTAGGAGGATGGGTCAGTTGGGGACCAGTTGATGGCCTTGATGTCACACTTCCCCCCAATGATGTGGACTCTGCCAGTGTTTGGTAGACTCAGCTTCTGCTAAGAAGCTCATCTCATCTGGGACTTGAGGGAGGGAACTCAGCTCTGACTATGACCAAGTTTCAGTATGTGAAGAGATTTGCTTACCCAGGTCTTCCTACTTATCCCGATGACTCTATTTACTTATATTTTGGAAAATCTTCAAGCTTTTTCCTTCCACTTGTGTGCTGGGGGGAGGAGGGGTGGGAATGGGAAGATGTTTATGGGCCCTGGCAGGAGTCAAAGGGGGCCGTGGGGCACCAGAATCCTACTGCATTGGCAGGGGCACAAATCCTGGCAGATTATGTCAAAGATAAAAGAGGATTTAGGGTGACGATTTAAAGCTTCCTTTTCTCCTTTTTTGGGCAAGGGCCTGGGAAGAGGGGGTGGGAACTGAAAACAGACAGAGCCTTGTTAGTGACTTGAATTTTCACATGTAGAATGACGGGGCTTTGGAAAGGAGTTTCTCCTTGTGTGCCCCTCCCATTCCACGCCATCTAACCTGATCTTTAAATTGGCGACTCCATTTGTATTCCAGTCTGATCATGGGAGACTCATATCCCGGTGGGCCCCAGCCTTGGTTTGTAGCAGACGGGAAGTGTTCAGGGGAGCCTTCAGCTGACACAAAAGGACTGTGGGGAAACCAGCCAGCATCCCTCCCTCCCAGCAGCCTCACCCCACAGCTGGGGCCCTGGGAAGCAGGGTGGTGGCAGGTCAGCCTTTACAACTGCTTTTTATTGGATCCTGTCTGTATTGGTTGTATTCAAGGCTCTCAGTCCCAGATATGAGAGCAAACCACAAGAACCCTGCGTCAGGTCAGTGACCAAGTGCCGAGCATATCAATGACCAGAACTCCGGGAACAATTGGAGCAAGTGCTTGAAATTCCAGCCGTGAGCCCGTCTGACCCACATGGGGGGATGCATATATCTTGGGTAACATCCCAGCCGGCAATTCCCAAACTCACCAGGCATTCAACCACTGCAGCCTCAATTTTAATCATTATAACACCACCCATCACCCCACTCTAGCTCTGCCCCACGGAACGTCCTGGGTGTGTAAATCCTGTTCTTTTTATTCAGCTGAGAGATGCTGCAGAGAGGACGAGCAGCCACTGCCCTCAGTCAGGGACCCCGCTTTTCTGGGGGTGGAATCTGCCTTCCCTGAGGTTTGTCAATTTGCGGGGAAGGAACTCATTCCCTAGACGCTGTGTTTTATCCTGAAGGCATCTCCCAGAGCCAGGGGTGTACCGAGGGCTGAGGGCAGCTGGGTGAGGACCACCACAAGGTAGGAGCAGGCTTAGGCTTCTGCCTGAGGTCAGCGATGAGGGGTAAACCTCCTGCCCAGGATGGGTGTGTTCACGAAATTCTCTTTCTTTGGAATGGCTTGAGCAAAATTGTGTCTGGACACCAGATGAACCCTTGAGGCCTTTCCCTAGCCTGAACTCTTCGACTTCTAGGGGTTGATTCATTCTCTTGTCCCATCAACAAGAGAGACTCACCTTCATGTGTCACCGGGAGTCCTCCACATTCCCCGCCTTTCCTGTCTCATTCTCACCATCGAGATTGGTAGCAGCTTTGAGTGCTCCCTTTTCTGGGCTCTCACAGCCCCTTGGACTGTGTGTACAGACCCACGCCCTGCTGTTCTGTAGCTCCCTGGGGGCAGGGTTTATTCTGTCCAGCTCTGTTTGCTGGTGCCCATCTCAGTGGCATGCTAGGTGGACAAGTAGCCCGGGGACCCTCCCTGTGCCTCACAGTGGCCTGGGGAGATGCTTAAAAATGCCCAGCCCCGCTCCCAGAAATCCTGACTTAAGTGACCTGAGGTCTGGACGCTGGTGGTCTGAAAAGCTCCCCACGTGACCCAATGTGAAGCCCCTGTTGAGACCCCCCCCAGAGTCGACCGTTAATGAAAGCTTGTCTTAGAATGAACCAATGACGTTTGTCCAAGTGATACCTTCTCTTTTATTTGTGTGTGTGTGTGTGTGTGTGTGTGATCCTCAAGCCCTACTCACCCCTAGCATTTATCCCGTTAACGCCATTTGTTTGAGCCATAAAACTCTTGGGGGAACCAGGTTCGAAGGAGAGCTACTGGCAGGCATTTCTCCTCTGATGTTTGGAACTGTGCTGAACAACTCACTAAGTCTTAGGAAGTTCCTGTCTCCAGCACGCGGGATTCTCTCTCGTGCTTCAGCCTCACTCCATACCAGCTAAACCTCTTCCTCAACGTTTTCTAGACTGCAGACCACAGTTTCTGAGCCTTGTGGGAAGTGGTCGTGGGCAAGTCTGAGGGGCCATGTGTGAGGCCCCAGGTGGGCCAAGCAGCCTGGAGGGAGATGCATGTGGACAGGGTGTGTTATGCAAATGGGAATTACATGAAGTGATTGATAGAGTTTCATTCAGGGAGAAAATGATGAGAGAAATCAGACCACAAAATGTTTGTCGAAATACCATACGATATCACTTATATGTGGAATCTAAAATACGACACGAACCTATCTACGAAACAGAAACAGACTCACAGCTCTAGAGAATAGACTTGTGGTTACCAAAGGGGAGGGAGATGGGGGAGGGATGGATTGGGAATTTGGGATTAGCAGATGCAAACTATTTTATACAGAATGGATAAACAACAAGGTCCTACTACATGGTACAGGGAACTATATTCAATATCCTGTGATAAACCATAATGGAAAAGAATATGAAAAAGAATGTATATATGTATAACTGAATCATGTTGCTGCACAGCAGAAATTAAGACATTGTAAATCAACTATACTTCAATAAAAAAAAAGTTTGTCCAGTCCACTTCTATGCGCAGCTCACTGCTAGGGGCTGTGGGACTTCAGGGGATCTGCCCTCTGTATGGGAAAACCAAAGAAGAGAACCTAAATATATGAGATGAAGCACAGATTTCCAAAGCTACCAGAGCTCTGAGAGGAGTGATGTCCATTTCCTGTAAAGCTTTGGTGTCTCATCCGTGGCTGGCGGTAGCCTCTGAGTCTAAACCAGCTGCAGCTGGTCACTGGCATGAGGTCTTTTTTTGAACACACAAAAGAGTATAGGGAATATTTTCCAAACACACACCCTATTTCCCCATACCTGCTTCAGTTAATTTTTTAAAAGACTGAGACATTGTTAACCCTCCCCTGTGCCACTTCCCGTCCTCCCTCCCTCCTCCCTTTCTTGAAATTGGTATTTGTCTTTCCCATGTATGTTTTCCTATGCACGTTACTATACACGTAGGGCATTCATGCACAATATATGATACGATTTAGAAAGCTTTCAAACTTTATATGAGGGGCATCATACTGTATCCTCTGCATGTTTTCCACTCACTGCTCTGTTTTTGAGGTTTATTCATGTTGATACAAAATTAACTAAACTATTGTTTATCCATTCTCTTTTTTTTTTTTTTTTGTCGTATGCGGGCCTCTCACTGTTGTGGCCTCTCCCGCTCTCCCATTGGGGAGCACAGCCTCCGGATGCGCAGGCTCAGCGGCCATGGCTCACGGGCCCAGCCGCTCCACGGCACGTGGGATCTTCCCGGACCGGGGCACGAACCCATGTCCCCTGCATCGGCAGGCGGACTCTCAACCACTGCACCACCAGGGAAGCCTGTATCCATTCTCTTTTTTGATGGGCATTAAGAGTGCATTCTGTTTTTCCGTTAGAAATAATGCTACAACATTGTTTGTAATGTATAGTTTGGTGCACATCTTCCTTCCTCCCTCCCTCCCTCCCTTTCTCTACCTGTCTTTCCTTCCTTCCTTTCTCTTCCTTTTGAAGTATAGTTGATTTACAATATTGTATTGGTGTCAGGTGTACAGCATAGTGATTCAGTGTTTTTGCAGATTATACTCCATTATGTTATTACAAGATAATGGGTATAATTCCCCGTGCTGTACATTATCTCTCTGTTGCTTATTTATTTTACGCATCTCCTTGCACACAGATGCTCCACTCCACTCACTCCCTGAATACTCCCTCCATGACCATCACAGCGTTCAGACCTGCTACCTGCCTGCTCCGGGCTCTGCCAGGGGCTCACCCTTCCTCAGTACCGGCAACTTGGCTCTTAGTGTTTGAACTTGACCCGGTTTCTAGGCCTCACCTTACACTTGGAGACCTAGTCTTATACCACAACTCTCTGTGGCTCAGGCCTCTCAGGGCTTCTACCCCCCACCAACACCTGGCCTCTGCTGAAAGGGAAGTTCTTTGGCAGGAAAGATTGGCATGTCTTGGGCCATAAGACGAGGTCTCATACAAGTGGTCAGTTTTAACTGGACCTCAAAGGAAGTTCAATCTTCTGTAATAAGGAGAAATGGGAGAATTTTCCTGAGGGGAGAGAAGGAACCAGAGTAGGAAAATAAACATGGCAGGGTAGTAATAGGGTGAGGACCCGGCTAAAAGCAGTGGCCAATGGAAGCTGGGTTCTGTCAGAGAGCGGGTAACATGATGTGAATCTAGTGAGTTAAAACTTCACGTTCCTCACCAGATGACTTTGAGCTTTCGGGATGGAAATGGTGGGTGGGCAGTGCCCGTGGCGGGGGTGATGGTGGCCGGGAGACCCCTGAGGAGAAGCTCCCATCCTCTACAGCCATCTGCTGGGCCAGGCTGAGTGTGAGCACTTGTGGTCTCGTTTCACTCATTTCCCTCCAATTTGTTGATGAGGCTTTATCCAATCAGTCTTCCTCTTCCCTCCATCACTCATGTGTCACTTCCCGCCACTCCCGCTTCCAAGTAAGAGAACTCCAGGCAACCACGTGCAGGCTTCAGTCCAGCTACGACCAGTGGACTGGACGCTGACCTTGCTTACAAGAGCCTGGGGAGCGGACACGAGGGGCAGTCCTGCGGTCTCCTCTGCAGCTTGACTTCTCTGTGGCTTGAGATTAAAGTAAGCTCCCAAAGTTCCCAATCAGGGCTACGGGGCACCAGCATGTGTGTATGTGTGTGGGGTGCAGTCGGGAGTGAGGTGGGGTTAGGAAACCCTTCAAGCTTGGCTGGCCTTGTGATTTCAAGCGAGCTCCTGCAGGGAGAAACAGGCTTACTGTTTTGGAAAGAACAAGCTTGGGTCCCACGTTTCCTCTGGGCAGAAGCCTGGGCTTTTGCCTTGTTTGACAACCTGTCAGAGGCGAACAGGCTGATGCTACAGGGAAGACAGAGCCAAGAGAAACTGCTTTTGGCTTCATGCTTTGAGACTATGTGTGTGTGTGTTTCTCTCTGGTAGATCCTGGAAGGCGAGCGTAGTGGGAGAATCAATTGTTTTCAGCGTCCAGAATGTGCCAGATAGTCATGGGGTTTGAGGGTGGGGAACGAGAGAAACTCTAAGGCACATACCTCATTTTTCATACTGCTCCCCCTGCATCTGACTTTGGAGAGAGGGGAATGCCTTAATTCCTCACATCCCTGACCCCCTACTTGGGAGACCCCAGTGCCCGGCATACACTGTGCAATGAACAAATGTCAGCTGGCTGAATGAGTGCCTTTGGGAAGTGGGTGGTTGTTTACTGAGCATTTACTATGGGATCTCCTCAAATCAAACCTATGAGAAAAGTATTGTTTTCAAGTAGGTTCAGGAAGGTTAAGTAACTTGTCCAAGGTCTCACATCTAGGACTGTGTGTGTGTGTGTGTGTGTGTGTGTGTGGTGGAGGGAAAGGGGTGTACAAGAGATTTGAAAGGCTCATGGCATCATTTTTTGTCATTGCTCTTTTTTGCAACTTCATCAAATCTATGAATTTATGAATTTGCAGAAGCTGATGGGACTGTCCCTGAAAGCTGATGGGACAGTCCCTGAAAGCTGATGGGACAGCTGAGTGGGCTGTCCCTGAAAGCTGGAGGCAATGAAAACAAGGTTGGGGGCTTTCCAAGTGGGTGCTTGAGGTAGTACATCTCCTGTAAAAACAGAACTTGAACTTACGTACACACAGTAGGGAAGAAGACAGAAGAGTAGAGGGACGGGAAGGCCCCAAGATCTTTTGCAGACATTTATAACAGCCCCTTCCCTGAGATCCAGGGAGAAAGAAAGGCACAAAAGAGAACAAAGCCAGGTCATCTGTTAAAAATTATTTAATAGAAAGTCCAATGTCAAAATGTAACAATAAACAAAAATACACATGTATAAATATGTATATATATAATTAGACCTGTATACTTTCTCAGACCCTTTTCAAATGACACAGAATCATCATCATATCTTGGTGGTCAAATCAAAAATAATATTCAAGCGACGTGGACCCACTGGTGCTGTGGGGAATAATAGTACTACTGAAGAACTTTGAGGGTTCAAAGAATTCCAATCATGAGAGAGCTGGGGATATTGCCAAATGTCCTTTTCTGGAGACCCAGAGAGGGAATATGAGCAACCCCATGGCTCTGTACAGTGTACCTGATCTTTTCTTAGCACCTACAGCCACTACTGCCCAGGGAGTCCGCTCTCCTGTCGGATGGGGTTTTGAATTAAGTTTATGCTATTTGAGAGTTTGCTTGCCCTGTCTCCCAGATTACAATCTCCTGGGGATTTTGCTTTACGACCTTCCTATTCTTCAGGCCACGTGCCAGCACAGTAGTTTGGGATGGATGCCATCAAGGTGTGAGGATTTGCTCTTGAAACGGTGGTTGGTGTCCAAAGTGGCTGTGCACACATAGGGGGCACCCAAACCCTCAGGGCTTCAGAGTGAAAATACCAGAACCTCTGTCTATAATATTTTGTATATCACTCTTTAAAAATTTCTATGTTGTGCGCTTTAAAAAATGTGCCTAATGTTTTAGTACAGAAGTATATGAATATATACTTTAAATTAATAAACATACGGGGGGGACGCATCTCACAAGGTTTTTGCTGACAGGCACGTGTGGTCCAAACAGATGGGCACCCACGGCTTTACAGAATTCACGTGCATGTGGAGGGCTGGGCAGGCTTCCCTGCGGGGCTCCCACGCCCACCTGAGGAAGCCTCTGCAGGTGCTCAGAAGAGCAATGTCTCAAGGTTATCTCCCAGACCTGAATGAGAGCTGATGTCTCCTGATCCTGCCACTAGATTTTCCTTGAATGTAACGCCTTAACCTAAATAAAACACAGATGCCCTTGGGAAGCGCAAATACACAGCCGCTGACACCTGGCAGGGAAGCATTTTGATCTCTTCCTGGTGATGGAGAGGGAACTGGACCAGGGCAGACAATGGGGAGAGGGTGCCCTAAGGCAAACCTGGCCGTATCCCATGACCACACCCCGACCAAGGGGACCTTCCAGGACCTTCATTTTAAAGTAGGTGTATTTGAGGCCAAATATTCTGTCAGTTTCCAGCATCGTGATTACTACAGGCCGAATTCTAATGAAAACGTCTAGGCTGGTGGGATAGTCACGTGGGAACCACAAGACACAGAAGCAGAAATTGCTCAGTAAGGAGCCAGAGGAATATCTGGGAAAAGAGCAGGTGTTTGAGCGACAATCTTTCCAAGGGTCCAGATGGCTAGTGAATATGCCAGGCTGCACCCAGGAGGGCAGGTGCGGAGGTCTTGCAAAATAGGTGAGCCAATAGGTGAGCCCCAAGTCGTCCTCAGGGCCCTCTGGGGTCAGGAGAC
The DNA here is from genome assembly GCF_949987515.2 of Delphinus delphis. Taxonomy (NCBI): domain Eukaryota; kingdom Metazoa; phylum Chordata; class Mammalia; order Artiodactyla; family Delphinidae; genus Delphinus; species Delphinus delphis. Next base: position 139,238,766 of record NC_082683.1, on the reverse strand, counting down.
CTGAGCCCCTCAGCTAGGAAAACTGCCTTCAGCCCCCAGTGCCTCCAACTTCTCAAGGAAATTATGTTACCTATTGTGGCCTTCTCTTGAGTTTCTAGCAACCATGCTGCCTCACAGCTGGTATTTTGATTCATCTAATTCTTTTTCTTCTCCTTATAAAGTTTCTAATTATTTGTCTGGGGGCAAAGGGAAGAGAAACCCAATGCTCTGAGCCCTGAATAGGTTCTTTGGCACCGCGAGCTGTCTGCACAGAGAGACTCTGTCTGCTGTCTCTGAGCCTTCCCTGCGTCACTCCCAAAGAGCGCGGGGCTCCAGGGGCCTCCCCGTCCCCACGAAGCTCACGGCAGCTGTCTAGGCTTGCGGGTATTTTCCATGTGCACACAAACCATGTGTGCTTTTTTGTTTTCGTTTTTTAATTCCCCTTTCTTTGGCAGGACACAGGTGCACACTGCAGACACAGCAGAGGCTCGGCCACCAGGTATGACCCAACCCGGGGAAAGGCTGTCCAAGGGAGGCTGCCCTTTGGTAGAATGAATGAAGACCTCACATCCCGAGTTGGGAAGCCCTAGGCGGCTTCCCGTGTATTTATCTTAGGGTGCACCCTCATCCCGGGGTCTAGGCTGGCCTGTTCCCTAGAGGTATTTTTAGCCTTGCTGGTTCTACAGCCAGGTCAGGATGACCCAGAGCGGTCCCCTGTATGTCTCTAAATCCAGCCCAGGTTAAAGCTCTTGAAATCAAACAGCTCTGGGGGAGAGGGCAAAGAGCTGGGGCAGGGGTGGAGAATACACAGGAGTAAATCATCTCAGCAAGAAACTGTGTACCTCCACAGCACGGAGGGAACGTCTGGTCCTGACGGGGATCACACTTACCTCTCTGGGTGGCCTCGGCAGTGGGCTTCAGAGGGGGCAGAGCATCACCTACAGCTCTCCTTATGCCCCCTGGGCCGGGTCACTGATTGCCCTGGCCACATCCCTCTCTTCTCCCTCCTCAACTCCTAGCGCCAGCTGCTTCTCTGCACACAGGCCCTGACAACCCACACTGTCCCTCCTTTGGCTGAGTCCCATGCTGTCCCCTCAGCCTGGAAGGCACCTTGCAATGCTCTCCCTCAGGCCTCTGACAACCTTGAGCTTTGATGTCCCCTCTTTTAGGAAGCCCCCGATTTCCAAAGCTGGGCGGCTGCCCCTCTGAGAGCCTCCCGCGGCACCCAGTAATTCCCTACAGTGCACTTCCCACACTGTCTGCCCCACTAACGGTGGGCTCCTTGAGGGCAGGAGCTGGGCTTGGGTCAACCGTGTATTGCTGGGGATTAGCTCAGTGCCTGGAGTATACTAGGTGCTCCATATAATCTGTTGAATGAGTGAGTCCCCGACACTGGAAGAGGCAATGCTAAAAATGTTACCTCTGGGCCAACCTAGACGAAGGGGCCCCAGCCCCAGCCGCTGGTGTCCCAGTGGAGCTGCTGAAGTGCTACAGTCAGGGACATACTGGCTGCGTGGGAGAGTGTGTGAGAAATGCTGGGGTATATGGCGAGACCTGGCACGTGTCCTGAGGGATGGGTCCTATATGTGCCTGGGGTTGGGAAAGGCTGCCACAGTCCAGGTTAAAACCCAGGTGAGTGAAAGATGCTAGTGGCAGGCATCCTGGCACAGAGAGGGCACAAGACCAGACGACCAGCAGACCTGCAACCTTCTATTCGAGTCTAATTCAAACTTTCGTGAGAGTGATCACTAGGTTTTCCTAGTTTGATATAATTACACTAATGCTTTCCTAGGCATTATCTTAGAGATTACAATATGGCAAAATGCAGCTCATCCTTGAAGTACTTCAATGATAAAGTAGTTATATACTTTTTCTCCATGTAGCTTTCTGTGGGGTGTGTGTGTGTTAGGAAATTGATCCAAATTTAGAGTCCTATAAGGCAGCTGCCTTGTTCTGCTCTAGGAAAATAGATACAGAAAAGCTGGCTTGCAATCTACTGCGAAACTTCCCTTGCTCACTTGACTGTCAAGAGAGAACAGTCCCTGAAGATCTGGACTGAAATGCCAGAAACCAGGGGCTGTTCTATCACTTCTGGGTCTAAGCCCAGGGGTCTCTGAGGTTCTAGAGTTATTCTCAACCCTAGGGACCCTAAGGCAGTTCTGGCTGAGTTCACGGTGTTCTTTTTACTGCCTCTAAGTCTTAGCCAATCAGATGCAACGCCTTGGGCTAAAAACAACCCCTGGAAAGGAAAGAAGGGAGAATTCAGAGTAGAGAGGGAAGACAGTATTAGAATAGGGCCTTTGGTTTAGGGGTGAGTCTTGGTGAATTAAAGCAATTTCTCTGGCTTCGAAGAGATAAGAGCCATTTCCTACATCATCTTGAAGGAATTTGACAGCTACCATGTTAGAAAGAGGCAGGAATCTTGGCAACGGTTTTCATAAGAAAACTGGACATAGCACCCCCTTGACACAGGAAATTCTTTTGATTCTTTCAAGCTAAGTAAGTGAGGGCGGAGGCGGGTCCCCTCTAGGCAGCACCTTTAACAGTTGCCATGGAGACATGAGTCATCTTCTTTAGAGGTTGTGCCTTTAGAAGCAAAGAGAGAAACTGGGGAATTCTTGGGCTCTTCTGACCTTGGAACAAATTAGTTAAATGCCTATCCAAGTCACTACCTGACTATCTAAAACATTTAAGGTCTTGAAAGAGATTCACATCTAGTTTCAATGCTTAAACTAGCCTGGAAAATACAGAGGCCCCGGTCCAAAGATCAAAAAGAGATGTCAAACCCTAGCTCACAAGAAAGGATTTCAAGTTAATGGTCCAGGCATTGTCTTTCCTCCACCTTTGGAGATCAGATTCTCCTAAACTTCTCTGGAGGTTAAGGCTTTTCACCTTAAAAAGATGCATCCTGGGATGAAACAAGCCTTGGGACCCAGGAAAGAAATCAGAGTACTCAAAAGCCTGTTCTGGTCACATCTGATACCTAACTGCAGATACCAGCCTCCTTTTCCACGTGCGGAAAGGATTCCAAGGAAAGAGATATGCGCCTAAAATCCCAAAGCCGTTCCCTTCTGGGCACTAACACCCTGCTAGCCTCTCCTGGTTTGTGTGTAGCTTATCAGATATAGGAAGGCCAAGTAAAACACTCCCCATGAGGAAACCAAGCTGGTGGTGAGCCAAGGAGAGATTCTGGAAAAGGGAGATGCCCCCAAAGGGTTGTTTTCACAGTGTCGCGTTGCAAAGGGCATAGTAGTAATAAAAAAAATTAGGAAAACACTTGAGTGACATCTTTCCTTCTTTCAACATGGCCATTTATGTTGGATATATGAATTCTACACTTAAGATACACAACTGAGAACACGGGGGTAATAAATACACTTCCCAGGACTATTGTGACAAGACAATTATAAAAATGCCTAGCACAGTATCTGACACTGAGTGAGTTTAAAAAATAAATGTTCGTTCCTTTTCCTCTTTCCCCAAGATTAGATTAGATCCCAGATAAGGTACAAGAGTCTTCTGAAAAGCATGGCATAGCTAGTGAGCGAGTCCTAAGGTCTGTCACAAAAGTAAATCTGTTTACCCACAATCCTCATTTTCTTCCACAGCTTTCGACCCTCTTCCAGAGACATACAAAAAGGTGACTGAAGTCAAGGGCACTTTTTTCCCCCTTGGAAAAACATGTCCATTCATTGGTAAAAGGCAATTCATAGACCTTATCCATGAAATTCCAAAGGTCTACGGCAGGGACATATTTGCAGGGTGGAAGCCAACTGCCTCACCCGGCTTTATACAAGCGCCGGGAGTGGAGGTGGGGAGGTTCAGTAATCCACCCATGACATTGAGAAGCCATGTTCCTGCTTCGAGCCACCCTTTCATTATGCCCTTAAATATATAGTCCCTGTCCCCAACCAGGCCTTATTCTTCTACTAGGGTTTTAAGCAAAACTTAGCAAAAAGTTTAATTTCTGAGACGTACAAAGAAATAAAGCTCTGAGCATGTCTTCCGGGGGAAAAGCATGCAGGGCAGATTTTATGTAAAATTATAGAGTGCAATCTGATACCTTTTTTTTATGAGGGAGTTGGGAGGAGGAAGGAGAGAGCCTTAGATACCAATTGTTTTGCCTTTCATAAAAAATATATCAGAGATTCAGAGTCAGTATTTTCCTAGATTAAGAATTTGATAATTTTTCTTCCTATGATACTGACAAGACCAATAGACATGGAAACGCTCTTTTAAATTCTTGCCCAGTGTCTAAGCAGGACGTGTAATCAATATGCCAACGGGCCTCATAGGCTGCTGAGGAAAACTGCGTAAGAGCTATAATCTCTGTTCTTAGCAGGCTTGTGGGGAGAGTGTGGCCCTAAGAGAAAATAAGTCTCAACGAGACTGTGAGGGAGACAAGGTTATAACTCAAACTGGGACCGAAAGGGGGGCGTCATCATCCCTGGACCCGCTCCCGGGGGCTGTCAGGTTGCAGCTATGGCCGCTTCTGACCCTGGGTGAGCCCCTGACACGGAGGTGCAGGAGGCTGGCACCAGCACGGAGGACTGAGGAGCCGAGGCTCCTCAATCAGGGCATCAAAGCTCCGTCTCAGACCCTGGGCACTGCAGACGGGGAGAGACCTGTCTCCCAGCAGGCTGGTGGGTGGCCGCTGCTATGTCTGAGGGCCGACCTAGTTTTCTGTCTCCAGACTTTGTACCTTCTTTGTCCTAAATAGACCGTAACACCACCCTACGCTCCAGCCTGGGGCTAGGAGGCACCGTGAGGTAAAAGCCTCTTTCAGGGTTCTCTGCCAGTAACAAACACGCATTCAATTATGACAGCAGTACTCCGTGATCCTGAATGTCTGCCAACCAAAAGAAAGCTACGCACATACTGCTGAACTTGTACAATTCTACAACTCAGAGCCCATAAGGCGTGTGTAATCTAGCTGTAAATCTTGCCTCCAGTCTGCCCCACCCACTGGCCACTAAAGCAGCTGGATTTTGAATCGCACCGGGCGCACAGCCATCGCCCTTCTCTGTCCTAAATGCTTCTCGGCCCGTTTCTCATCCTTTTTCTATACCTCCATCCGCCAGACCATTTCCCTCCCTCCTTCCTTCATCTCCCTGAGTCCTCAGAGATGACAGCCAGCAGGAGCACCAGCTTCTGGATTATTCTTTCACTGTATCTGAGACAACGGGCTTCATGTTCAGATACACAGGGGAAAAAAAAAGGCAAATGTTTTTGCATTAGACCTTTACAGAAGGCATAAAAAAATAAAGTACAAACACAGATCCCTTGACAATTTTATGATTAAAACCAACAAATGGAAAACAGACAGTTTTGAGCGTTGCTAACATAGTCAAGTATTTCACGCCAACTGGCTCCGTCACCCCATTTCTCAGATCTGTTTCTAGATGTACCGAATGTGTCTGCAGATGACATCACTTTTGCCCATCAAAGAGGTACCCCGTGTTAAACCCGGGAGACAGAACTCCAGGTGAAAAGCCACTGGCTCACGGGCACAACACTTCAGGTGTCACGAAACCCCCAAAAATCAGATTCCCCAGAGACACGTGGTTCTGTGTACACGTGTATCATGTCAAAATGTTAAACGTGACCGTCAGAAAAATGATGTGAGCCTGTTTCATCTCCACGTGGAAGGTGGTGATTTTCTGGGAAGACACTATCTGAGACACCAAATAGAGGAGCGAAATGGAAGACATTCAGTGTTTGCTTCATTCTTGCTGGATAAGAACAAGGAATCTCGGGAAAAGGTCACCTTCGGAACAGTGAACAAGTCACTGGCGCACAAGTTTAAGGTGGGGCTTGGCAGTTCGTTTACAGTTGGGAAAAACTATTTTAGTCACTTGGCCAAAAACCATAGAAAAGGAGGGGACATAAAACCCTAGGCGACTCGAACTCTCCCTGCGTTTTTTCTGCTCGAAGCTGGATAAAAAGCCCGAAATTTTGGCTGCGTCTCTATTTATGTAACAACCACAGCTGCTCCCCCAAATAGCTGCTGCTGCCGGCTGAAAGAAGGAAGGGCTTTTGTTGCTAACGTTTGAGTCCATTTTCTCTAGTGCCTGACTGAGTTTCCTTCCCCTCACTTTTGGTGTGTGCCGGGTCTAAAAGGAGATAAGGAATCTCCCCCTGAACACGTTACTGGTGCCACCAGCTCTGTGGATGGATTTTCAGGTCAAGGCTCATCTTCACAGCAAGAACACACTAAGCTTCTTATTCTATTCTGCGGCAGGTGATCTCTCAACTACCCAGAGCGTATTAACTACCCACCTTTGGAGGGTGGCAGTGTGGCTGACGCTGAGGCCTTTCGCGTCCACAACCCTGCAAACAGAGAAACACACAGTGCTTTTGCTGTGTTTCTTTTTGTGGGCCAAACCCACACCTGGGCTGCTGGCGTGGCACTGAATAGGGTGCCCTCCCCTGAAAGTAACAAAGAGAACCCTCGTCAAAGCTATCGAACGTGTTAAAAAAATACAAAAGTTATTTTCTCCTTTTGATTGCTATTTACTTGTGACAACATTTGTTAAAAATATTATTTCTGTCTTTGAGAAGAGACCATTCTCTTCATAGAATTATGGAAAAATAAACTCTACCAAACCCACAGTTCATGTTCCCCACGACTGCCCGGGGCTTTGGCTTTCGCATCTCCGAATATCATCACCAGTGTCCATGTACTATGTTTTCTAGTCGGCAAACGCTTTTCACCACACCATCCAGTGCTGCAAGTAAGAGAAAGGAAGTGGCAAGGCCCACGTGCCATTTTGAAGGGAAGTAGGGTGGTTTATTGGCTAACAGGATGAAAGCTAACAGGGTGGTTTCAGGCCCTCCTAAAAAGCCGTGGGACGTCCCCTCACCTCCTCTGACCACTGTCAGCACTGCGAATGCTTGGTGGGTTATAAATGGGACGGTAGGGAGCCACTGAGGAGTCATTGCTAAGGAGGGCTCGTCTTCCGCACCCAGGATCATCATAAAACACTGAGCTGGATGAATGGGAGAAGACAAGGAAACATAAAAACAGTAAAATGTTTATTTTCTTAGAAAAAAAAGTAGGCAAGAGGGATTCAAAATGATTGTGATCACACTTCCGTCTGCATCGGAGCAAAACTGACGCTGCAAGCTTGATCTTTGATTAAGAGACCCAGGAAATGAAACCACCTGCCGTTCGCTCCTATGTCACTTCCAGGAGCCATGTCACAACATGCTTTTAATCGACAACAGCGTCTCTACTTCTTCTTCACAGAGAAACAAGGCTTTTGCCATAGCAACCGTCCCCTCTCCAAAGCGCGGCACTGCCAGTGAGAAGCAAGGCTTTGGACTGCTCAGGGGAAGGCAGGGAAGGAGGAGAGAGGGAAGGAGGCGCTTGTCTTAGAAGCGGAACCGGTCTAGGACAGAAGTTGGATATCTGAGTTCACCACTACCTTATCTTATAGAAAATAGGTTGGAGAGCATCTGTAAAACCAACAGTATCTTTAAGGTGAAATTGCAGAATTTTGCTGCAGACCTGGACACTGAGAGAAGTGAAAAGTTGCAACAAGTTTTAACTAGCAGCAACAAAGAAAGTTCGATAACAGTTTTTTTTTTGTTTGTTTTTAGCAATATTCCTTTGCAAGTTCATTAAGAAACATTGTAATTTAATGGGGCATACGATATGGAACGATCTTCTTTTGCTATAGTGCTGTTCGCTGAAGAGAACCGACCTTTGCAAAGATTTCAACGTGGGGTGTAACCTATTTACACAGTAGTAGCTCCCAGTTTGAGTGGTAGAATTGGTGCTATGTGATATCTTCTTCTTCCGAACAGTAATCTCGACCCTTGAGAGGAAAAGAAAAGAATAAGATGTGACTGAGAATCCAAAGCAAGGCTTGAGATAGTTACTTGCAATCGGTTTTCTCTCAGTATATGTCTCCCTGCAACAGGAGCCAGGCTCCGTCATTGACTACTGAGCACCAGGAAGGTTAAGTCATAAATACGTGCTGGCTGATTTATAAACTGTATATACCTCATAGCATGGAAGTTTTACCAAGCCCCCAATAAGCCCTTATTTTGTATTGGTAAGAACTTATACTAGGCACAGGAAAGACTCAGCCTTTCAACAAGTCATTACCAAATGGATTAGCCATTCTGGAGACCAATTTGTCATGAACAGGAGAAACCAAAATGAACAGTGAACGGAGTCCCTTTCTGCTCGGGCTGTTCACACTCCACAGCTATATCTCCAAGCCCAGAACTTATTACACTTTTACAGAGGAGGATGGCATAATCTAGGGATGTCTTAGTTTTAATCCACCCTAATGTGGTGGTTTTTTTTTTTTTTTTTGGCCACACTGTGTGGCATGTGGGATCTTAGTTCTCCGACCAGGGATCAAACCCTCGCCCCCTGCAGTGGAAGTGCAGAGTCTTAACCACTGGACCACCAGGGAAGTCCCTTAATCCATTCTAAGTTAAAACAGGGATTAAAAAACAAAGATTCACTGAATATGTATAACATATCTAGGACTATGTGTGGTATGTTTGGGATGCACAAGGAAGGCAAAAATGCTTTTAATGCATCCATCCCCTAACAAAACAGGTTACTTGAGGGCTTAAGAACTATATCCAGCCATTACTTTTGAACATATTTCATCCTCTCTCCAGCAGGTTATATACTCTATGAAGGCACAGTTAGGCCTGGGATTTAAGCTCCATGTCTGACATCACCAGGCTGTCTTGGTCAAAGCACATGGCTCCTTGGTCTGTAGTCTCTCACAGAGAGCACGGAAACAAGTCCCTGTCCTGCCTGTGTCACAGATAAAGGCTTTGTGTAAAGTCATGTATTCATACTATTTATATCCTTTGACCACTTTCTTTTTTTTTTTTTTTAAAGAAAAAAAAAAAGAGGAATGTATTGGAAAGATACAAAGGTATCCCAAAGAAGTGAAGGTTCAGTAACCAAGGTTGGAAAGGACAGATGTGGGAACAACATGGACCTTACCTCCTGAGAGTGGCTATTAATGTGCTCTAGTTCCAGTGACTTCCAGTCTCTGTGTCTGTTTGTTGTTTCAAATTTCCTGGAGTGACAATCATACTGGCTCAACTGGACTGAGCCCTCTACTCCTGGATCACACAAGTGTGAACAGGTAACATCCCACGATGCTCAAGTTTGCCGAATGCTCTCTCCATGTTGGGTACTGTGCTTAGCACTTTTCAAGTATTGCTGATTCTGCCACCACAGCCCTATGTCTTATGTACTGTTGTGTCTCCCATTCCTCAGATGAGAAAAACAAAGCCCAGAGAGGCCCAGAAGTTTTCCGAAGTCATAAAGCTTTTACCCGACATCCAATCTTTGGCATGCCATGCACATATCTTTAACTTTCTGACTAGACAGCATAGGTGGTAGTTGGAGTTGGTCTCTGCAAACATCCCATGTTAATACCTTAGGGTTTTGCATGAGTGATCAAAGTCCACATCTTCTTTCCAACAGAAGTCAGAGCCATGTCCTGACTGTCTAAAGCGCTTGGCATCTAAGCCTCCCCATGACCTAGACAAGGGCGGGAGAAACATGTGGAGAGTAGGCTTGACCATGGCTATGGGCAGGAGCAAAAACAGCTAGCTCAGCAGCAGTGGAAGGGGAGGGGGCTTACTTCTTTCCTTTTTTTTTTTTCTCGTGATTTTTTTTTTTTTTTTTTGCGGTACGCGGGCCTCTCACTGTTGTGGCCTCTCCCGTTGTGGAGCACAGGCTCCGGACGCGCAAGCTCAGCGGCCATGGCTCACGGGCCCAGCTGCTCCGCGGCATGTGGGATCTTCCTGGACCGGGGCACAAACCCATGTCCCCTGCATTGGCAGGCAGACTCTCAACCACTGCGCCACCAGGGAAGCCCCGACTTCTTTCTTTTTAAATACACACTACATGTTTCAATTCTGGGGGGAAAGTTCCTTTAAAAATAAAATTTTCTTTATAACTGGGACTTATTACTAAAAGTATCTAAAACATAAAGAAAATAATAATTTCGCATACAACTATTTCTCAAATGTATGACATGTTTCTTTGTCACAGTATCTGTATATTGGAAGTAGCTCACATTCTCCTAATATTTCAGCATCATTCTAATGCATGAATGCAGGTACCACCTGGCTGGGCAGTCATCCTGGCTCTGTGACTCACTAGCTCTGGGATTTTGATCAAGTTACCTCTCTGTGTCTCACTTTCCCCATCTGTAAAACGAAGATAACAACAGTACCAACTTCATGTGGTTGCTGAAGATTAAGTGAGTTAATAGTAGTAAAGTGATTAACTCGGGCCTGGCACATAATTTTATACATGTATGTGTGTACACATGTGTACACGTGTGTCTGACAAATAAAAAAGTGCTGCCACACCAAGAAGTCTTCGGGGCCTGCAAAAGCACGAGGGTGGCCCATTCCCGTGCTAACCGGCCCCAGATCGCGTGTTCTCTTTAAATGATTCACCAATTAGCAGATTTTGGTTTCTTCTGCTATCCCATTGCCAACTCTCATCCCTGCTCCTTGCAGAGTTTTTGAGCCTGGTGTCATCTCCAGGCTTGTTTTACTTGCTGCAAAAAAAAGTCTCCTGGGTAGGGAAGCTGGGTAAGCAATCTTCCTGACAAGAGAAGTGTGTCCCCAATGACACCTCCCTGGTGACCGTGTCCAAGCAGATGCCAGCTGTTGCCTTGGCCCAGACCACCCAGGAGACACTCCCTGAGCCACATGGTGGAGAGCTAGAAAGGAGACCCTCGTGGACCGTTGGGAGTTTATTCTCCATTGTGGGCAACAGGACACATCCAAACCTATCAGAAATGTATCAGATGATGCTCTCCACGTATCCTCAACTCATGGGGCTCAGAGAGTAGACCTGCGAGTGGCCTCTGAGTGTCTGGCTGGAGGGGAAAGGTGGGCTCATGGAGTTTACGTTAGGAAAGGAGAGGACTTCTCCAGTGTATATGTGGACACACACTGTTGTGAGACACTGGGCAAATCTTCGGGCTTTGGTTTCCTGGGGAGAATCATGGTCTCTGTTTCATAGGGTTGTGATCAGGATTACATGGGAAAAATACCGTTTCTAGCAGGTGGTCAATAAATATTAGCTGCTGCTATTATTACTACTACTGCTATTAAACCCCCTGTTTGTCCAGGCCCTGGCGGGAGAATAAGGACCACCCTCCTTATGGCGGTTGGGTGGGTGAGAACTGTCGTCACAAATGGGACTCTGCCAGGTGTCAGGGAGCCCTTCCTTCCACCTCAGCCTTGCACCCCAGACGGGCCAGAACCCCATGTGCTCAAATAAAGCTTCTATGGCAGACACCTCAATCCCTTCCCTTCTTAAGAAGCCGCAATCAAAGCAAAGGCCTAGGTGGCCAATGTTGGGGTTCAGAGGGCATCTTATCCACAAGGAAGAACTTGGATGCAGTGACAGACAGACACACACACACGTGAACTGGTGCACTCGCTGATAAAGCGGTGTCTCCAACTCTGTAAATGAGTTATAGGGTTAAACAGACCCTCCAAGTTTACTGTCACCATAGGGAAGCGCCCTCTTTTGAGGGACAAATCTCTTGTAAACGCTCTGCGTCAACCCAAACTGCAACTTCCATTTCTCAAGCATTTGCTCCTCTGAAATTATTATAATTACTATGAGAAGGAGAAGGAAAATTGCATCAGCTGCTTTGCAGACACTATTTCATTGGTTACTCACACCAACCCTGCAAAGTAGGTAGGAGTCCTGCGTCCTGTTACTTGTGGGCAAACCTCAGAGAAGCCCAGAACACAGGGCTAATCCTTGCCTCTTTTGTTATGACTGTAGTGAGTTGATAACTGAATTCAAATCAGTTTTATTTTTGTTATTATCACCTGTCAGCAGCTCTGAGAAGCAATTATTTTACGAACAGAAAACTTGGAAATCAAAAACAAGGAGAGTAAGAGCTCCCATGTGGCCAGTGTCATTTTAAGGGGAACCCAAGAAAACGTACTGAAGCAGCCCCATCTCAGCATCACAAGGGCCCCACCTGCACACAGGCTCTACTGGGCCAGATAGGGAGCTTGTTTCTATAATATGACTTCACGTCTCATTGAAATTTTTAAAGAACGATGCTAAAAAGAGAACCTTAAAACCTGCAGCTGTCAGACGGCAGGAAGCGGGAGTGAGCTGGGTTTGGGAGCTACACAGCAATTCTCTTAGTCCAAAGCATGCCCTTTCCCCTTAAAGGGACTACAAAATGGAAGTCTTTGTAAAGACACTGTATGCAGCCAGCATTAGGGACTGTTAGACACAATTCCACCCTTGTGCAAAGGACACACTGAAAGCTACAGACAGCCAGGTCCCCACGAGACCCCACGTGTGGGAAGAATGGAAACGCACGAGGACGCTGACAAGGAAGGGTCGTATGAAGAACCACAGAGGCGTTTTGGTGTAGACTCAGACTCCAAAAATCTCAAGGAGCTTTTTGCCTACCAGTTTCCCTGACCACAGCCCTACTCGGTAGAGTTTCCATGCCCTCTTCAACCGTCTGCATTGTTTTCTTGGAAACTGGAAGTTTATGTCAACTCATACATTTCTGAGGTTCTAGGGTCAGGATTTTTTTGTTTGTTGAAATGTCTAGGCTTAGAATTAGCAATATTAAGGTGTAGCAAAGGAAAGGACATTGTCCTAATTCTGCTAGTTTAAAGAGGAACAGATCAAAGAGTGACTTCAAATAAGGGAATTATTCCTCCAAAGTGCCTACAGTACTTCTTCTCCTCAAGTTTACGCAGGCAAATAGTCTAGCGCTGGCTGTCCAGTTTCAGGGGTGAGTTTATCACAGGAGTCTCTAGTACTTCTCTGTAGATGTGTGTGCATCTGGCCTAATACATACACCTCAAGCATGTAAGAGTCAGCTGTGAACTGAGTATTTCCCCAATGGAGTAGACTAGAACAAGATGAAAGTTCCAGAGAGGAAGCAGTGAGCTCCAGTTTCCCCATCTGTAAAATGGGGACAGTAAGACCTAACTTGCAGTGCTGTTGGGAGACTTAGGAGTAATACACATAGTGTTTGGCAAAGCTTGGCACATGGTACTTAATAAATTATAGCTCTTATGATGATATTGAAAAATGAGGTCAACAGATCCAACTGTTAATAAACTGACTATGTGAGAAATTGGGCCACCACTGGATTACTCATCTACATCCAGGCCCTCAAACAAGCTGGCACCTCAGGGCCTGGATGCTTGTCCTTCCTCCAACTTCCTGGCTGGCTCCTCCTGCCTGCAGCCCTCACCCCATCCATCACTTCACATTTTCTAGACCTCTGCTCAAATGTCACCTCACTGTCTTCCCTGAGCTCCTTATATACAATAGCACTTCTTACTCTGTTTCATTTTTATTTCTATTACTTATCATTACCTGACATCATTAACGTATTGCTTTATTCCTTTATTGGCTGTCTTCCCCCTTGAATAGATGCATCCAGTGGGCTGAAAGTGTTTTCTGCACTGCTGCATCCCTAGGACTTAGACTAGTGCTGGCGACATATTAGATGATCACTAAATATTTGCTGAATAAACGAAAGGAGGAACAGTATCTAGAGAGTTCTGAGATTTTGGAGTTGGAAGGGGACCCAGAGGTCTTCCTCCCCTACCTTGCATCTAATGTAGAACAGACCTCCATTGACCATATTATAGGCAGGGAGCCTTCTCTTTACGACTGGAACATGTCAGATACTTTTCCAGCTACTCATGAAATTGTTCACAGCTGAGCCCAAACCCTGCCTCTCTGTAACTCCCACAGAATGGCACGGTCAGGGCCTTTGTAACCAGAGGCTAGGTCTTCCCAGACTGATAGCATCCTTCGGTCCATTACCTGTGAATAACGAGGTTTCCACCTAGGTCTTACTCCCTTGCATGTGTGTCACTTTTCTCATGTTCTTTTTAAAGTGGAGCCGTCAGAAACATCACCAGTACAGAATAAGATATCCTGGTAATATGGCCTAAGATATGTAAGAATTAAGTATTTGACAAAGAGGGTCACCAGAAATGACAGATTCCAAGAGAAATGATGTGCTAAATCTTAATAATAATACAAAACAGACCATAAAACTGAGCTTCTGTCAAAGCTCTGGAGAAGGAAATAACTCTTAGCCTCAAAGCCATAAAAAAGATCACGTAGAAAATAAAAAGATGAACATATTTCATCATGTAAAAATGAAACTTTGCATACCAAAAGAAAAAGAATAAAACAAAATAAAAAGGCAAACCTCAATGGGAAAAATACCTGCAGCATACAATGTGTAAGTGACAAGTTACATGAGAAGCTCATATCAATAAAAAAAGTTAATGTAAGAGGATTTCAACAAGAGGGAAGGGCACAGAGTGGAAATTCATTTAGAACAAATAAAGTCAGCAAACACACAAATAGAAAAACGGTCTGCTTCAGTAATAAAAAAATCCAAATGAAGACAATTAGATATTATTTAAAAATAGCGATACCCAATTCTTGGGAGTGTACAATGAAGCGCAGCTCTCATACACTGCTGGCAGCCTTGTAAAGTGGTAGGGCTGCTTTGGAAAGTAATGTGGTAATATGTATTATGAGTCATAAGAACGTTCATACCCTTCTTATAGCAATCATAGACATCAATATTAATGATAAACTCCCAAATATATGTTTTTAAAAATATATGCATTTATTCCCTGGGGCTGGAGATGGGAAAGGGGATTGGCTGGCTGTATGCTGGCAGGAGGGATCTTACTGATGTGATGAAAATGTTCTAAAACTGGAATGTGGTGATAGTCATGCAGTTTGGTAAATTTACTAAAAATCATTGAATTGTATGTATAAAATAAGTAAATTTTATGGCATGTAAACTATACCTTTATAAAATTCTTAGAAGTGTACAAATATTTTCATTGCAGCATTTTTATTAGGCATGGAAAAAAACCATCTAATATCCCAAAGAAAATATGGTTAAAACATATAAAAGACGAACAAAACAACAGGATCGGTCATCCACTGTGTCCGAAACTGGCAGATCCTTCTTGTACATATCCTGCATTTCCACATATATTGCTTTCTTCTCTCATACTCTCTCCTCCCCAGACTTCTCTTAGTGGTTACTTAGTCTTACGATCTTGTTCAACATCATAATTTCAAGTGAAAGCTCTAGGGAGAATTGGTCTCTTCCCCTCAGTCATCCTTCCATCCCACCACGTATTAAAAGTAATTTTAGCCAAAATGTTTGCTTCCCTTACTACAGGGGGCAGAACAGAACATGTCTCTTATTCCCCTTTGTCTTTTTTTTTTTTTTTTTTTTTTTTTTGCTGATAAAGCAAAAGACTTTATTGGGAAGGGGCACCCGGGTGGAGAGGAGCAGGGTAAGGGAACCCATGAGAACTGCTCTCTCCTCTTTGTCTTTTTGACACTCAGTGGAATCCTTGTGTGACCCATAGAAGTGTGCTTTAATAAGGCTTATTTCTGCCCGGAAGTGTGCACTGTTACACTCATCATACAGCAGGCTAACTGACAAATGAAGACTTCCCCCTCCTCTCCTGAACCTCTCTGGATGACTGGGAAACTCCATAGGTTTCTGACCTGTGCATTATTTGAATTCTCCTACCACCTGTCTGCTTCCTTTGCATGATTCATCTTCCTCCTCTCTCTTCCTAACTGTGGGCTTAGTGAGTCTGTTTCCTGACTTAGTCGCGCCTCTTTGGTAGCCTTCTACCCTGCACTGTGGGGCAGTCTGGCTTTCTGGGCACCAAAGAACATCTTGATTAATGAAACACAATTATCCCAACAGTATTCGGTACAGACGCTTAATGGGCCGTCTTGCTTCTCTGCCCACCTAACATCTTTTTCCCCAAAACTTTTCCTGCATGTATCACCATCCAGCGGCAACCTCGGATCTAAGTTTCTATGGGAGCCTGAACATTTAAACTCTGTCAAACCAGGAATACAGGGGCACGAGAGCTGCATTCCACAGCTTGAGCATCTGTGAACCACCAGCCAGAATCCAGAACAAAGATGACGAGGAGGAGGCGGGAAGAGGGTGGAAAAGTGAAATGAAGGACACCCCCCAGGGGCTGCTGTTGAATCCTCCTCCTGTAGGGCTGTGGGCCAGGAGTCAGGCGCCCTCCACTGCTTCCTCGGGGCTGCAAGTGTCAGAGCCTCTTCGGTCAGGGAGTGTTTCAGCAGCATTTTCATTACAGCACAACAATTTATAACAAGTTTTGAGGCAATGCCGAAGAAAAGCAAAAATAATTAGCAGTGCTGTTCAAGTCTCCTCCCCTGGCTTATTTCATTAGAAAAATCAATCAAGGCATTAATGGCCAAGCCTGTTTCTAATGAGCTTTATTCTAATTAGACTTGTGCGTTACCATTTCAGTTGGAAAAAGGAATCGTTCGTAATGACCAGTAGGGGTATGACAGCCTCTGACTGTTTTGTTGACCATGTAGAGGAATGATCACCACGATAACAACCACAGTGACAAGAACCCTAGTATACTGGCCTTTTCCTTTCCAAGAGAGAATGTATTGACTAAACAGCGTTAAAACTCCCATGAAGTGTTTATTATACCCAAATCCTCCTTCTACTGATTCTATCCTTCTAAAAAGGATATTTTAGAAGCTTCGAGGGACCTATTTCTCAAGGTCCTGCTTTGCCTGATGTTGGCACTCATCTGACTTCGATGATGCTCCTTTCCTCACGAGGAGGCGAGCAGGAGTGAGGACAGGGAAAAGCAGGGATGGGACTTCCTTGGCCGTCCAGTGGTTAAGACTTTGTGCTTCCAATGTAGAGGGCACAGGTTTGATCCCTGGTCGGGGAACTAAGATCTCACAAGCCACCGCATGGCAAGGCCAAAGAAAGAAAAGAAAAAAAAAAAAAGCAGGGATACAGAATGCAGGATGCCCATGTCTCTGGGCCATATTGAACTGATGTCCTACAGCAGGGTTGGTGACTTTCTCTGTGAAGGACCAAAGAGTAAATAATTTAGGCTTTGCATTCTAAAGGGTCTCTGTTGCAACTCAGCTCTAGCTATAAGCATGAAGGCAGCCACAGAGAAAAGTAAAAGAACGAGTATGGCTGTGTTCCAACAAAACTTTATTTGTGGACCCTTAAGTTGGAATTTCACATGATTTTTCCCATGTCAGAAAATATTATTTGGCCTTTTGTTTCCCCCAACCATTTAAACACATAAAAACTATTCTTGTCTGGCAGGCTAGATTTGGCCCATGGGCTGTATTCTGCCCACTTTTGTCACAGAAAATACAATTACCATCTGTAGGTTCAGAGGCTAACTCTGTCACGGGTTCGGGCCCTTTTCCTAAGAGCTCACACAGCAGAGATAAATTCCACCTTGAGAGACATTTCTCTCAAGATGGGGCCAGGGTTCTTCTCCAAAAGATTGTTTTATAAAATTGTTCTTATAAACCAAAAAACCATTGATCAAAATCAAAATTAAATTAAAAAATTTTCTTACAACCCTGTCTTGCTAATAAATTAGAAAGTTTTCAAGTTTCATTTAAATCTCTGTCCGTATGTATGTCACTTTTATATAGTTTCAATCCTATGATAGACAACAAATTTTTTAATTTTATTTTTTTTACTTGATATTATCTTATAAAAAATTTCCCTGTTATACCCGATTCCTTATAATGATAAAGAGATACACCATAAAATTTTGCGTAATTCTTTGCAGAAGATTTCCAGGTCATTTGATGGACTTAATTCAAAGAGATGTCTTAAATTAGTCTATTCTCAGGTATAAGAGTTAAGATTTAAATACCACCCCTCACCCCTAAGCCAGGAGAACCCACTTGGTGGATTGGAGCCTCATGGGTCTCCCCTAGGATTCACCTCCTCTAGGACATGAAGCTTCATGTCTAGGACATGAAGCTCCTCTAAGACTCACTTCCTTCAGGACAATGGCTTTAGCAGGCCTGGGATTTCAATCCATATGCCTCTTGACAAAGATGTGCCTTCCAGACAAACTCTTTAGAGCTCTTTGTTCTGAACTAATTGCTTATACCCTAGAATTTATTTTGAACATGGCTGGAGGTTTGGGGAGACTAAGAACACACCTCCTTTCCTTATAGTTTTTAACTGAGAACAGTCAGTCAGATGAGAATCAGCGTTCTTGCTGGATTAGAGAACCCAGCGTTCTTGCTGGATTATAGAACCCAGCAGGCTTCTCCTTATCCCCTCTCCTCCCACCCCCCTGAGGCCTTCTGGATGGTGAATGACTCACCCAGTCACAGGTGGAGAGAGTAGAGAATGCTGGGTTTGCCCGTCTTAATGCTCCATGGGCTAGCCTACCAGGCAGGGGAGAATGTGACAAGTTGGTTCCTTTCCCTCCTGCCTACACAGAGGAGCAACACTGTTTGCTGGACCACAGTGCTCACCTTCCCTTTCCTTCTTCTTTGCTTTCAGAATAGGAAGCACATGCATTTGGCCAGGGAGAGGACTGCAGCTACTGATGGGATGTCCCTGCCCGCAGAAGGCACAGAAGAGTGAACTAGCTAGATATGAGGGAGAAAAGGCCCAGAGAGCAGTGAGGAGTGGGTGTCCTGGGCCCATGGTTGGGGAGAACATGTCCGTTTGGCTTCCTTCCTCTTCCAGGACATGGCTAAGGTGGGCAAGCTGCCCCTAAAAAGAGGAAGAAAAGCAGCGTCCATGGGATTTCATGATGAATCCTGAGGTTTCCATTGGCCTGATGAATCTAATACATTTCCTGGGAATTAACACTTTGGGAGGATAACAACTGGGGGAGGCCCAGAGGACATATAAGAAGCTGGGCAAACAGAACTAACTGAATTTGTGGGGACTGTTTAGCCTAATAAGTTATGAAGCTCTGATTATATTAAGGCTTGTCACACATTTGATCAACTGGCCAATAAGAACAGCAATGAATAGAGGTTAACTCCATCTGTGGCCATGACTATCAGAGCCCTTGGAAATGGGAGCAGTTTCAAATGAAATTAAAACAGGAGCACTGGGCTTCCCTGGTAGTGCAGTGGTTAAGAATCCGCCTGCCAATGCAGGGGACACGGGTTCGAGCCCCGGTCCAGGAAGATCCCCGTGCTGCGGATCAACTAAGCCCAGGTGCCACAACTACTGAGCCTGCGCTCTAGAGCCCACGAGCCACAACTACTGAAGCCTGCGTGCCACAACTACTGAAGCCTGCGCACCTAGAGCCTGTGCTTCACAACAAGAGAAGCCACCGCAATGAGAAGCCCATGCACCGCAAGGAAGAGTAGCCCCCGCTCACCACAGCTAGAGAAAGCCAGCAACGAAGACCCAATGCAGCCATCAATCAATCAATCAATCAATCAAAACAACAACAACAACAACAACAAAAACCCAGAAGAACTTCAGGTGACTTAGAGCATGCCTTGGTGCCCGTGTATTAGTTCCTCCTGAAGGTTTTCTTCCACCAAACTGTACATATGTGGATGCAGTGGAAGGTGTGAGCAACGCCAGTGACCACTGTGTAATCTGCTTGTTTTCCACCTGACATTTTGTCATACACATATTCCTCTTTTCATAGACTTCTCTGAATTTTGAGAAATTTAAAAGATACAGAAAAGTATAATGAATGTAACAAGCACTGCATTTCAATCACAGGCATAAGAACTAGTAATATTTTGTAACATTGCTTCTAGCTGCCACTCTCTCCCTGAAGAAATGAAACTACCATCCCAGTCCCATTCCCCTTCCCCCATCCCCAGGTACAACAATGATCATGGGTTTGGTATGATCATTTTGATACTTTAATAATTGTATAATATTCATAATATACCAAATAAACTATACATCTTCTATATGAATGTTTACATATAAAACAGATATAAATACATGCCATTTATAAATATATCATATAAAAACGTACTACAGTAATGTGTGCACGCACACGTGTATGTATAACTGGTGTTTAATAAATATTTGTTGAATGTCCATCTAAAAACAGTGTATGGTTTTTTAATTTGTATGGTGTCATACAATTTTTTATCATTCTGCTCTATTCCTCTATTCATTTAATAATATGATTTGAGATCTATAATTGTGGAGATATATATATATGCGCCTGGGTCATTTAACTGCTGCACGATATTGTACTGTGGGTCTATAAAGGATTTTATTTATTCATTCCTCTAGCGCTAGGTGCTTAAACTGCTTCCAGGTTTTAAAAATTTTTTTTGCGACTGAGCACAGTATGTATGCTTCAGTGAACTTTATTGCACACATGTAAGAGAATTTCAAGGATATAGACTCATAACTTTAATTGATGGTTTTTATTGGTTAGCATTAATAGTACTTCCTTATATATGCTGGCTACAGATCCTTTTCATGTTTTAAGTATTGCAAATATATTCCAAACTTAGTTTACTAGAAGCTCTGCATTTGGGAATTATGAGACTTATTAATAAGATAGATACTGACCCATGATACTCACCTGACTCTCTGTGTCTATTTTAAATTTGTTAAGAACCCAGAAGGGAGGCAGAATATGATTAAACATCTCCAAACCTCCAACAACCAATTTCGAGAATATGAGTTTAAAGTATTTGGTACTCTTCTTTTGACTCTATTTAGAAAAATGGGATTAAAATGAGGGCAATCTAGAAGTGTCTACACCAAGAATGCTTTCTCTAGGA
Source organism: Delphinus delphis (assembly GCF_949987515.2). Classification (NCBI taxonomy): domain Eukaryota; kingdom Metazoa; phylum Chordata; class Mammalia; order Artiodactyla; family Delphinidae; genus Delphinus; species Delphinus delphis. The sequence continues at coordinate 139,218,158 of NC_082683.1, read as the reverse complement.
ATTCTCCACAGAATTTCAAAGAGAGGAATAAGTATCCCACAAATAACAAGATATATCAGAATAAATATTTCAAGAAATCTACAAAACATAGTATGTTTTATAATTCCTTCCCGATTGATATAAAGGGGCATGCCTCATTCTTTGCTACAGAGGGTTCTGTTTAGTGGGAGTTTGGAAAGTTGCGGGTAAATCAGATAAGATACTCTCTGAAGTTCCTCCCAACTGAAAACTTTATGCTGCTAGATTAGAAGCTCCCTAAAGGCAAGGACCCAATTTCCTAATTCCTCATGGTGCAGCTCCATGGCCCTGGCTCATTTCTGCGTCCAGAGAACACATTCCAGATAAGCTTGTTAAATGAATCAAAGAAGTTAATCTTACTGCTTTAATGATCTTGTTAGGGATCCCCTTTCCTAACTTTTTGTTGTTGTTATAAACATTTTAAGACTAGTATTAATGAATATTTGCAAAAGCAGGTTTTAAGCAACCCACAAGAATTAAAAAAGAATGAACCCTCCAAACAGCAAAAATACAGATAGGGATTCAGCTGTACCCGGGCCACTGACTCATGGACTCATTCTGTAATCAGCTCAAAAGCTGGTACAGGTTATTTAATGGCTCTATAAATGTTCACACGAATCTAATTCCTTAACATGTTTATACCACACAGGAGGGAGGTGGGCCAGTACACCGGAAAATATCCTGTTCTAATTCTCTCTCTACAAGGAGACATCTATACCACAGGAAGGCACTTGCTCAAGCAAGGTTCAATTTGATAAGTTCTGCATGTTCAGTTTCAGTCACCACCTCCCCCAAATCCTTCCTCTACAAATGGCCTTTATGATGTGGATACAGGCAACTTCAACCAAAATAAAAGCTACCAATCACAGAGCACATACAACATATCAAACACTCTGCTACAGACTCTACATGAATTTTCTTTAATTTCCCGGACAAGTTAGTGTTACTATCCAAAATTTTGGTGAGGAAACTGAGGATCAGAAAGGTTAAACAATTAGCCTGAGGTCACACAGCTACTACTGGAGTGGGTCTTCGGATTTGCCTGGGGTTTGAAGCACAGGCTCTTTCACTTGCTCCGTGCTGCCTCTTTTCTTGACTTTTCTCAGTTCTGTTTCTTGGCACTGTACCTACTACATACCTGCCATGGGGCTCCTAACTGTTAAGAGCCCCTCCTATCACGCTGAGCCCTTTGCTACAGGAGTCTGCCCCATCACACCTCCTTCCTTCGTGTGCTTCTGCTTCTGCTAAGCCCAGTGGTCTTATGTGCCCTATTCACTCCTTCAACAAATTTATTAAGCCTCTGTTCTGTCCCAGGCCCTGTGCTAGGTTCTAGGCAAACAAAGAGACCCAATTTTTATCCTTAGGGAACCGTCTATGTAATGCTTCGAGTTCTTTTAGAGATTCTTAAATAATAAATTAGCAGTGACAGAGGCTGGTACCCTCTGTCCCCAAGGGCCCTCTGTAGGGCTAAAACAATGCCCCTGGATGCTAAGCGCGAAGAGTGGAAAGGCCATGGGGACGAGGGGAAACAGATAGCCCAGGAAGAGGAAGGGAAGGAGAAACCGAATGGGAACAAGACAAAAAAACGACACAAGCCAGCATCACTGTCTCTCTGCTCTGAGTGGTACCTTGGGCCACCTTCTTTTGCCCAAGTACTACACCCATGGCAAAATGACACCATTCACCGATTGTGCCCCAGGTTGCTGTTGAGTTCAGAACACTGTCGGCCTCACTGCATTCATAAAAATGGCATGGTTTTTATTTGTATTCATGTACTCCACTGTTCTGGAACCTGGACTCTTCTCCTTTGCTACTCCCTAAGGCACCAGGCTGATAGAACCTCAAGAATTCTCTGAAAATCAAGCCCTCCAAAAAAAGAAAGTGAGAAGAGACTGGGTGTGTTGCATTCTTCTAGGTTTGCTGCCTCCTTTATTTTCCTTGGCTGCGTGACCTATGACTAGTAGCTACATGGAATGCTGGGAAACGCTAGGATCCTCAAAGTCCACGGTGTGCACGCACTTCGCCAGTGGCTCCTGCACCAATGTTATCATAGTAACTATTAAGAAGTCACCTGCATAAAGCTATGCGGTAGGGAGAGAAACAAAACAGGGCTGGGTCACAGCCTTACCCTTGTAATTACAGCTTTACTTTGACCAGCGAATGAGGAAAGGTACGTACAGGAGAGAGAGCAGGCAAGGCAGGGGGATGATGGGGAAGGAGACACAAGGCAGGGTTTGATTATTAGCAAAATTAAGGCCCTGCTGTGTTTCCCATGGAGCAAGGAGCTGTTTAATGGAATAACGGCAGCCCAGCCCAGTTCCAAAATACATGTGTCAGCAAGAGCATCTCTCTGCCAGTGCTGAAGGCCCTGGTTGTTACGGAAATTGACAAGCTAGTGGGAGGGACATGCTATGACTTCCTCCGTACACATGGAGCAGGCCAGGTGACATTCTTCAGGATCTGATACAACAGTCCCATGTTTCTCATCACTAGCGGCACTGAGGAGACCTTTAAACGCACCACCAGAAAGTAAAACCTATCATCAACTGCAGGTGCCAAATATTATATTCGATTTTATAGCAGCTCTGCAGTTAAACAGTCTACTTCAGGAAGAGTTTATATATAGAACCAAAAATCACGGCTCATAATTACACACAAGTCACTCTCTTTACCAGATGAAAAGCAAACACCTTCGGATCTCTCACACACTGATTCATAGCGTAGTTCAGACTGATCTGACATAATATTAAGAAAAGGAGCCCTTGAAATAAATTTATAAATGCAGACTTACCATGTTTCTCACCAACTAGGTTAGTTCTGGGGCCAAGGAAATCAGGCCACTTCAGGAACCCAAACATTTTCTAAGTGTAAATGATTTTTCAACAGATGTAAAGGTCTATAGATAAACATATTAAAATCAGCTGATTTTAAATCCATCCGCTGCTCTTTCTAAGACATTTCCTCAAAAGGTCACATTGAATAATTCCAGTCAGCAGAGGCGGAGTCTCAAAATCGTACAGGAATATGCGAGTCATGGTGGCACGCTGATAGCTCACCCTCGGGGGGTGAAGTACTATGAGCTATTCTCAAAGAGGAGAAGGGAGCGATGAAAGGAAGGAGAATGGGTTTTCTTGGAGTTATCTGTGCTTAGTTTCCTAATTTTCTTTACAGTCAGAGATACATATGGATAAGATCAGACCCTGACGAGACTCGTGGGTGCTCATGGGTATAGTTGGGCCCTGGATCTGAGCAAAGCCCATAAGTGAAATGCACGGGTTCTTTGTCTGGGGCCCGAGGACAGGCTCCAGACAGTTAAAAAACTCTAAAATTTTACTTAAGAATTTTGTGTATATGATATCATGTGCATTTTTATAGGGAGAGTCTTTCTAACTTTTACAACATTCCAAAAAAATGCCCATGACCCAACAGAGCTTAAGATGCTTTTCACGAGGAAAACTAACCAGATGCAACTGGCATTGCACTGAGACATTCTTTAACATTCAGGGCTCTCTCTGAGAGAGCAAAAGACTTCTCAGTTGTCAGCTGTTCTTACATCTTCCTAAAGCAAAATATAAATCCCTGCGTTTGCCTGGGAAAGACAGTATTAATGCAGATACTTAAAAAATGTATTTACTTTTTCTGCTTCTTACAAGTACACAAATATACCGTAGAAAGCATATCTTAAAATCTGATGTGATCTGTCTTTGGTATGATATTCAGAAACTCCTCCACAGGGCCAAGTTTTAATCATCTAGATCTCTTCTTTCTCCTCTAAATATAGTGAAAGATGAGAGTTTAAAATCATTACCTTGCTCTGCAGTAAACTGTCATTTTCTTTAAGTTGTAAAATTAGGCAAATGTCACCACTTCACATAAAGTTCAGGAGCCTGTGAATTGTCAGGGACAACAACTATAGATTGTAATGGAATAATGGTTAGGTATCCAAGTGAAAAAGAATGAGGTAAAGATAAATGAGGTGCTCCCATTGTTTCACAGCATTTTTTTACTCTCCAAAAGGAAAAGCAAAAGTTGATCAGAGCTTACGATGCTCTTTTGAACTCTCACTGCTCTCCTGACAAAAATCTCTCTCGTGGTCATCTCCAGATGCAGCTCAGTGTCCTGGCTTTCTTCACGCCAGCATAGTGAAACGGTGTCAAGTGTCCAAGGATGTCCCAACTGCCTGGTTCACGGACCTCAAGTTTCAGCACTTGACCCCTGAAACACCTACGTTCAATACAGGAGGATCTGACTCACGGTGATAATGGTGTAAGGGGTGATGGAAGAAGGACACCTCCATTGGTAAAATAATTACCTTTTCAAAGAAATCTGCATTTAAAACTGAGCTCCTCAAGTCAAGGGACTCTTTCCTACTTATTCTGTATCCCTTAGTTCCTATCTGTTTTTCTATCCCGAGTCACAGCATAATGCCTGGTATGCTAAATAATTAAACGATGCTAAATAATTTAGCATCGAAAGTGCTAAATACTTTGTTAATGCATTTTTGCTACTTGCTTTTCTTTGACACCAGTAACTTCTTAGAAAACTGCTTGCCCAGCTGTGGTGCAAAAGTAAACTGCAGCTCGGCACCATGATCATTTTTGATTTAGAGTAGTCCACATTAAGTTTCACTGTAAGTATTAAACCACCTAGCAGTCCTTGTTTCCTTATACTAATGGTACGTTTGCATATATCTTGAGAGAGACAGAACAGAGATTTCTCTTAGTATGGAGAGGAGAGTTGAAAGGTAAATCAAACTATGCCCCGTAGACATTCAATAAATACAAAGGATGAATCAAGGAACGGCAGGTTTAAATCTCTACAGATTCACTCAATTTTGCTTCTTGCCAACTTAAGGAAGAAAAGAGGAATTCCTGGACATTTCTGAGAAAGATTATATCTCAAAACTCAAGGCCTCTCAGAATGACTCCAATTTGCAGCATGAAGCTCTGAGTTTAGTTTTTTAAAATCAATCCTATATAACCTAAAGAATAAATGTGAATTGCATTTATGGTTGTCTAAACATTAGTTGGACCAAAGAAATATTTAGCAATGGTAAAAAGTCAGGAAAATGATTCATAACAATCCGACTTCCAATTTTGATTATATAAACTATGGTGAAGACTATATTAAGCTGAACACATATATTAAAAAGGAACATTTTAATTTGGGGAGGCTTAATGTTTAGATGATACATAGGATAGCATATTCACAAAATTCAGAAGGATGAACTTTAGGTAAGAGGGCAGAAATAGGAAAGTTTGGTTCAGAGAAGATACAAAATTCCCTTAGAAATCTGTAACTGGGCACGTATCACAGATTATATAACAGCTCATTTTTGAATATAAAGGTATTCAATATATAGTGGGAACACTGTATCCTGAATCTACAAATGCTCCTTTGTCCAAGGAAAGTTTCATCCAATACATGATCAAGTTATCAACTTTGCTTTTGTTGTGCTAAACACATCACAGTCTACATCCTGGATGCAAAGTAAGAAGGGAAGTAGAATTTCAGATGGGAACAACGAATTTCAGTTTTGAGTAACAAGAGGTAGAATTTCAATTATGGAAACACACCAGAAAGAGATTAGATCACTTAAAACACCTTGTCAGGGTCTGTAAATGTTGTTTAAAAAGATAACTTACAATTCAGGTCTCAATTTTTACAGACTACCTCTGACTACTAAGCAAATATTTTTATTGCCAAAAAGCTAGTGGAGGAGAAATAATCCAGAGAAAGAAAAGAGCTTCACCATTACAGTAGGAACAAAATAGTGCTTTTTATGCTTCTCTTTACTGAAAACAAAATGTTACTGGCAAGTTGAACAGCTTTTGAACCAATATGTGAAACCTGGTAATTATTCCTAGATGATGTTTTCAATCTAAAAAGTCATGCATAAGCTAAAATTTCACTAAAAGTAAAAAAAATATATATATACTCAAATGAGAATGTAAGCATAGCCAAGGAACACTATAGATTAAACTATTACTTTAGTTCATTACCCATTTCTATTTTTCACATTGGTAATAGATGCTGGTCTTTTAATGGTGCATTAGAAGATTATATAATGATTCTTTCAGGAGAGGTCCACCTCAGAGAGGAGTCTGTTACTGAAGTACGGATGAATTTAAGACCTCCTTCACTATCTTCCATTGACCGATATACACATAACCTAGGACTTCATGAAGAAATGCTCAAGGGCCACAAAAAGTAAAAAAAGAAGTAAAAATTAAAGTGGAAAAATTTCAAAGGTAAAGTTGGCCCGTGATGCCTTAACCATAGTCGTGATATGCTCTGAATTTAGAATTTAACTCTTCTTCAGAATAAGGTTTTCAAATTATAATTCTCAGATGTGTAACTTTAGTATTTAAAATTCACTCCCTGCAGTGATAAATTTAAATTCTCTAAGCACGTAAGCCTTTAATGATTACCATATTGAACCCTTCATTCAGTTAATTCTCACATGGCACTCTGAGATCATAAGTATGGGTTAAATTTCCACATGAATCAACTTTGTGTCTTACTGTCACTGTAAAAACCACACACTTTTAGAGAAGCAACCTGGAGACTCTGCTTTGGAGTCAGACAGACGTGGGCTGGAATTCCAACACGACCGCTATTAGCCTTGCAAACCTGGGTAAGTTACTCAAGCATGAGCCTCAATTTCCTTATCTGTAAAATGCAAATATTACCTGTCTCATGGCCACTTCCCTGAGGTAAGGTATTGATTGCAACATGTTTGCAACATTTGTCAATAACTCAGAGCAACATTGGGTATGTAGTAGACAGGTACTAAGGACCTCCCTGCTTGCAGTCTGAGGTCCGAGCAGGGCACCAGGTGCAGACAATACACAGTGATAGATAGCAACGCTCTGTTTCTAGGCAAAGGCTCTTACCAGTCTCTACCTGACTTTCCACACTTTAATGAAAGATCAATGGTAGCCCAGGATCCTGGGAAGCTCTGTTATACATTAAATATTCTCCTAGCCACGCTGTGATGTGTGGACGTTTCTTTTAACTCTAACCATCCCCTTGTAAGAAAAGCTTTGTAACAGAAACCAGAATACCGTTACTCTAACTCATGAGGCAATATTTCCCTTGAAACATGTAATTTTACTTCTTACCTTTTCAATTTTTTCATCCAGCATTCTGAAGAATTCTTGCTGGCTTTCAGAGATGTGCATGCTGAAAAACAGAGAGTAGGTAAGTGCGTATTTCAGTGTTTTCTTAAGCCTAGCTCCCTCAGATGAAAAATGCCGAGTCCCTAAACTTTGGGGCAGTCATTTATTTCTTGCAGACTTTTCCACTGAAGTACTCTGAAGTCACACTAAGGATAAATGTCATTACAGTAACCCTGCAAACGTGTTTCATAACAGTCTATCAGTTCCTATGATTTAAGGAACGCAATTTCCTTTCAACGTACACGTTATGTATAGTGGTGTTACTTGGAGGTGTGTGCCCAATTTTTGCCTTGTACTTAAAACAAAAAGCACAGGCAAGCAGTACATGGCATATTTCAACCCTGTGTGTAACCATAACAAGAAAATATATCCTAGTTATTATATTAAAATGTGTATTTTACACAGGCTGTCAGCATCAGCATGGTATTCCGCTGACTGTGTAGGTGTGGGCTGGCAGCAAACGAGCTGAGAACTTGACCTGAATATCTCCTGTACTGGTGACAGCAAATGCACCTCTTTGGAACTGAAATCCACTGGAACGTGAGAGTAAGTGAGGAGGCAGGTCTGAGTAGCCCTCGCCCTGTGTGCTTACCTGTTCTTTGCTATTTAACGGCATACTTAATGAGATGGACGTGGTTGGTGAGGACAAAACTAAGACGGTAAGGAGACCAGAGAGGATTCACAGACAGGAGGGAAAGGGTCTTGAATGGAAGGGTGACTTATGGATTCTCAAATCCCGATGCACTAACTGAGCTCTTTCAGATGAACTGTTATCCCTGGAGGTGCAGCAGACCCTGCCACGTGGAGCAAATGCCCACCACGGAGATCCTCGTTACGTGTGTGTTGTCTTAGAGATGGTGTAACCAGACAGCGTGACGCTTACTCTGCTGTTCTTCATGCGCTCCTTTCAGAGAGAAGCCCTAAATCTCTTCCATAGGGACAGAGACAGAACTTTCACTCTGATGAAGTAAATTACCCCCTATCGACTGACTCCCGCCTAGGTAAACGGGGATGCCCTCCTCTCACGTGGAAACTATCAACACAGTGGCATTAATAATAGTTCTTACCTACGAGGGTACACATCGCACTGTGAGAAACAGTCCCTAGGTAACAACTTGATTCTTAAACCCCTTCTGATGGACAAGTTGATGATTGTTGAGTGAGGGGAGGAGATGGAAAAGCATGCTGGGCTGGCTTTACTGTCTTTCTTCAAGATTTAGGATGGGATAATTGGATTGTTTCTCATTTAGTTTATAAAGTATGAATACTAAGGGCTTCACTGGTGGTGCGGTGGTTGAGAGTCCGCCTGCCGATGCAGGGGACACGGGTTTGTGCCCTGGTCCAGGAGGATCCCACGTGCTGCAGAGCTGCTAGGCCCGTGAGCCATGGCTGCTGAGCCTGCACGTCTGGAGCCTGTGCTCCCCAATGGGAGAGGCCACAACAGTGAGAGGCCCGCGTACCGCAAAACAAAATAAAAAAAAGTATGAATACTTGATGCTAAGATTAATTAGATCTAAAAATCTTTTCTAAAAGCCTGTATGTTGGGATTTAACTACTACAGCTTAACAATTTCGGCTATTCCTATTTCTCTCTAATTACTAAAATTCCACCTTGGAAAACACAGCGCTCCCCCGGAACATTTCTTTTTTATTGAGGTATAGTTGATTTGCAATATTATATTAGTTTCGGGTATACAACACAGTGACTCAAAATTTTGATAGATTATACTCCATTTATACCCTGGAGCATTCTTGTGGCTCCCAGGGGTCCCAGCAAAGCTCTTGTGAGTTAACCCTGCCATCAGAGGCTCTTCTTTCTGTGACTTGTCAGTTTCCTGAGACTAGGGTGATGATGCTATGGAATCTTAATGACAAGTAATCAAACGAAGGAAAGGTGGACAAAATGAGCTCTAGAGCTGAAAGATACACAGCTCCCATTTTAAGTGACTTAAAAAAATAAGCTTCCAAACAATAAACACCTAAGCTGCGAAAGTATAAGAAGGCAAGGTCTTAATTCCCAAACACTTCACCTGCAAAAATGAAATTCCATTACTCCTGACAAATCTTAGCCTAAACACAGTTCTTTCTTTCTTTCTTTTTTTTTTTTTTTTTTTTTTTTTGCGGTACGCGGGCCTCTCACTGTCGTAGCCTCTCCTGTTGTGGAGCACAGGCTCCGGACGCGCAGGCTCAGCGGCCATGGCTCACGGGCCCAGCTGCTCCGCGGCATGTGGGATCCTCCCGGACCAGGGCACGAACCTGCGTCCCCTGCATCGGCAGGCGGACCCTCAACCACTGCGCCACAAGGGAAGCCCCACAGTCATTTCTTCATGATCATCATTACTACTTTTCAATTGCACCTCAGGGGAGTGGGGTAATCCTAATCCTCACAGCAGGACACACCCTGGCTAGTAGTTCATGGCTCACTTTTATTTAGTTATTTTTAAAAATAACAGTATAATAAGCACCCATGAAACCAAAACAAAAAACCAAAGCTGCGATTTTTATTTATTTATTTTTTAACATCTTTATTGGAATATAATTGCTTTACAATGGTGTGTTAGTTTCTGCTTTATAACAAAGTGAATCAGCTATACATATACATATGTTCCCATATCTCCTCCCTCTTGCGTCTCCCTCCCACCCTCCCTATCCCACCCCTCTAGGTGGTCACAAAGCACCGAGCTGATCTCCCTGTGCTATGCGGCTGCTTCCAACTAGCTATCTATTTTTAATTTGGTAGTGTATATATGTCCATGCCACTCTCACTTTGTCCCAGCTTACCCTTCCCCCTCTCTGTGTTCTCAAGTCCATTCTCTAGTAGGTCTGCGTCTTTATTCCCGTCTTGCCCCTAGGTTCTTCATGACCATTTTTTTTTAGATTCCATATATATGTGTTAGCATACGGTATTTGTTTTTTTCTTTCTGACTTACTTCACTTTGTATGACAGACTCTAGGTCCATCCACCTCACTGCAAATAACTCAATTCTGTTTCTTTTTATGGCTGAGTAATATTCCATTGTATATATGTGCCACATCTTCTTTATCCATTCATCTGTCGATGGACACTTAGGTTGCTTCCATGTCCTGGCTATTGTAAATAGAGCTGCAGTGAACATTGTGGTACATGACTCTTTGAATTATGTTTTTTTCAGGGTATATGTCCAGCAGTGGGTTTGCTGGGTCATATGGTAATTCTATTTTAAGTTTTTTAAGGAACCTCCATACTGTTCTCCATAGTGACTGTATTAATTTGCATTCCCACCAACAGTGCAAGAGGGTTCCCTTTTCTCCACACCCTCTCCAGCATTTATTGTTTGTAGATTTTTTGATGATGGCCATTCTGACTGGTATGAGGTGATACCTCATTGTAGTTTTGATTTGCATTTCTCTAATGATTAGTGATGTTGAGCATCCTTTCATTTGTTTGTTGGCAATCTGTATATCTTCTTTGGAGAAATGTCTGTTTAGGTCTTCTGCCCATTTTTGGATTGGGTTTTTTTTTTTTTTTTTTTGATATTGAGCTGCATGAGCTGCTTGTAAATTTTGGAGATTAATCCTTTGTCAGTTGCTTCATTTGAAAATTTTTTCTCCCATTCTGAGGGTTGTCTTTTCGTCTTATTTATGTTTTCCTTTGCTGTGCAAAAGCTTTGAAGTTTCATTAGGTCCCATTTGTTTATTTTTATTTCCATTTCTCTAGGAGGTGGGTCAAAAAGGATCTTGCTGTGATTTATGTCATAGAGTGTTCTGCCTATGTTTTCCTCTAAGAGTTTGATAGTGTCTGGCCTTACATTTAAGTCTTTAATCCATTTTGAGTTTATTTTTGTGGATGGTGTTAGGAGGTGTTCTAATTTCATTCTTTTACATGTAGCTATCCAGTTTTCCCAGCACCACTTATTGAAGAGGCTGTCTTTTCCCCATTGTAAATTCTTGCCTCCTTTATCAAAAATAAGGTGACCATATGTGTGTTGGTTTATCTCTGGGCTTTCTATCCTGTTCCATTGATCTATATTTCTGTTTTTGTGCCAGTACCATACGGTCTTGATTACTGTAGCTTTGTAGTATAGTCTGAAGTCTGGGAGCCTGATTCCTCCAGCTCCGTTTTTCTTTCTCAAGATTACTTTGGCTCTTCGGGGTCTTTTGTGTTTCCATACAAATTGTGAAATTTTTTGTTCTAGTTCCGTGAAAAATGCCATTGGTAGTTTGATAGGGATCACACTGAATCTCTCGATTGCTTTGGGTAGTATAGTCATTTTCACAATGTTGATTCTTCCAATCCAAGAACATGGTATATCTCTCCATCTGTTTATATCATCTTTAATTTCTTTCATCAATGTCTTACAGTTTTCTGCATCCAGGTCTTTTGTCTCCTTAGGTTTATTCTTAGGTATTTTATTCTTTTCGTTGCAATGGTAAATGGGAGTGTTTTCATAATTTCTCTTTCAGATTTTTCATCATTAGTGTATAGGAATCCAAGAGATTTCTGTGCATTAATTTTGTATCCTACTACTTTACCAAATTCATTGATCAGCTCTCGTAGTTTTCTGGTAGCATCTTTAGGATTCTCTATGTATAGTATCATGTCATCTGTAAACTGTGACAGCTTTACTTCTTCTTTTCCAATTTGGATTTCTTTTTCTTCTCTGATTGCTGTGGCTAAAACTTCCAAAACTATGTTGAATAATAGTGGTGAGTGTGGACAACCTTGTCTTGTTCCTGATCTTAGAGGAAATGGTTTCAGTTTTTCACCATTGAGAACAATGTTGGCTGTAGGTTTGTCATATATGGCCTTTAATATGTTGAGGTTAAGTTCCCTCTACAAAGCTGCGATCTTAACAAGAACCTAGAGGTTACTTACGTCCCACCCATGTGTGTTACTCCCAACTCAAGGGAACCATCATGCCCCTGCTTTCCTTTTACATAGCTTTACTCTATCTCTCTATGTGCTTAAAAAGCAGATGATTTATTTTAGTTGTTTTTAACTTTATAGAGTGCATTATGATCTGTGTAATGTTGCAGGACTTACTCTTTGTTCTAGTGCTATTCTGCTAGGGTCCATCCAGCGTTGTGCATTGTTGCAGTGCATTCGTTTTAACTGCTAATATTCCACTGTGTGAATACAGTGTTGTTCATCTATCCAATTTCCTGTCAAAGGGCATTTGGGTTTTTTTCTAATTGTTAAGGTGTTCTTACCGAGTGTCAGACACTGCGATAAGAACCAGGCATACGTTATTTCATTTAAGCCCCAGCCCTATAAGACAGGATTGTTCACCAACATTTTTCTTGGAGAAAACTGAAGCTCACAGACATAAGGTCACTGGCCTGAGATTACAAAGTCAGTAGGAATGTGCTCTACGTGGTGCATCAAATGAAGATGTGAGCATTATCTGCCTTCATTATTAATAAATCTGCCATTATCAGGTATGGGATTGTCCTTCCACTCATGGGGAAAAAGCCTCATGTTATTTTATACAGCTGCATAATAAAGAATAATTTCCTGGAACCTATATTATGTCAACGGGTAGAAAAAGTAAAATCCTTCTCTTAGCCCTCCAGAAATATTTCTTAGTTGAATTCCAGAAACCCAATGATCTGACTCACAGTTTAAAATACACACACACGCACACACACACACACACACACACGAGCATTATGCTGTGTGAAGAACAGGGGATTTTCTTCATAATTTTAATGTAAACACATGAGCCAATTTAATCAACTTCTCTGAAAGCTTCAGCACATGTGTGTCTGCAAAGCATGCTATTTCAATGTGTCAAAGTTAAGTAAGTATTTGCTTTAAAGGAAAAAAGAAATTCTCAATAGAGTCTTTTTCTAGAAGCATTTAAAAGGACCATACATCTAATGGCTTGGATGAAAAGATGATTTGGTAGTGTTATCAGGTATCTGCTATCCTCAGAGGCAGATAAAATTAGTGTAGATAAAAGTGATTACAAGTGAAGTGGATCAGGTAGGTTGTGATTATAGCATGACATTTACCTGAGGGTGAAAAAAACCAGTTGTCCCATTATACTGACACTGTAAATGATAAATGGATTTGAAAATGTCCAGTTTTCTTTGAAAGTAAAAAATTCAATCCCTGAGATCATTCACCACCCCTTGAAGAGTCCTAACCACCATATCACAGTAGCCATGGCTGCAGCAGTTCCAGACACTCAGCCAGGTTAAAGTGATTATGTTATTTTTGTCTCAACCTCCTGGGAAGAACCAAAGAACACAACTTTTTCCACTTATGATATTGATTTACATATATGTCATAGTTAAAAGTATTTGGGGATGGTGGTGACTGTGTCAGATGTACTTGTGTGATCAGCGCCCTTAGGGAATTTGTTCATATTTAGGCAGAACAACACAAAAGAGGTTTGCAGCCTCTGGGATTACAGCTTCTTTGAAGAAAGGGCAGGTAGCTTCAAAGTCACACAAGTGCATTTTACCACCAAGGTAGACTCAGTTTTAGAACAATATAGAAACTACTCATTATTCTCTTTAGCATTTTAATTTAGCATTTTAACTGTGAAATACTTAACACATAGAAAAGGAAACATATAATGTTATTTGCACATTTTCAAATAATAATAATTAAAGGAACATGCATGTAAGCACCACTCAGATTAAGAGATAGAACCTCTGGTCCCATTGTCTTCTATCCAGCAGAAAGAACCACTATTCTGCATTTAATGCCTCTTCATTTCCTTGCTTGCCTTTATTGTTTTACCACGTACATATATATAATATATGGCTTAGCTCTGCCTGTTTTTGCACTTTATATGCATGAAACTGTACATAGGCAGGTACTTCCACTTACCTTACTGGTACAACCTTACATTTCATGAGATTCCTCTATCTTGATCTGGGTAGCTATTGGTCATTCATTTTCACTGATATGTAGCATTCCCATCATAAGAATATACCACAGTTTTGTTATCCATTACATGTCTGTTTTTTTTTTTTTTTTTTTTGGCCATGTCACCGCCACGAGGCACGCAGCATCTTAGTTCCCCGACCAGGGATGGAACCCATGCCCTGTGCAGTGGAAGCGTGGAGTCTTAACCACTGACTGCCAGGAAAGTCCCATATCTTCAAGAGCTTTAAGAGCTCATGTAAACAGTGCTGCTATGGACATTTCAAAATATGCCTGCTGGCACACATGCACAAGACTTTCTCTAGGGTATACACCTGAGAGTGGAGTTGTTTTCCAAAGTAATTGTACCAGTTTATATCCCTACATTCTGGTAAACACTTTAGTATCATTAGCCTTCTAAATTTTTGCCAGTCTTGTGGTGTGAAATGGTATTTTTTCATATGCATTAGCTATTCATGTTTCCTCTTCAGTCAAGTGGTTGTTTACGTCTTTAGCCTGCTTTTCTATGAGTTCTGTCTTTTACTTATTGATTCATAGAATTACTTGATATATTCTGGAAACCCAAGTATTGTTAATTATATGTATTGTAAATATATTCCATCATTTTGTGGCCTTTTACTCTCCTATAGTATATTTTGATAAACAGAAGTTCTTAATTTTAATGTACTCACAAAAATTAATCATTTTTCTTAAGATTTGCATCCTCTGTGACTTATTCAAAGTTTTTCCCTACCCCACGGTTATAAAGATATTCCCCTTCATTTTCTTCTAACTGATGTGAAGTGTCAGCTCTGTCATATATTGTGGGTCTGTTTTGGGTCTCTCTATTTTGTTCCATTAGACTAAATCACACTGTCTCAATTACTGAGGCTTTATCATAAGTCTTGGTTACATGGCAAGCAAAATGGAGCTCACTCTAAAAACATCTTTAGCTTTAAAAACAATATAGGAAAATAGGAACTAGAACTTACTTTGCTCTGGGTTGATGAACTAATCCCGGAATCTCTTTATTAGTTTTAAGTCTTACATTTGAACTGGCACTTTTTTCCTGAAACACATAAACGCACATGTAAAAGACAAGATGAGAATCAGCAATTAAACAAGAGCATAAATTTTCATCAACAAAACGTTAGATTTGTTTGGGAGCCTCTGAGGTTGGGGAGGACAAAAGTCCTTACAAAGATGTCACACAGTACAAGGAGAACTGCCGAATATTTGAACAGGGAACGTTGTCATGAAAAGAGGAATTAACTTTTATAAGAGCTATGGCTCCTTTTAGAAAATAACGTGTGAGTAATATTTGATTTTTAGGTGGAGTTACTGAAAACAGTAAGAGAATCAAAGAACAGAAGATTCTAGTGAAAAAGAACAGCGGTAGTTCAACCACAGCCACTGTTTGCTTGCCCAGGTTAAGTGACTTTGTGCATTTTATTTGTGAGAGACAACTGCAGTTACTGACACATAAAGTTTGCATAAGGCCCTAGCAGTGACAGGGACAAGAACATGACTAAAAATAGCCAATATTTTCCATGTATAATGAATACTGAGATTGAATTTAATTAAATTAATGAAATCAATACTAGCCTGTATTCCAGAAATACTTCTTTGGCTTTTAGCCTGATCTGATTTCTTTTTTTTTTTTTTTTTTTTTTGATCTGATTTCTTATTCCCAGTAAACCAGCCGCATAGGAAAGAAATACTCTCAAATCTTAAAATACAAGTATATCAGTAAGCACACTATCTCAATACTACTACTGCTTTGTAACTTTACATTATCTTTAAAAAAATATTTAAGGTGTTCTAAAATTTGCTCTCTAAATATACCCCCGAAAATGAAAGGAAGGACTATTCTAAACCTACTTAACAGGTGACTATATACACTCAAGGAACCTGAGGTGTGGCAATAATTAAAGACCTGGGGTAGGTAGGGGTAAGGAATAAAAAGTCCTGTGGGCCGACCCACCATTCTCACCACAGGCAGAGTGATGTGGGATGGCACATAAACAGATGGTCCCCAAATGAGCTCTTTCAAGAGCTCATTCTTCTTCCTAGGATAGCAGAAGCCACGTAAATCAGTGAAACTGCAACGACTTACATGCCTGGTTGTTTGCTATTTACCATCAAACATGAGCATATCTGTATAACATCAGTCCTCCAAAATAGACGGTAATTTTGTTTGTGATCTTCCAGGAGAAGAAACAATCATTACAGTTCTTTTGCAGTCTAGCTTACCTTATTTACCTCACACTAAACTCGAGAATGTTTTCATGAACATTTAAAAAGTATAAAATATATACTGTTCCCTCTGCTGATGCAGTCAGTGAACAACAGATGAACCACCTTATTTTTTTACAAAGAAGGTGGGAGAACAATTAGAAAACTTTAATGCACTAAGCCCAGGAGGGCGGGACCCACATCCCTTCTTTACAACTGGGACAACAGTGCCTGGCTAGGGGCCTGGCACTCCATGGGAGTCACTCATCGAATACTGGTAGAACAAATAAATGATGTCAGCACATAATTAACTTTTCTAAACATAGATAAAAATAGCTCAGCTGTAGTCTCTCTGCAGGGCTGAAGATGTAGGTTCCCTCCAAATGAGTCATTTTCTCCCTTAAACTTTATGTGTGCTTGGATTAAGCACTGAAAATGGATGTATTTGATGTGACAGAACCTTATACTTTTTCTCTATTCACATAATTTGCTAAACCCTTTGAACTTAAATGATGCATCATAATTTTAAACATTGCTAAGGCAGGAAAGAGACTTCTAATTCTAAGAATGCAAAGACATATAATTATATTCTGTTTCTATTCAATTTATTAAACTGTACCCTTCATAACTATACTGTCTCACCAAATCTTCCTTAAAAACACATTGTGTGGTTGCCAAAAAAAGAAGGAACCGCCCCAAACAGAGACTCAATAGATGGGGAGGACACTTTAGGATATCTCAATAGATGGCAAGGACACTTTAGGACATCAGGCACAGACGTGCCCTTCCAGGAAGTGAGAGTACCCAAGGTGAGGCAGAGATGGGGGGTGAGGGCATGGGGGATGGGGAGGAAGCAGCTGGGGATTTCCTGGTTACAAATATATATATATAATTACATAGAGATTTCTATCTATTTTGTACTTATAATGTATTTGTTTTTACAAATTACCACTCATCAAGATCAGTAACAACTCACCACATGTTATTCTAACTGGCTGCATACATCAACTCATTTTAACGTTCACAAGTATATATATATATTAATTTACCTTTATGCCCACATAGCTCTCTGAGATAGGTATCATTATTTTCCCCATTTTATAAATGAGGAAGCTGAGGCATGGAGAGGTGAAACACTTACTGGGATTCTACAAGTAATAAGTAATAGCGTTGGGATTTGAATCCATGCAGAATGGCCCCAGAGTTCATGCTATTAGCCACTAGGCCAGTAGTCCTCAAAGTTTTTAGTATCAAGACCTCTTACCTATATTCTGCAAATTTTGATACATTTCATTACACAATATGAAAAAAATCACAATTGTTAAAATCAGCATCAATCTCATGAGAAAAATCTTTCTTTTTTTTAATTTTAATTTTTGGCTGCGCTGCGCAGCATGCGGGATCTTAGTTCCCCAACCAGGGATCGAACCCGTGTCGCCTGCATTGGAAGTGCAGAGTCTTAACCACTGGACCGCCAGGGAAGTCCCTCATGAGAAAAGTCTTGACAAAAGGTCGAGCTCATAGTGGTGGATACAAGTTTTCCAAAATTCTAATTTTGGTTTAATATTCGAATTTTATGACCAGCAACAAACACTGACAATTGTTTTCTTTGGAGTAACGGGCTCTATTTGGTCATTTTTGAGAAACTCTTTGCCAAATACCCAAGTCTGAATATCCATAATTTGTCTGCCAGGCACTTTTTTTCTACAGTAGAGATGGTGTCCCACAAAAAAACAGCTGCAAGTTCAGCTTGCAACTCAATCAATTGCAGAAGTGCTTTTCCTTGAGATAAAGATCTTATTAAAAAATAAAAAGATATGCATCTAAGATCTAAGAGTTAAAAACTTCAATAATTTCTACTGCTTCATTAAGGGCATTCTTTTTTTTAAGAATCAATTTTATTTATTTATGGTTGCGTTGGGTCTTCGTTGCTGCCCACGGGCTTTCTTTAGTTGTGGCGAGCGGGCTTCTCATTGCGGTGGCTTCTCTTGCTGCGGAGCACGGACTCTAGGGCATGTGGGCTTCAGCAGTTGTGGCTCGCAGGCTCTAGAGCGCAGGCTCAGTAGTTGTGGCGCATGGGCCTCAGTAGCTGTGGCTTGCGGGGTGTAGAGCACAAGCTCAGTAGTTGTGGCACATGGGCTTAGTTACTCCGTGGCATCTTCCTGGACCAGGGATTGAACCCGTGTCCCCTGCATTGGCAGGTGGATTCTTAACCCCTGCGCCACCAGGGAAGTCCCCATCAAGGGCATTCTTAAGTGAAAATAGAATATATTCTTCCACTATGCTTGGTGGTGGTGACTACTAATAACTACTATTAGTACTACTAATAATAGTACTACTATGACTACTAATAAGGTGTGGTGCCAATGCCTGGATTTGTGCTAAGGCACAGGCAGTTTTACCCACCATTGCTTTTGCACCATCACTACAAATGTCAACAGCTATTTGCCTTCAAAAAGGCAAATAGCTTCTTTATTATTAGGAAAATGACTTTGAAGACTCCCTGAGAATATCTCAGGAACCTCCAGGGGTCTGCAGGCCACACCTGAATTATATATAGTGCCTTTCTATTTCTTTTGCATAGAAAAGAACTTTCAATTATTTAATTGTGGTATACGCTTTAAGAAAAAATATTTAACTGCCTTATTGAGATAAAATCTATATTCCATACAATTCCCCCATTATAAATGTATGATTAAATGATTTTAGTAAATTTATAGAGCTGTGCAATTATCACCACAATCCAGTTTTAGAACAGTTAGATCAGCCCCCCAAGTTTCATCATACCCATTTGTTCTCATCTGTAGGCCCCGGCCACCACCGATCTGCTTTCTGTCTCTACAAATTTGCTTTGTCTAGATTCACATAAATGGAATCATACAATATATAGCCTTTTGCATCTGGCATTTTTCACTTAGCATAATGTTTTCGAGGTTCATCTATACTTCAGCATATTTCAGTGTTTCATTTATTTTAATTGCCAGATAATATTCCAATGTATGGATATACTGTATTTTGTTTATCCATGCATAACTTGATGAACATATGGACTGTTTCCAGTTTGTGGCTATTATGAATAATGCTGCTATGAACATTTGTATACAAGTCTTTGTGTGAACATACATTTTCATTTCTCTTGGGTAGACTCTAAGGAGTGGAACTGCTAGATTATATGATAAGTTTATATTTGACTATTTAAGATGTCACCAAACTGTTTTCCAAAGTGGCTGTGTCATTTTACATTCCCACCAGCAGTGCATGATGGTTGCAGTTTCTCTACCTCCCTGTCAACACTTGGTATTGTCTTTTCAATTACAGTCATTCAAGTGGGTGTCTCATTGTGGGCTTTATTTATTTTACAAATTTTATTTATTTGGATTTGTTCTTATACGTCTTTCTATCAGAACACCTAGTACCTTGCTACCTGGGAGCACATATATGCTTACTGGCTCGCTGTATTTACATCAAGAAGTCAGTTTTATATTTGTTTACAAACACCAATTAACTTCTGCTTTGGGTTTGTTTGTTGGGGAAGGAGAAGTTTAAAGAGACCTGTCTTTAAAAAAAGAAACAACAGGGCTTCCCTGGTGGCGCAGTGGTTGGGAGTCCGCCTGCCGATGCAAGGGACACGGGTTCGTGCCCCGGGCCGGGAAGATCCCACATGCCGCGGAGCGGCTGGGCCCGTGAGCCATGGCCACTGAGCCTGCGCGTCCGGAGCCTGTGCTCCGCAACGGGAGAGGCCACGACAGTGAGAGGCCCGCATACCGCAAAAAGAAAAAAAGAAAAAAAGAAACAACAAGCAAACAAACAAAACCAAGAAAGGCGAGAGGAAGGATGAGACTGATGGGAGTCTCAGATGGAGCAGATCCAACAGAGAGGGCTGAGAGCCATGCCACATTTGGGGTACTCCAGGAATAGAAACAGAGAACTAAATTGGGAGATGACGGAAGAGGTAACTAAGATATTATTTCCCTTGGCAAGAAAAAACTATTTTAATGGCATTTGACACTCATAAAATAAGTACTAAAATAAACTGGGACCAAGCGGGATTAAGATGAAGCCACTGAAAGGGCCCTCAGCAGGCAGTTTGTAGAGCCGTGTTTTTATGAACCATCAATATTGGTATCAGAATCATCTAGGATGCTTGTCAAAATACAGATTCCAAGGCCCTACACAATACCTCCTAAGTGTCAGATTCTGGGATTGCGCCCAGGAATCTGCATTTTAAACAAGAGTCCTAGGTGACTCTTAACTCAAAAAAGTTTGAGGACTTTTATTTCAGAGAAAAGGTACCTTTGTACCTTAGAATTCTCCCTCTTGGCCTTCCACAGAGCAGTTTTCAAACTGAGCCCTGGGGTTCTGCAGAGCTGCCTCAGGGGTCAATAACAAGGTCTCTCAGAGCAGCAATCCCTTGAACTGTACATTCAGGGGCTTTCAACTGATGCTGGACAAAAACATCCATTTCTCAAAAATGTTTGCAAACTAATGCCAGGTAGTGACAGGTTTATTTAAACAGCAAATCAAACAACTTCTCCTTTGCTTGCAATTTTATTTCTTTATGAACAGAACACACTTGTCAGTGTCTAGAGTAAACTTATCATTCTCTTCTTAGCTTCTCTCATGTTGAAGACAGTCAAACCAAAATATATTTATTCTGCTGCTTCCAATCTCGGGGGGCATTTCCTAAAGGGAAAGTCAGAATTCCAAGAGAAACTGACAGCTTCTTTACAAAGTCCTCTTGAACTTCAGCTCCTTAATTCTGAAGGAAGCAACATAACGCATTCAGGGAGTTGAAGAAAGTACCCCACTCCCTGTTGGTGAAGGAAGGAGTTTCTTTCCTCCTATCACTTCTTTGCCTGTGTCGTCCCACTGAGTCTGGGTCCTGGGAGGTTCCCAGAGTTGGTCTGGGTTGGAAGTGTGAGGAGGAATTTCTTTTTCTTTTTTCTGGGCCCAACGGCAGGAAGTTCTGTCTTATAAAGAAATCTCAGGGGCCAGATGGATGGAGGAAGCTGGAGGCCTAGAGAAAAATAGTGGGAGTTGGAGTACTAGCTTCTGGAACCTGCTAATGAGGGGCCACACAGAGAAAAGATACAAAAGCACTAAACATGAACTCTCAGTGGGTTTTCCTCTATACAAAGACTCTGTGTGTGTGTGCATTTTAAACACTGCATTTCAGAAAGTACCTGAAAACGAGAAAAGGTAAATACTTTAACTAGAATTAGGAGACTTTTGGGGGGTACACACACATTTAAAAATAAGAACACGTTCAGCTATAACATAAATAACGAGTAATCATTCCAGCTTCTGGGGAGTGTCCCATACGATATACTCTCTGAGAAAACAATCTCATTTGATGTTGTACAAATTTGTGTGATTTCCTAAGTAGTATTAACACAAGTAGGACACCACCTCCTTCAAATATAAAGGAATAGTATCTTCTATCTTCAGAGAGATGGTGATTAGCTGAGCCACATTTATTCTACCAGAATTTCTGGATGCTAGCAATGGCAAGGCCCAAGCTACGCAATGCAACTGTTGACTTGGGCCCACCGGTATCATGATTACGTGAGGTCAACATAATTACAATTACCTGTCCATGGAGATTATTAGAATTATTAGTATTTTGTTAGAATTATTTAGTAGTGATGAAATTGGCATGGGAAGTCTCAACTTCATGGAAATTCTTTCTATAAATTAAAATATAACCATGTACCTCATTTTATATCAAGTAAATGTTAAGTGGAGCAAATCAGTTGTAAAGCATTGAGTATTTTTCACATAGTTGTTTCACAAGGTAGATTGGAAACATTTAAAATAATCTTTAAAAAGTAAACAGAGTTTTAAGAAATTGCTCAGAACAGATTTGTTTACCAACAAACCTAGAACCAAGTCTTTAAGTTACTATGTCAGGAATTAAAAGAAACAAGCTACATTCACAGAAAGATAGACAAGATGAAAAGACAGAGGGCTACATACCAGATGAAGGAACAAGATAAAACCCCAGAAAAACAACTAAATGAAGTGGAGATAGGCAACCATCCAGAAAAAGAATTCAGAATAATGATAGTGAAGATGATCCAGGACCTTGGAAAAACAATGGAGGCAAAGACTGAGAAGATGCAAGAAATGTTTAACAAAGACCTAGAAGAATTAAAGAACAAACAAACAGAGATGAACAATACAATAACTGAAATGAAAACTACACTAGAAGGAATCAATAGCAGAAAAACGGAGGCAGAAGAACGGATAAGTGACCTGGAAGACAGAATGGTGGAATTCACTGCTGTGGAACAGAATAAAGAAAAACAAATGAAAAGAAATGAAGACAGCCTAAGAGACCTCAGGGACAACATTAAACACAACAACATTCACATTATAGGGGTCCCAGAAGGAGAAGAGAGAGAGAAAGGACCCGAGAAAATATTTGAAGAGATTATAGTCAAAAACTTCCCTAACATGGGAAAGGGAATAGCCACATAAGTCCAGAAACGCAGCGATCCCCATACAGGATAAACCCAAGGAGAAACACACCAAGACACATAGTAATCAAACTGGCAAAAATTAAAGACAAAGAAAAATTATTGAAAGCAGAAAGGGAAAAACAAAAAGTAACATACAAGGGAACTCACATAAGGTTAACAGCTGATTTCTCAACAGAAACTCTACAAGCCAGAAGGGAGTGTCATGATATACTTAAAGTGATGAAAGGGAAGAACCTACAACCAAGATAACTCTACCCAGCAAGGATCTCATTCAGATTTGATGGAGAAATCAAAAGCTTTACAGTCAAGCAAAAGCTAAGAGAATTCAGCACCAGCAAACCTCCTGTACAACAAATACTAAAGGAACTTCTCTAAGTGCGAAACACAAGAGAAGAAAAGGACCTACCAAAAAAACCCCAAAACAATTAAGAAAATGGTCATAGGAAAATACATATCGATAATTACCTTAAACGTGAATGGATTAAACGCTCCAACAGGCTTGCTGAATGGATACAAAAACAAGACCCATATATATGCTGTCTACCAGAGACCCATTTCAGACCTAGGGACACATACAGACTGAAAGTGAGGGGATGGAAAAAGATATTCCATGCAAATGGAAATCAAAAAAAGCTAGAGTAGCTATACTCATATCAGATAAAATAGACTTTAAAATAAACAATGTTACAAGAGACAAGGAAGGACACTACATAATGATCAATGGATCAATCCAAGAAGATACAACAATTATAAATATATATGCACCCAACACAGGAGCACCTCAATACATAAGGCAACTGCTAACAGCTATAAAAGAGGAAATCGATAGTAACACAGTAATAGTAGGGGACTTTAGCACCTCACTTACACCAATGGACAGATCATCCAAAATGAAAATAAATAAGGAAACAGAAGCTTTAAATGACACAATAGACCAGATAGATTTAATTGATATTTATAGAACATTCCATCCAAAAACAGCAGATTACACTTTCTTCTCAAGGGCACAAGGAACATTCTCCAGGATAGATCACATCGGGTCACAAATCAAGCCTCAGTAAATTTAAGAAAATTGAAATTATGTCAAGCATCTTTTCTGACCACAACACTATGAGATTAGAAATGAATTACAGGGAAAAAAATGTGAAAAACACAAACACAAGGAAGCTAAACAATACGTTACTAAATAACCAAGAGATCACTGAAGAAATCAAACAGGAAATCGAAAAATACCTAGAGACAAATGACAATGAAAACACGACGATCCAAAACCTATGGAATGCAGCAAAAGCAGTTCTAAGAGGGATGTTTATAGCTATATAAGCCTACCTCGAGAAACAAGAAAAATCTCAAATAACAATCTAACGTTACACCTAAAGGAACTAGAGAAAGAAGAACAAACAAAACCCAAAGTTAGTGGAAGGAAAGAAATCATAAAGATCAGAGCAGAAATAAATGAAATAGAAACAAACAAAACAATAGCAAAGATCAATAAAAGTAAAAGCTGGTCCTTTGAGAAGATAAACAAAATTGATAAACCATCAGCCAGATTCATCAAGAAAAAGAGGGAGAGGACTCAAATCAATAAAATTAGAAATGAAAAAGGAGAAGTTACAACAGACACTGCAGAAATACAAAGCATCCTAAGACACTACTACAAGCAACTCTATGCCAGTAAAATGGACAACATGGTAAAAAATGGACAAATTCTTAGAAATGTATAACCTTCCAAGACTGAACAAGGAAGAAATAGAAAATGTGAACAGACCAATCATAGGTAATGAAATTGAAACTGTGATTAAAAAACTTCCAACAATAAAAGTCCAGGACCAGATGGCTTCACAGGTGAATTCTATCAAACATTTAGAGAAGAGCTAACACCCATCCTTCTCAAACTCTTCCAAAAAATTGCAGAGGAAGGAAGACTCCCAAACTCATTCTATGAGGCCACCATCACCCTGATACTAAAACCAGACCAAGATACTACAAAAAAAGAAAATTACAGACCAATATCACTGATGAATATCGATGCAAAAATCCTCAACAAAATACTAGCAAACAGAATCCAACAACAGATTAAAAGGATCATACACCATGATCAAGTGGGATTTATCCCAGGGATGCAAGGATTCTTCAATATATGCAAATCAATCAATGTGATACACCATATTAACAAATTGAAGAATAAAAACCATATGATCATCTCAATAGATGCAGAGAAAGCTTTTGACAAAGTTCAACACCCATTTATGAGAAAAACTCTCCAGAAAGTGGGCACAGAGGGAACCTACCTCAACATAATAAAGGCCATATATGACAAACCCACAGCAAACATCATTCTCAATGGTGAAAAACTGAAAGCATTTCCTTTAAGATCAGGAATGAGACAAGGATGTCCACTCTCACCACTATTATTCAATATAGTTTTGGAAGTCCTAGCCATGCCAATCAGAGAAGAAAAAGAAATAAAAGGAATACAAATTGGAAAAGAAGAAGTAAAACTGTCACTGTCTGCAGATGACATGATACTATACATAGAGAATCCTAAAAATGCCACCAGAAAACTACTAGAGCTAATCAATGAATTTGGTAAAGCTGTAGGGTACAAAATTAATGCACAGAAATCTCTTGCATTCCTATACACTAATGATGAAAAAATCTGAAACAGAAATTATGGAAACACTCCCATTTACCACTACAACAAAAAGAATAAAATACCTAGGAATAAACCTACCTAGGGAGACAAAAGACCCGTATGCAGAAAACTATAAGACACTGATGAAAGAAATTAAAGATGATACCATCAGATGGAGAGATATACCATGTTCTTCGATTGGAAGAATCAATATAGTGAAAATGACTATACTACCCAAAGCAATCTACAGATTCAATGCAATCCCTATCAAATTACCTATGGCATTTTTTATGGAAGTAGAACAAATCATCTTAAAATTTGTATGGAGACACAAAAGACCCCAAATAGCCAAAGCAGTCTTGAGAGAAAAAAACGGAGCTGAAGGAATCAAACTCCCTGACTTCAGACTACACTACAAAGCTACAGTAATCAAGACAATATGCTATGGGCACAAAAACAGAAACATAGATCAATGGAAGAAGATAGAAAGCCCAGAGATAAACCCACGCACCTATGGTCAACTAATCTATGACAAAGGTGGCAAAGACATACAATGGAGAAAAGACAGTTTCCTCAATAAGTAGTGCTGGGAAAACTGGACAGCTACATGTAAAAGAATGAAATTAGAACACTCCCTAACACCATACACAAAAATAAACTCAAAATGGATTCGAGACCTAAATGTAAGACCAGACGCTATAAAATTCTTAGAGGAAAACATAGGAAGAACACTCTATGACATAAATCACAGCAAGATCTTTTTTGACCCACCTCCTAGAGTAATGGAAATAAAAACAAAAATAAACAAATGGGACCTAATGCAACTTCAAATTTTTGCACAGCAAAGGAAACCATAAACTAGACAAAAAGACAACCCTCAGAATGGGAGAAAATATTTGCAAACGAATGAACGGACAAAGGATTAATCTCCAAAATATATAAACAGCTCATGCAGCTCAATATTAAAGAAACAAACAACCCAATCCAAAAATGGGCAGATGACCTAAATAGACATTTCTCCAAAGAAGACATACAGATGGCCAAGAAGCACATGAAAAGCTGCTAACATCACTAATTAATAGAGAAATGTGAATCAAAACTACAATGAGGTATCACCTCACACCAGTTAGAATGGGCATTATCAGAAAATCTACAAACAACAAATGCTGGAGAGGGTGTGGAGAAAAGGGAACCCTCTTGCACTGTTGGTGGGAATGTAAATTGATACAGCCACTATGGAGAACAGTATGGAGGTTCCTCAAAGAACTAAAAATGGAATTACCATATGACCTGGCAATCCCACTACTGGGCATATACCCAGAGAAAACCGTAATTCAAAAAGACACATGCACCCCAATGTTCATTGCAGCACTATTTACAATAGCCAGGCCATGGAAGCAACATAAATGCCCATCGACAGACGAATGCATAAAGAAGTTTTGGTACATATATACAATGGAGTATTACTCAGCCATAAAAAGGAATGAAATTGAGTCATTTGTTGAGACGTGGAGGGATCTAGAGACTGTCATACAGAGTGAAGTAAGTCAGAAAGAGAAAAACAAATATTGTATATTAACGCATGTATGTGGAACCTAGAAAAATGGCACAGATGAACCAGTTTGCAGGGCAGAAGTTGAGACACAGATGTAGAGAACAAACGTATGGACATCGATGGGGGGAAAACTGTGGTGGGGGTGGGGATGGTGGTGTGCTGATTTGGGTGATTGGGATTGACATGTATACACTGATGTGTATAAAAGTGATGACTAATAAGAACCTGCAGTATAAAAAAACAAAGAAACAAAAAAATAACTAATACTAAACTTTCTTTGGGTTATTTGTATGGAAATACGTTAATATAAATGTTTCAGACATTACATGAAATTTCTAAAAATCTTATATGTTCTGGTATAATGTTATAAGTCATAATTCTAGTTATTACTTTAAAATGTATATCTCAGAAATAACTAAATTTCCTTGTCAATTGCATTATTATGAACTTTCATCAAATCTTTAACCGTGATCATTTCTAAGTCTTTTGTCATTTACAGACAGTTCTGGGTGTACTCTGATGCTTTTGCAAAAATGTTCCTATAAAAAGGTTTCGTCTTCAAGGAATTCATGGAGAAGACTCTGACAAGTACAGGTTTCTGGTAACTGATTTTACTGCTGAACTGAATGAGTAAGCATTTTCAGAACTCTAACAGAAAACTGATGAATTCATAAAAGTGCTAACAAAAGATCAAGATGAAAAAAGAATTAATTACATGGGACTGAGTGAACTGATGAGGATGATTATATTATTTGTGACTTTCTGTTTGAATAAAAAAAAATCCCACAAGGACTCAGAGGCAAAAAATATACAAATCAGTTTTCACTGCAAAGTAAAGGAGCTGCTACAGTGGAGGATTACTGGACTGAATGTCAATATTATGACACAGTATGCGTGTGTTTCGTGTTTGGTAATTGCAGTCGTTGTTGCTTTTGTTGTGGTCATCCATTTACAATGCTTGGTGTCAGTTTATCTTTGTAAAAATAAAATAGAGAGTGTGTGTGTGAGTTGTGGAAAAAAATTAAAAAAACAAGCTATAATGTTATAAATCACACTGAGAATTATAAGTTAAGGATGTTTTCCACAAGATGATGTATCTCCAGGTTTTTCTAATTTCTAAGATGCCGAAAACTTAGGACAGGGTAGGTTATGCTGCAGTAAAAAACAACCCCTGATATCAGTAGTTTAATAATATACAAGTTTATGTCTTACACCTTCTGCATGTCCAGTGCAGGCTGGCAGGAGAGCTCTGCTCATCCTCATCACTCAGGGACTCAGGCCAGTGGAGGCCACGTGTTTACATGTGCTCTCATAATCACCGCGGCAGGGGAGGGGAGGATAGAGTTGAGCAAGGTTAAGTGCTCATATATACTCAGCCAAAGCATGTCACAGGACCACAGTAGTCAAGAGACTGGAGAAAGTACAATCCCACTTTTTTTTTTTTCGGTATGCAGGCCTCTCACTGCTGTGGCCTCTCCCGTTGCGGAGCACAGGCTCCGGACGCGCAGGCCCAGCGGCCATGGCTCACGGGCCCAGGCGCTCCGCGGCATGTGGGATCCTCCCAGATCGGGGAACGAACCCATGTCCCCTGCACTGGCAGGCGGACTCTCAATCACTGCGCCACCAGGGAAGCACAATCCTACTTTTTTGATTAGAAGGAGCAGAACTGGAATATTTACAAATAGCCCTAATGATGACCATAATGCTAATTTTTTTGAAAAGTATATTTTCTTAATCAAGAACTACCTAACATTAACCATTGTGATCTTCCTTTCTCAACAGTCTCATGTGTAAATCCATCAAGTATCTTATTTGTACTAAACATGGAAAACAATTATTGAAACTTCTTGAAATTACTGAAAGGGCCACAATACCATGCAGAGTTTAGATTTCAAAACAAAGCTGAAAGTAGTTGGTTAGCTGACATTAATAAATTATGTTAAATGCCACCTAGACACAGTAAGACAGAATGGAGACAAAAATCTGTGGTTTACTCCCCCACTCGGAAAATTGCACCGACACCCACACCTACACGTCTCTTGATTTTTCCATTTTTCACTTCTCCTCTCCACCCATCAAATAAAACAAAACACAGGAATGTGAATCATAATCATTGTGATCCATAATAAGAAGACCAAAGATTTTAAGAGTCCAACTATCAATGGATTATGGTCCCTAAAAGATTGCATTTAAGAGCTGACTAGCCCCAAATAAACATGATTTATGCTAGATTTTTCTGGTAGGTAAAAACATAGGCAGAAAAATCAAAGTTAACAAAATCTTAGAACAAAGAACTGTATCATCCATCACGCCTTTAATATTTTAACAAATAAAAAGCCATCATTTGTGCAGAATTCCTAACCTTTTCCTGTGGTAAACCAAAATCTTGCAGGTTTTCCTAAGTTGAGAAACTGTAAATGTCAAAGCTAAAAACAAAAACTTTAAATGATCCAGTTTTTCCTACAGGCATGAGCTTTTTTCTTGCATTCACTGTGCTAAGCCAGCCCAAAATCAGACTCCAGCCTTCCTGATCTAGCTGGACATACCCACAACTCTAATTCCAAATATGTCAGTGTCCAGAAAACCTGGTGTATTAACTTCCTATTGCTGCTATAGAAAATGAACACAAATTTAGTGGCTTAAAAGAGCACAAATTTATGATCTTACATTTCTGGAGGGCAAGAGTCTAAAAACAGTTCACAGAGCTGCCTTCCTTCTGAGGCTCTAGGAAACAACCTGTTTCCTTTCCTCTTCCAGCTCCTAGACTTCACCTACATTCCTGGGCTCATGGTCCCTTCCTCCATCTTCAAAGCAGCAGTGAAGCATCGTCTCTCCTCTATGACCTCTGCTTCTTACACCTTCTTTTTCTAACTCTGACACTCCTGCCTTACTCTTTTTTTTTTTTTTTTTTTTGCGGTACGCGGGCCTCTCACTGCTGCGGCCTCTCCCGTTGCGGAGCACAGGCTCCGGACGCGCAGGCTCCGCGGCACGTGGGATCTTCCCGGACCGGGGCACGAACCCGTGTCCCCTGCATCGGCAGGCGTACTCTCAACCACTGCGCCACCAGGGAAGCCCTCCTGCCTTACTCTTATAAGGATCCTTGTGATTATATTGGGCCTACTCAAATAATTCAAAATAATTTTTACAGGTCAAGATCCTTAATCTCTTTTCCCATGAAGGTAATATATTTACAGGTTCCATGGATTAGGATGCAGACATCTTTGTGGGGAGGTATTATGCAGCCTACCACTGTTCCCCGTGGCTCCAAAGATTCACACCCATCCGACATGCAAAATACATTCACTCCATCCCTAGGTACCTAAGTCTCAGCCCATTACAGTATCAACTCAAGTCTCAAGTCTTACTTAAATTTCATCAGCTTAAAAGTCCCATTATGTAATTATCTCATTACCTAAATGATCTAAATTACATATGGATGACACTCTGGGTATAATCTATCCTAGGGCAGAATTCCTTTCCATCTGTGAACCTGTGGAACTCAGAACAAGGTATCTGATCATAAAAAACGTGGTGGGACAGACATAAAGTTACAGCTACAGGCGGTCCTATTCAAAAAGGAAGAAAATGGAAGGGAAAAGGGAGTCATCAGTCCCAAGCAATGTCAAAATCCAACTGTGTGAACTTCATCAGGTTTCAAGGCCTTGGAATAATCCTCTGTGGTTTAAGACTCTGCCCTCTGGGCCTGTGGCTCCATCTTTGTAGTCTTTCTTCCTTTTTCTTGAAGGGTAGCACGGGTTTGCAGCTGAGTTGTTTTATCAGATTGTTTCCTGCCTACAGAAGTTTGGGAGTGCAACAACCTTCTTTCATTTCACCCTCTCTCTGTTCTTTTCAGTTCAAAGAAGCAGTATTTCTGTTGGTATAACTTCCTTGAGATCCTCATGGGTCTCCTGTGTATGCCATGGGTATTCACTCCATAGCACAGGATGTTCCTCCACAGATCTTTCCTGAATAATCCTATCTCTATTCCTGGCTTCTGCTGAGATGGCTGAGGGAATTCATGCCTAAATCACATGCCTAATCTATTCAAAGAGACATCTGTGTGATTAAATGCTCTGACTTTTTAATCCTTTCCAGAAACTAGCAACATATTGTTCAGCTACACTCTTGGTTTTCTTTCCAGAGCATGCTTTCCAGAGAGTGAATCTCTTAGCTTTAGTGTCTTTTGCAATCTGGGTAGGCTGAGAATTTCCCAAATCATCAAGTCCTGGTTCCTTTTTGATTAAGGAACAGCTCTTCCCTCAATTTACCTCTTTTCTTTTGCATTTTACTATAAGCAGCAAGAAGAAACTAGGCTGTGACTTGAACACTCTGCTTGGAAATCTTAGCTAAATAATCAAGTTCACTGTTTATAAATTCTGCTTGCCACAATGCTGTAGGACACAATTCAGCTAAGCTTTTTGCTAGTATATGACAGTGGTCCCCTTTTCTCCAGTTTCAAATAACATCTTCCTTATTTCCTTCTAAATCCTCACCAGCAGATTCTTTTTACTTTTATTTTTTTTTTGCGGTACGCAGGCCTCTCACTGCTGTGGCCTCTCCTGTTGTGGAGCACAGGCTCCGGACGCGCAGGCCCAGTGGCCATGGCTCACGGGCCCAGCTGCTCCGCGGCATGTGGGATCTTCCCGGACCGGGGCACGAAGCCATGTCCCCTGCATCGGCAGGCGGACTCTCAACCACTGCACCACCAGGGAAGCCCTGCGGCAGATTCTTGAATAACCATATTTCTACTAGCTGTTCCGTGCAATCTCGGCTTTTTCTATTATGCTCTTTAAAATTCTTCTAGTCTCTGTCCACTACCCAATTTCATAGTCACTTCCACATTTTTAGGTATTTATTACAGCACTGCCATGTTTCAAGGTAACAAAATCTATATTGGTTTCCTACCGCTGCTTAACAAATTACCACAGACTTTTAGATTAAAACATAAATTTGGAGGTCAAAAGTCTAAAATCGGTGTTCAAGTCTTTCTTCCTTCTGGAGGCTCTAGGAGAGTATTTGCTTTCCAACTTCTAGAGGCTGCTTACCTTGACTCATGGCTCCTTGATCCATTTTCAAAGTCAGCAGCTTAGCATCTCTCTTCTCTGACCTCTGCTTCCATCCTTATATCTTCTTTTTCTAATGCTTATCCTCCTGCATCCCTCTTTAAGGATCCTTGGGATAATCCAGGATAATCTCTTCACGTCAAGATCCTTAGTTTTATCAAAGTTCCTTTTCCCATGTAGGGGAACATATTCACAGGTTCCAGGGATTAGGGCGTGGCCAAATTGGGAGGTGTGGGGGGGGTCATTATTCAGCCTGTCACCTCTGCAAAACTCAGTCAGTCATCTCAGGCCAAACAAATATCAAAACCCAGGTTCATGGCTCACAATGAAAAGTCAAACAGGGATAGAAACATATATTAAAAAATACTAGTAGAAAACTATAGTGGAGAAACCCAATGGCCCATTCTTCACTAAATCACTATTTAATGGTACCTATGTGCCAGGCTGTACTAGAGAATCAAAGGTATGATCTTCACCTACTAAAAACAAAGTGAACAGACATTTAAAAAAATAGAAGTTAAAAAGAAGATACAAGTATGCGTGGTGGAAGCACTTGCAATGACACAACCCGGAGGAGGAGATCAGGGAAGCTTCCTGCAGACGGAAAGGCAGGACTGGGTCTTGAAGAACGCATACCTGGCAGGGAGAGAAGAGAACCAGGCATGTATAGCTGTATGGAGCCCGGGAGATCCACAGAGAGCATGGGGTGCCAGGAAGCTGTGTGAAAGATAGGGTGGTGAGGTGGGCACAGGCTGACCCGTGAACGGTTCATGTTGGGCATTTAGATTTTCCTTTGACATAAGGTGGAACTACTGCAGGAGTTTATGAAGCTTCTGTCACGTCAGAATTGTGTTTCAAAGATGGAATCAGAGAGGGCTCGGGGGGTGGGGGAAAATAGGGGAAGAGGATTAAGAGGTACAAACTACTAGGTGTAAAATAAGATACAAGGGTATAATGTACAGCACAGGGAATACAGCCGATATTTTATAATAGCTTTACATGGAGTATAATCTATAAAAATATTGAATCACTATGTCATACACCTGAAACTAATATAATATTGTAAATCAACTATACTCCATTGAAAAAAAGATGGGATCAGAGAGCTGCTCAGGAAGCTGTCCCTGTAAGTCAGAAGAGATTCTCTGAGAAGCTAGCAAGACAATAGGGGACAGCACAGCAGATAACAAGAGTATGGGTTCTGCAGTCAGACTTCCTCTTCACTTTCTACTTGTGTCACCTTGAGGAGATTATGTAACCTCTGTGCTTCAGTTTCCTTACGTATGAAATGGGGATAAAAGTTGTACCTACTTCACTGGGTTGCCTGTTGTATAGAAAGTGCATACCAAATGCTAGCTAGCTAGTGCATACCAAATGCTAGTGTTGATAAGATAGCTAATTACTCTGGGAATTAGAGACCAGGGAACAGATTTGAGAGTTATCAAGAAAATTACTGAGTGTCCACTATGTACTAGGCACCTTGCTAAGCTTTGAGGGTAACAACAAGAAAAGACCAATGAGATCCCTGCCCTCAGGAAGCAACTGCAAATATCTGAGAAAAAACTCCAAATGCAAAATGATAATATAAGAATAGAGAAGACTTGAGGTTAACTGAGTGTATACAGGAGATGGAAGAGGAAAAGTATAGTGAAAGATGACAGCCAGATTTTTGGCTTCGCTGACAGCAGGAAATGGTGGTGACTAAATGGGAAATAAAGGAGGTTTAGGGTTACTGATTAAAAGGGTGAAATATGGATATAAACAAGTGCTTTTACTTTCTTGCTACAAATGCATAATGGGTGGGTTGACATTTCAAGTAAAGGTATCTTTTTGGGCAAGCAACGGAAAGCTGACACGTCTGTTAATGCAGAAATGATCTGGGCAGTGGTGCGTTTTTCTGGAAGGGAATGAGACGGAAGCTTGAGGGCCTGTTCCTAGATGTCCTAAAGAATCAGAATAAATGAGGAAACAATGCTGTCTTTCTGAATGGGTATATTAGAATGCAATTATTTTTTAGATAAATCCTTTACTTATTACACGTAGTCTATCCATGTGGATCCTAAGCGACATTCACGTAGGAGCAAAGGCAGATGAGAGTGGGGTCACATCTGTATCAGAGGGATGGCAGAGAAGTACTACAGACGGACAGAACACCTGTCTGAAGGCCCAGAATTTACTGGCTTACTTCACAGGGGTGAATCTGACCTCAGACCGAAAGGGATCTAGGTGGTCAAGCAATGCTCCCTCTCTCCCTGGCTCTCATCTCTGCTTATCACCTTGGTTTCATTTTTCAAGACCCTATGGCACTCTGTAATGACCTATATGAGAAAAGAATCTTAAAAAGAGTAGATATATGTATATGTACACCTGATTCACTCTGCTCTACAGCAGAAACTAACACAGCATTGTAAATCAACTATACTCCAATAAAAATTAAAAAGAAGAAAGACCCTATGGCAACCCCAGATTCAATCCTTCCAACTCTGTGACCCAACAGGCAAGAGGGACCCCTGTTAGCTCCAGTTACAAGGATCCCAAGGAAACACTGCTGAGCCTGCCTTTCCTGGCTGCCGACCACTAGGAAAGTGGGGTGGGGTCTCTTAGCAGGAGTCAGGGGGCTTGCTGGGGGAAGAGAAGCAATAGAGACCACAACATCTTTTACTCTTCTGCCTATGAACTCTTTGTATGAATTTCTTTAGAATTTCAATAGAAATTCTCTGTTGCATGTATTATGACTTTTTTTGGTTTGTTTTTTGTGGTATGCAGGCCTCTCACTGTTTTGGCCTTTATGACTTTTTTAAAGTATGCTTAAAAAAATCTTTTTATGTTTTCACATACAGATGTTTTAAGTTTCTGATTGGTGGAAAAGAACTGATTTCTTTTTTTCATTTATTATCTCTTCCTTCACTTCTATGATGAATCCTGGCTAATTCTAAATTTAGCTCCCAGCCCATACACTCTCTCCTTTACCCTTCTGTAACCTCTTTCCACCAGAAGTCAGAGGAAATGAGGGCAAGTCGTTGTTTCAATAGTACCCCCAGCTGTCTTGCTACTACAAGCATTAGTTCTGCCATGGTACGATTATTTTACAATGTGGACACAGTCACTAGATTTTTATACAGAGACTTGACAGTCAATAATCAAAGCTGGTGTTGTTCCATTAATTGACGTACTTTTAGCCCAGAGCTAGGAAAAGAATGATTGGTCGCAGCTAGCATCTGGATTGAAAAAGCTCTTTAAAATTGAAATATAGTACTTAGGCAATGAAGAGTAATAAGCACATCCTTTTTTTTTTTTTCCTTTTGGAGAAATGTGCCGCTAGAAATATCTTCATTCTAAATGTCACAAATAGAATTGATCCTGAGATGCTTTAAAAAGGAGTGTGTTTGACCATGACTGTCTTTATTTGCTTATCTTCTCAGTTTTTCGGAAGCTTTCTAGAGAAGCTCTCATTTTGATCCTTCTCTACATTTGCCCTCAACTTGGGTGTCTATTCCCATCAAACGTCAGAGCCAAGCACTTGCTATTGACGTGGGACCATGATGGGACTGGGCCCCCTTCGGCAGCCTGCCACCAAGCTGGGGAGAAAAGGTAAGAACAAGCGACCTATGTCCCCAGCTGCTGTCATTTCATATCTCTCTGAGGTTCTTTTATTATGAGGCTTTCAAATTAGGGTTTATTAATGGTGCAATAAGCCTTAGTTTACTAAGTCTACCTTATGTAAAATGGTTTCTGAGTGTTCGATCTATTTTCTCCATTCTTCTTACTCTCTAGATCCTCCTACGCAAATAAGTCTTTTTAAAAAAAAAAAATTTTTTTTTTTTTTGGCCGTGCTGCATGCGGGATCTTAGTTCCCCAACCAGGAATCGAACTCACCCCCCTTGCAGTGGAAGCGCAGAGTCTTAACGACTGGACCACCAGGGAAGTCCCACAAATAAGTCTTAAGAGCCAGTTTGCTTGTTCCCTCATTCTTAGCCTCTTATTTAGGTGAAAATCTTTCCCTATCTGAGTATTAGGGAAAAAAAGGTAACTGGCAACGGGAGAAAAATATGTTAAAATACATGTTTAAGAGCTTTAATGAACAACACAGGCCTAAATACAAGGTGATCTCCGTTCTTCCAAATAAAATATCCTCAGAAATGTGTCTTGGAAGCTTAAATTTATAATCTTTTAGGTATGTGGTTGGAACCTTCAGGTGACTCTTGTAATATATAATTTATTAATTCGGCTACACATATATATTTAAAATCACATACTGTGTAAAAAACCATATTAATTTAGAAATACTACTTTTTTCACACTAATATCTCAGGAATTAATTTAAACTTTTCAGGTGCATCGGACATCGGTGTTTTCACAATCAGAGTCACTAACTTTTCGAGTCTTCTAATGTTTCCATCTTCACTTCTAATTTGTTTGAAATAAAATGCATTTTGAATTTTTGTATGCTGTTGCCTTGGAAATTTAATTCCAAGCCATAAATAAACATTTAGGAGTGGTGATTGCCACATTGTTCACCACTTACTGCATGGTTCTTTCAAAATCACTGTTAAAAGGTTGTTTACAATGACACAGTGATTTTTTTTCTCACTTAGAAGCAAAACTGATTCTGTCAGAAGATCTCTAAAAGCATCTAAAGTGATCCCTAACTAATAAAGTCAAGTGTTTTAGGCTAATATGTCTCTCTCAAACTTGGCGTACAAGAGAGCCCTGTACCACGCGACTCAAAAACAAGGTGGCATCACTTTTCTGAAGGATAATTTAAAAAACAAAACAAACAACTCTGTTTGTACCCTGGCATATACCACAGCACTGTGGAAACACCACGTGAAGGTGATTTAAAGGATATCTTGACCAAAATCCAAGGTTTCCTGCATTAAAGACTTTATGGGATACTGACATAAAATCTCAAATGTGAACCGATATTTTATAAGTTGCCCAAGGTCAGAGTGTTATTGGCTGAAAGGGGATAAGAACTCCGCGTATACATCTTTCAATAAGTATTTCACATTCTTAAAAAAGCCAAATCTATATGAATTAAAGAAGGTGGGAGTAACAGTAGCTCACGCAACCTCAAACTTCCCCTTTATGTTCTAATACCTAAAGATGAGACACAGGCCTGGAAGGCACATACAATTTTAAAGACATAGGCAAGAACCTTGGCAATCCTCCCACGGCCGTGACTGAGAAACAGCATCTGCACCTCCCAGACCAAAGCAAGTCAAGGCCAGGCAAGTAATGAGAGGGGAGGGAGGCCTTGAGTAAACAAGAGGGAACAGAGGGAGCAGGTATCACTGGTAAGAACAGTCATCAGTGAGTGCCTGTCCAAAGGCACTCAAACATAAATTTTTAAAAATGGTTATTTACGCGCATAATACACACATCCAGTGGTATGCTGGAGCTGGCTCTTACTAGGGAGTGCCAACTGTTAAATATTCAGGAATTCTGTGAGTGAACTGCTGGTGGTTTGAAATCAGCCTTTGTGGGTGTATTTACACTATGGAAATTCACAAATGGTATAAATCAGGACTTTTTTCACCCAGAGACCTGGTTTACCAGCACTGTGTGTGTGTATGCATGTGTGTGTATGTGTGTGTATTTTCCCCCTAAAATAAATACACTTTATATGT
The DNA here is from genome assembly GCF_949987515.2 of Delphinus delphis. Classification (NCBI taxonomy): domain Eukaryota; kingdom Metazoa; phylum Chordata; class Mammalia; order Artiodactyla; family Delphinidae; genus Delphinus; species Delphinus delphis. The sequence continues at coordinate 139,180,504 of NC_082683.1, read as the reverse complement.
GGTCAAGAGGAAACCCCAATCCAGGGGAATGTTTTAGACGGACCAGACTGGAGTGTCATCATGCTACTTTTTAAAAATTGGGTTAAGAGGACCTAAATTCTTGGCTTTCTTAGGACAATGCCATGGCCCTCTCCACAGCATACGACCTCTTCCTGCACTGATGGCAGTGAGATCCTTCTCCATCCCTATCTCCCTGTTCTGTCACCTTGGGTCCCAATCTCCAATTACCACCTAAGCAAGACCCGTTTCTATCATCATGTCTTGTAGAAAGCTCTACTTGCCCTCCCCCAAATCAGGCAGCTGTCTATTCAGGAATTTTCTCTGAGAGAACACTTTAACCTGGATATGAATTAGTGTTCTCTGTTTAACCTTCTAAAGAAAAGTTCAGCTCCAACGAAATGTGAGGCGAATAACAGAATTCAGCTAATGCATGTACAATAGGACATTCAACCCTGCTCTAGAAAATTCTTACACTTCCATTCAATGACTGAGGAGGATGGAAATGCGAGACAAGTGGCAATGGGAACTGCTGCTTCCCTGTCCAAATGAATGAACCACCACCTAGTCTTCTGCTTCTGTGTCTTGCAGACAACTCCAAATCTATCTGGAGACCATGAACAGGAGCTGCAGAAGCAAGTCAAGTTGCATGGTATACTGCAACAGCCTTGTGAAGAAAGGCCAAAAGGCCAAAGAAAACACCATGACGACACCCTCACCCTTCTGGGTGGAACCACTTCCTCTCCCAGTGTTGCTGGCACAGACTTCTGTGATGGCGCCTTGGCTTACCTGTTCACACATCTCTTCTTACCACACGAGTTCTAAATGCTTCAACCTAATAGAATGTAAGCCCCTTGCTAGTGTCTTGTCTATCCCTGCATGCAGTAAGCGACAGTGGTAGGTGTTCAATAAAGGTCTGTTTTTTTTTTTTGTTTGTTTGTTTTGTTTTTTTGTTTTTGCGGTACGCAGGCCTCTCACTGTTGTGGCCTCTCCCGTTGGGGAGCGCAGGCTCCGGACGCGCAGGCTCAGCGGCCATGGCTCACGGGCCTAGCTGCTCCATGGCATGTGGGATCTTCCCAGACCGGGGCACGAACCCGTGTCCCCTGCATCAGCAGGCGGACTCTCAACCACTGCGCCACCAGGGAAGCCCTAAAGGTCTGTTTTAGGAAAGAATGAATGAACATTTGTCCTCCTTTACTTGCGTGCTACACTGTTTCGCAACATTAATCCCACTCAGAATATGAGGCTGTGCCCTGAAAAGACAGGAGGATCTCAGAAATGAACTTTGGAGCGGGGGGCATGGGGCTGGGGGGACCAAAGGGAAGAAGGAATGGTGCTTTTATTGTAGTTTTCACTAAAATTGTGGTTGGGGCCCCATGGGAGAAAAGAGCAAGGGATAACACCTGTCTGAGCACATGGGCATCATCACTTTTAAGAAGCTGAGTTATAAGAACCTCAGGAGTTTCAAAACAAATAGTTCATTACTTATTTCAAAGAAGGATAAAGAGCTTAACATACGTCATTTCACTCTAAATACCTTTGTAATATTTTCACCATAAACCTTTTGGGTACCAACACACGTCAGCTGTTACTCTCTTAATTATAATACTGATCATGTCACGTAAGACCTACAAAATGCACAGCAAACTAGAGTAGTCAAATTCATGGAGACAGAAAGCATAGGGTTGTTGCCAGGGGCTAGGGAGAGGGGAGAATGGGGAGTTAAGCGTTTAACAGGTACAGAGTTTCGGTTTTGCGAGATGAAAAAAGTTCTGGAAATAGATGATGGTGATGGTTGCACAAAAATGTGAGTGTATTTAATGTCACTGAACTGTCCACTTAAAAATAGTTAAAATAGCTAACTTTAAGTATCTTTTACCCAATTGAAAAAAATGCACAGCCAAGTTTGGAGGGAGTTCTCACCTCCAGCCGCCCCCAAACTTCTTTAAAAGATTTTCCTGTTTGCTTCATCAAATCTATTTTATGTTCTCTCCTTATTTTTATACACTTCAAAATCAACATTAAACAGAAAACAGATTTATGTACCAAGATCTGTTAAAATATTTCCTTGTACATTTATATAGTCTGCAATCTCAAAGGGCAACTGGTATGTCACATAATCCACTGAAAAACAATGAATCTGCCAGTTTGGCCGCACTGGGAGAAACTACACATCCTATAGAAGTTCAGCTATGCAGAAATTTTAACATTGTGTTATTTCACACATGCAGAACATTTTTTCTTTGGCCACACAGTGCAGCTTGTGGGATCTTAGTTTCCCGATGACCAGGGATCGAATCTGCACCCCCTGCAGTGGAAGTGAGGAGTCTAACCACTAGACCACCAGGGAAGTCCCACACACAGGCAGAACATTTTAAATGCCCTTGGACTTTGAGAACTCAGAGCAAACTAACTTTTTTTGTTTTTTTTTGTTTTTTTTTTGCGGTACGCGGGCCTCTCACTGCTGTGGCCTCTCCCGTTGTGGAGCCCAGGCTCCGGACGCGCAGGCTCAGCAGCCATGGCTCACGGGCCTAGCCGCTCGGCGGCATGTGGGATCTTCCCGGACAGGGGCACGAACCCGTGTCCTCTGCATCGGCAGGCGGACTCTCAACCACTGCGCCACCAGGGAAGCCCCGAGAGCAAACTAACTTTGTGAAAGGTCTGTAGGTCTTGATTTGTTTATGATTCCAATGCCAGTCAACTTTAGGGGGAAACATATAACTTTCCAGGGAAAGGCAATAAAGCCAGACTAAAAACTGACAGCAGTTGAGAGGAACTAGAATGAATGTAATGATCTTACTGGGGAAGCACGAAACAGAGTTCAGAAAAGAGGTGCATGGTGAGGTTTGGAGAACTGGGTCTCTAGATGTGGCCATATCTTCAAAATCCAGACTGTGCCACGTACTGTCTGTAAATTTTGTACGTAAAAATTCTTAGAGCCTCAGTTACTTTCTCTGCAAAATGGGGTAACAGAATGTCTTTCATAAAGCACTAGTGTCCCATGAAATGAGATTAAATATGATAATGCAAGCATCTGGAACATGGTAGATATTGGATCATTTTTTATTACTTTTTATCTTCATGATTTAAAGTTATTTATTACTACAGATACATTTTTTTATAATTATAGTAGTATGCATGTACACTTCTGAAAAGTAACCAGGTCAGCCTCAAAGACTTGTTCTGAAACACTTTTTGGCCTGATACTGTGGGGTATTTGGGAGCAAGGAAGCCGTGTCTAAAGGTGGTCTAATCTGTCCCCTTTACATTGGTGGTAACCATGGTCTAGAGAGATCAGAGGATTTCGTGAAGGTCATACTATTAGTGGCAGAATTAAAAACCTGTCCTTTAATCCAGGGTTTCTTCCTCTCTGCTGTGGAACTTCCACAAGTGGCAGAGTTATAAAAGCAGGTGAATGTTCAAATCATATCTTCTAATTCTGGAAGTAGGTGAAACAAGTGGAAGGTGACTTTCTCTGTCCTGTGATGGCTGAATGCGTAACGATGCCAGCTGACAGTCACTGAGTGCCAGCTAGGTATGAGGTATACCTGAGGACAAATCCAGGGGTACGCTTGGAACATGCTAGGATTGAAGCAATGAATGGATCCTAAAACCTAAACAAACATACCTAAGAGGCCTGAATGGCACGAGCAAATGATCTGCCTCATGTACACCCCACTACGATGCACCCGCGGGGGACTGTGGTCTGGGATCCCTGACTCTCCGTCCCAGTGAAGCGTGGGACGCTAGTCAGCCGACTGGAAGCCCCGTGCACACAGGCTGGGCATGTGGACTGTGGGCTTCAGGGATATGACAGGGCTTTTTAGCTCAATAACCTCCAAGGGCAGCGTCCTTGGATCTATTTACTTGGGCTGGTAGGGATCCCAGAGAAGGCGCATCTCATCTCCTCTTGAAGAGTCTAAACCTCCTTGCCAGCACCCTGGGAGCCAGATAGGGGAAGATAACCAAGGACCTTGGCATTCAGAATGCAGACTTTCACTTAAAAGCCCTGATTTCATTTTGGCATCCTAGCCCTCAATAGTGCCCGGCTGGAAGGAATGTAGAAAGGGACCTGGGAATCTGCTTTTTACACTGACTTTCAATGAATCCTCTTGTTTTCAGCCCCACTTTCCCCTCCATTTCCAGAGATATCTCTGCTGCAATTCCTGAGCCTTTTGCTCATTCTACAGTGTAACTGGCTTTCTTGGGTTTGCTAAGTCAGTTTCCTGACTTAGCTTTCCATCTTACAGAATGTTGAGATTCTTTCCTGTTCTTAGTCATAGAGGATTATTGCTATTCTGTAGAGTTCTTTAACTGTTGCTTTATCAGTGTTTCAGAAGGAAATAATGGGTAACAGCTATGATCCACCTGTCCTACCTAGTCTAACGTAGGTACCTTGCATACGTTGTCTAATTCAACAACTCTATGAAGTAGTTGTTATTATTATGCCTGTTCAGAGGTGATGAATTGAGTTTCAGCAACTTGCCCAAGGACTCTCAGAGGGTTTGAACGCAGGTCTTTCTGATGTCAGGGCCCAAACTGTAGATCATGACCACATCCAAGCATTCATGGTGAAATAATGATAACAATGACTAAGCACTCATTAGGAGCTAGGTTTCCAAAGTGTTTGCATTAACTGTGGCAGCTCCCTGAGACGGGTACTATTACTATTAACCCATTTTACACAGAAGGAAACTAAGTCATGGAGCGGTTAAGTAGCCTGCCCAAGATCACAAAACTCAAAGAGTCTGGCTCCAGAGGCTGTGTTCTTAACACTTACCAAAGGCAATTAAACATACTACGTCTACCTTGTGGATTTCCACGATCTGCTTTAGGAACCTCTCCCAGCTATGCTTTTCCTCTTTCCTAGATGACTGACTCCAAAAGAAAACAAAAATATCTTTACATCAGCCAACCAAAGCAGAGACAATGAATAGAAGACAGTCACAGTTAAAGTAAAATCATTTTGAAAATATTTGCACAAGAAATTATTCTACTAGATTACACTACCCTCTGTTTATAGTTACCTTCAGACATTCAATTCAGGAATAATGTGAAGAATGCGCCAATATAACTAGACATGTGTAAAAGACATATACTTTTTAGATAGGACATGAGAACTAGAATTTGCTTCCTAGACTGACAGCCTAAAATTATATATGCTAGGGGGTGCTGCTGAACAAGTTTAGGGTTTGCGTCCATTTGGTGTTCTTAGATTTGCATGCAGTAGTGCTATGGGCTTGTAATTTCTAATTAAAGTCTGTTTAACCTCAGCCTGGTAACTGTTAACCAACACAATATTTCACTGCAGAAGAAATTTTAAAATAAGTTATATTCTTTATATGTACAGTTAGGTCTTATTCATGGCCGAAGCATTAATCACCCATTATTTTCTTTTCCATTTGTATGTCCAAGAACTCAATTAAAAGATAATGAGATGTAGGTGTTAAACCAAAAGAAGGTGGAAATGTCTCTAGGGCATTACGCATGGTGTAAAGACTTGTGTCTTGGGGTAGTTAATGGAATCTGTGAGCTAGAGGAAGCACAAGATCAAATTAGTGGAACCAAAACACTAGAAATCAGGAAATCTTAGTTCTAACTACCTTGGCTCCACAATTAAGCTAAATGAGCTAAATACTTGTTAAATAAATCATGATGCAGGAAATACACAGGATTAGGAAGGCTAGCAAGCACAGCAGTGCTTGTGCTGAACTGATACAATTTTGGCCACATGAGCTCAGGTCTAAAATAGAAAATGTGATGTAGTTAATTAAACACATAAAAGGCCAAAGAGCATGCAGAACCACCCCCAAAGGCCACACAATTAGGAATTAAGCATATGTATAGATAAATATCCTTCTCTGAACTTTCAATTGTGGTCTAAAACATTATTTATTCTAGACTTGTGCCAAGTTCTACACAAAATAATTCTAGTAGTGGATGTTTAAATTTTTTTGAATGAATAACAATTATCTATTAACTCCAGCACATCACTCCCCCTTATGGAGTAAATGAATTGTTCTGATATTTTATGCAGCTGCTAGAGCAGTGCTAGGCAAAAGGAACCCAATGAACACTTGCTGATGGACAAATTGTATGGACAGAAATGTGGGCTAGTTCCTATGGAGTTTACCCACGTTGATGGGAGCATTCCTACAGTTCAGGGAGAGCTATTACTCTATCACTGCGGTTTAAAGTTGGCAGTGAACAGCCTAACACCCTTTTGCTAAAAGGACCATTTATTTACCGTCTTGGAAATTACTAAGACAAATGTAATTTTTTTTCCTTTCGGTTCTCAAGATAATTACTGCTCCTGATCAGAAGACCTGACAGATTTTAGAGCACTGAGGCCAAGTGGTTTTTCCTGCTAGACACAAAACCACCTGAGATACTCCATGTACTAGTATTTTAAAACTATTTAGTTTGTGCTTGAAAATAGCTTCCAGCAGCATACACAACACACAGGTCCTTTTTCAGTTGGCAACTCTGAAGCTACTATTCTGGAATATAGACTAAAAAAAGAAAACTCGAAAAGGCTTTTAGTGGGTGAAAACTGATTCTAGGGTGATTTTTTAAAAAAAGAAACTGGAGGAAATACCCAAGTGTTATATTTAAAAACATCCTAAAAATACATCTATTAATAGGCAACATCGGACTTTTGGAACCAAAAGTTACTTCTCAGGGAGCAATTTCAAGAATTTAGGAGAGAAAACATTTTGAATATGATATTGGGGCTAAGACAAGTGATCTGATTAGGTCCTATAACTAACTCACATCTATTGATCCCAAAATGCCAAACTGTGGCTTCATCTTGTCATGGAATGTGTGCTGTCACCTGGGTAACATCTTATCAGACCAAGGGCCTATAGCATAGCCCTGCTCAAGGTGGTTTGGCAAGGTTTACCGCGGATCTGCACTCCCTACCCCTGCAGCCATGGAAATTGGGGGGCGCACTCATGTGTCTTTGAGGAGAGCAGAGGGTTGGGAGATGGAGGCAGCTCTGACTTACATGAAAGTGCCTTCTTGTTCTGCACTGGTAGACTCCCCTTGGACTAGGCAAACCCACTGCCCGGCAATGTATTCTAAATATGGTAAATGTTCTTGTCGAGATGATCTCCACTAAAATTGGATTAGTCCACAAAGGCTGGAAATGATCTCTACTTAAAAGATTTCTCACAGAGAACAAAAATAGCATTGCAAACAAGCCATGCTTAACAAAATTAGGGAAATGAACGTTTTTCAAAAGGCCCTTAAGCAAATCAGAGGGCATCGTTTACATAGACAACTGAAGCACTAATTAAAAATAATTCCCGTTTATTCATTAAAACCGGCAATGTAAAAGCTGCCCTTACTCACCATCTCTTTAATCTACAATCAAAGATCATTCAAGGTAAAGAGAACAATTAATGTCACGGGGGCATCTTTGCCAGGAACTGGCTCCTTTTAGAGGTGGTGAGTCAGGGATCACAGCATTATATTTGAGGATTCTGGAGGTCATGACTTGTTGGTCTGGGGTGTCTGGAGTTGATGGTGGGGAAGAGGTTGGTTGCACCAGCTGGGATCTCCTTTACCTGCAGAAAAGACACCTAACAAAGACTCTTTCAGCTGGATTCTCCAGAAAGGGGGGTTACTGTAATACTTGAAAGGAAAAAGCCTGAATTTCCTTAAAAGTATTCTAATCTGCCTTTTCTTTTGGCTCGCATGAACCAGTGTAGCTTTGCTATCAGTGAAGAGAAATATTACTAGAAACTCTGAGCTTATACACATCAGAGAATCTTATACATTCTAATAGGTTAATGTAACAGGTTTTTCATTTCTAGGTTTGCAAAAATCTTTCACGTCCTTTCTTCGGTTCTTAGAAGCTCCAAACCTGAATTACTCTTCAATTTCATCTTTATTCTCCTTTATTTACTCCTTTGAGCAAAATACTCCAATATCTATTAGGCACTAATGTGACAAGCACAGTGCTATACTGTCTCCTAAGGCAAAGCAAACAGAACCTTCTTTTTTGGCCTCTTCAACTAAGCAGGAAATGTGACGAATCATGATTGTTTAATGTATGTCTACCCTGTATCAGGCAACTTACATGAATTCTCGCTAACCCTTTAAAGCACTTGGCATTTGACTGACTGCCTGCTACATCAAGTACGTGCCAGGGACTCCTTATCCACATGTTACACAGAAGGAAATCCAAGCTCAGAAAATATTAAGCATGTTCACAGAACTAGGTACTGGCAGAGTCTGAGCTCTCACCAGTCAGACTGACTCTCACCCCTCCTCTCTCTGCTACTCCAGGGTTCCACCTACAGAGGCAGCATTACCCACAAGCAGTGATTGTGCACTAGCTCTTGCCAGGAACTGTCCACAGGTTTTATGTGTGTTAATTGATTTAACACACTCAACAATTCTATGAGGAAATAACTGCTATTATTACAGTCACCATTTCATATGAAGAAACAGAGAGCTTAAGATCCTGGCCTCAGCTCACACAAAGCATCTGACAACCCAGCAACCAGAGTGTACAGCCTGGTAATTGGGAGTTTTCTCCCCTCACAGGGGTGGCAGTTGGCCGCCAAAGGACCCTGTGTTGGGGGTACTGGAGAGAGGTCCCTGTACTGCAGTAGATGGTTACACTTGACCTCAGACTGTCTTCCTGCTAGATGCTTCTGTATATTTTGACTTTGGAATTCCTGGCATAGAAAATGGATGTTAAAAAAAAAAAAATCCTAGTGGCTATCCCAGGAAATAAAAGAAAAAATCTACAACTTGTCACCTTGCCAAGATCAAATGTTCGGTGAGCCTGAGTGAAATTAGCAGTCATTATTTACACAAATCAGGGCCACAGAAATCATTTATCGATGAACGTTAAGGACTGTGTTCTGCGACACATGTGCTGAAAGTTTCTTATTGGTGAGTTTGGGGAAGCTGTGAAGTGGTAGCTGAAGAGGAAAACAGAAAGCTAAGGTGAAAACTGTAAGCTAAGCTTCCACTTTAATGACTGCTAATGAATTAGTGAGAAGGGAAGGAAGAGGAGACAGGAAATGGGCTGGAACGGCCTGGCCCTGAGAAAGCTGGACCTGGGCACTGCAGCCAGCGGCCCTTAGCTCTTAGCATTCTGAAAAACAAGCGGGTAAAGCAGGACATTGTGTTAGATTTTGTATATAGACCTATGCCTGAATTCGTTTAACAAACAGGGGCTTATCCTGATGTCCTTTTAGGACAACTGCACGTTGGTGAAGTTCCACTGCCATTCCCCACTTCATGAGTGAATGGCTGGACCCAAATCACAGTGGGGTTATTGAAAACAATGTTCCTCACTCAGAACATTCTGTGGTAGTACTGCCAAGCTACTGGTGGTGGTTTTTTAAAGTTAAAACAAAATTACTTTAAAATAATCCAAACTAATATATAATCAATGAGCACCAGAATTAATCTAAATACTTCCTAAGTGGAGATTAAAACTGCATGGGAATGATGTTGCAAATGGGGCTTCTTAGGCTAACTCAATACTATAAGAACAATAATAGATCAATTCATGGCCCCCAAACTGATATTCTTGAGAGCCAGGGGGCCAAGGCATTTGGTTAAGAATTCCAATTGGATAGCGCAAAGATGGGAGCAGAGGGCAGCTCACATACATGCCAAAAAAAAAGAAAAATCAGTGATAATTCATAAACTGATGTAATGTTTGTCTATGAGGAGAAACTACTGTTTGAAGCAAGAGAAAGGCTGATAGAAAAAAAAAAAACCACTAACATTTTCGGGAACAGAGTGGGAAGGGAGATGACAAAAGGTTAGCAAATCTTGTGATGCTCAGGCCACTTTTATCACAGTGACTCAGTTGAACAAAAAAAAGAAATAGATTTTCTAAGCCAAGACAGTCTTCCATTCACCTCTTCCTTTCTAATATTATAGCCATCCTCCTTAATAGTAAGGACCATGTTTTTACAAAGCGTGCAGTATGGTTTTTCCCCATAGGAAAGGTCTGGTCCTGTTGGGCCCTGTCACTATTCCAGGATTTCTAAGGCTGGTTCTGTCTTCCCTTCCTTCATCTTCTTCAACATACTAAATTGTTTCAAACTAAAACATAATAGCCTTTTCCGGTTAAAAGCATTATATGGGTACACAAACCTGAAAAAATAGTGAGCAGTGGTCACAGTGGTGGTGATGGTGGAAGGTTCCTTCTTTCTTGTTTTCTTTAAATAAATAGGGGGTATAGCCCCCCGATTCCCTTTCTTTGGGTTGGCCTAGCCTCTGGCAGAAGGCCCCTGCCCTCTCCTCTGCCCAGATCCACGAGAGGCACCAGCCTTCTTAGAACAAAGCCTCCTTTACTAGCAGAGGCTCTGTGACTCTCTGCGCTGGAAGCTAGAACAGGTTTCTGGATACGCTTTAAGTTGCAAGAAGCATGCATGGAACAAGGTCATGCCTGTCAACAGGCACTGCATGTTCCTTTTCTTAGGTCGGGAGACTCAAATCCTACCACTGTGGCTGACCTACCCCACGGCTTATCCAGCTCTCACCTGCCTTGGTTTATTTGTCCAAGAAGCCAAATAAAACTCCGTGAGAATATATACTGTGGTGAACACTGTGAATGTCTGTGTGTGTGTGTGTGTGTGTGTGTGTGTGTGTGTGTGTGCGTGTGTGTGTGTGTGTGTGTGTATTGGGGAGTGAAGGAGTGGAGTGGGCAATTATTAATAAGAAATACCATCTCTTACATATCTTTCTAGAGTACAGTCCAAAATGAAGCAGAAAGGAAGCAGCTAAGCTTTATCTCCCTCTAGCAGCCGTCCTAGCCGGGGCTAAAGTGAGTTCATCTCAGGGGTCCATTGTATCCAGATGGCCTGGAGGGTCAGCGGGCCGTTCCACACAGTGACAATCTGCAGGAGGTACCACGTGGCCTGCAGGGAAGTTATTTCTCCTGCCGGAGGCTTGTTAGCTAATGCCTCAGTGTTGAAGTGGAGCTGTGATGAATTTTTCCTCACTCAGGACTTCTGATTGAGTCAAGCCTCCCACCCCGCCTCACAATAATCTCTCCCCTTAGTCCCAATCCCTGCCCTAGGGATAAAAATAGAAAGGGAGGTTTCACCAGAACCTGAAAGAATTCAGGAGCACAAGGTAGCTCTGGTCCAGAACTTTGGGACAGGAAGGTAACAGGTGTCTCTGCAATGTGGGTGTGAGTGTGTGTGCGCTCATTCCCACACCAGCAGAGAAGACTCACAGCACAGTTCCACGACATGGTGGACTTTGGTGAGGATTCTTCCATAATGCAAGAAGCAGCCTCTGGCTGTGGACATCAGTGCCCTCCGCTTGGGCCCTGAGGGGCTGTGTAGGTGCAGGAAGCAGCAGCAGCTCATGGGGGCTTTGCCTGGCACTGATGGCTTCCTGGGTTTAGGGCTCCAGCAGCAGGTTCCACAGGAAGTCAGAGCAGAGTGAGGGGTAGGGGGAATGGTGCTGCCACATGGTAGTGTTGGGAAAAGTCACCCATCAGGTATCTCCTGGAAAGCCCTGGTACAGCTTAGAAACCTCAAAATGGTGGGGGTGGGGGGAGTCCTCTGCTCCAACATAGCAGATAGAGGCAGAGAAACTCATTCATCCATCTATTCATTCATTGATTCTGCATAAATGGAACCGAGTAGCTCTGAGCAAGTACGGGGAAAAAAAAAAAAGACAAAAACCTGGTGCCCTAACAGAACTTTCATTGTAGTGAAGCAAGGGGCAATGCAAATGAGCAAACACATGGATAATATCAAGTCAGGTAGTGAGAAGTAGTAAGAAGAAAATACAACAGGATAATAGAGAGTGGGGGTTGGTGGAGAAGACTACTCTTTAGCTAGAGGTCGCAGTCTCCAGAGTTAGAAAAAATGTTTATGTTGTTCTTAGACACACACACATAACATACACTTTTGAATTTAATAGTAAACAATAAAAAAGCTTCAATTTTTGTGTCCATTTCCAACCATCACAATTTAAAGAATTTATTATAGGCCAATTTAAGTTACAAGAAATGATTAAGGGACTGTTCATAATTTTTATTATGCTTTTATTATACTTTTTTATTATACTTTTATTATATTTTTATTATAGATATTATTTTATAAATTATGATACAAAGGAAGTGGACCATAAAGTTTAAAAATCTTTGCTTTACACGGACTTCCTTGAATTGATGTGTTTTATTCATTGGATGAGTGAATAAATGAATGAATGAATGACGCATGATAGCCCGGTTAAGCAGACAGGTTCAAAGGCATCACTTATTAACTTGACTTTGAAACCTCTATTTCTGAAAAGAGGAGTAAAAACCATAAACATAGGATTGTGAAGATAAGATAGCGCCTTTAGAGTGTGTAGCACAGAGCCAGGCAAACAGTAAACGGGCACTGATTTAAGAATAAACAGCAGGATGTCATTTTTGTGAATTCTAAACTATGAATAGTTTTTTAAAATAAAAATTTATTTAAAGACAGACTGTGAAATAACTACTGAGCCTAGGATTATTAATAGAAATCCAGCAGTCATTCTCAAGAAAAAAAATGGCATTAGTTTATTTCTCTTGGATTTATTTTTAAAGTTAACTGCTCTTTCCTAACCTAAAATAATAAAATACATCTTCCTTCATCCTGGTACCTGTGAAAAGTCACATCCAGATTGCATGAAGAATCAAGGAGATATACACAGCAGGCTTTGGGCTCTCTGCACATGTATGAATAGAGATTTGAGATCTGAATGTACAGTGGACATTTTCTAAGTACTATGATGAGTACCAGGCATGGACCTAGATCTTTAGAGATGGATTCACTAATTTAATCCTTTTAAACTAATATGCCAGGAATATATGGAAACAACTCTCCTGAACAGGTATGTCCCTTCTCTAGGCCAAATGATAAAAATGTCTATTTTACTTTTGATACAAATATCAAATACGTCATTGCTGTTGTTTTTCTGATAACCAAAGTAACATTTTCTTTTCTTTTTTTGAAATATTCCCAAATTTCAGCCATTTATTTTTTTTCATCTTTTAATTCCTATGGGGTTCATCAATTCTTTATCAGTTAACATTCTCATTGACAAAGACCAATTTATATTAACTACAGTTATATATAACATATCAAGGGAAAATCAGAACACAAGACTTCATCAGCTAAATAGAGTTCAACTCAGTTTGCTGTTATGGAGACAAACAAGATAAATACATTGAAGCATAAACAAAATATTAACGCTCAGAATAACAGCATTCCAGAAGAAAACGGAAAGCTGAAGATACAATAAAGGTCTCTAATTTACAATATGTATAATTATATAATTTATTAAAATCAACACAATTCATGTACAAAATATTAACATGGCAGCCATTAAGTTTGTTAAGCACTTCAAATACTGAAATGTTAAAACAGTAAAACTACACTAAGCAACTTTTGCATCAAGGGGTCTAATCTAGCTCACTAGTTCAGGCTGAACGTTCACTCTCCGAAGCATTTCTTCAGGCATGCAAAAAACAGGGCTAACAGGTTTAATCTGCTCTTCTCCCAAAAGTGACAATCCAGCAATTCCAAATAGAGTATGAAAAGGATCTACCATATCTCCCGGCCTGTCCGCAAATCCTCCCGTTTCTTCATCTTGACATGCTAAAATGAAACTGCGCAGTTTCTCTCTGTCAATCTAATGAAGCCTTCCAATTATCTTTAGGGAAGCCAACACCCACCAAGAATAGCATACATCTGGTAACTTCTCTGGCCTTCCATTGAGTCCACCTGATGGAAGCTGTCGTTCACAAAGCCACCAACCAAGTAAATCAGAATTTACTCGAAGCAACTGACTAGTAATAGCCAGGAATCCTGCTCAGCATGGGATTCAGAACCTGGCCTGCAACCAAATCCACCATCAAAGTTCATACATGATAAAACAAATTCGATTGCCTTTTCCACATTAATAGCATACAGCTTCCCCAATAGAGCCAAAGCTGCCACCGCACAAAAGGAGAATCTTGTGTCGATTTCTCCCTATTATATAAAAGTAGATTTTCACATCCCATGAAGCAGCTGGTCTCTCCTGCCTGCACTGTATTCAGCCCTTATCTTTTAGACTGGCCCCCTCTGTTCCAGTACTCCTGTACGCTGATATAACTAGCACAGTGCATGCTGGAACTTCCAGCAGACCATTAACTCCAGGTAGACCAGCTGCTTAGTGGGACCCTAAATATCTCCAGTGAAAGAACCATCTTCTTTCTGTAGACTCTGAACATATTCCACAACTTTATTTACATCAATAACATTACTACTATCATAGAGAGTAAGAATCTGGACAGCACTAAGAGTGTACAAAAGATGAGGATCATGTCCAACACTAGCACTTATTCCACCACACTCGTGTTGACAAGACTTAATAAATGTCAGAATTTCTTCTCTATTCATGCGAGGTAGCTGTCCCATGAGATCCATTACAGTATAGATGCCACTCATTCTCAAATATTCAGACATACAGTATTCGTAATCATCTTTCTTTGAGCCATAGGATGCTATATAATCTGCATGCTTCTCCACTAATAGGGTGTCGGGTGCATCTGACTTGATAATAACATCCTTCTGCGGTGTGCCCATGTCTGAGACCGAAAAGAGGTAACATTTTCATTGTAGGAAATAAATACCTTGCCCTACCAAGTGCCTTAACAATTTGGAATATTTTCTTTGTTGGTTTTACATCTCTTTGTTTCTGTTTTTTTCTCTCTCTCTTCTGTTTATCTACAAAATTGGAATTATGTAAATAACATTCTTTGAACAAATGATTTTTAATGGCTTACACTATTTCATTTATTTCATTATATGGATAAACTATCAAGTAACCATTAGGTAATATTGGGGATTTAGGTTATTTCCAGATTTCTACCATTACACATAATGCTACAATAGCTATCTTTATACATATCTTTGACAGCCTTTTTCTTCGAAGAATTATTTGATCAATTTGAACATGAGCACCTATTTTCATGGCTTAAAATATTTTCATCCAGAAAGGCTGTAACAATTTACACTCTCAGCAGAAGGATATGAGTGTCTAGCCCACTCTACCCTTGCCAGAATTGACAGCATGATTTTAAAAACACCAAAAAAAAGGGCATAAAAAAATGTCAATTTCCTAGAGCCAAAAATGTATCTTATTGTTTTCTTAAATCTGCTCCCCTGCTTTTTTTTTTTTTTGCTACTAATAAGGTTAATCTTCTTTTTCCATGTATACTACACTATTTTCTTTTCTTCTCCTTTTTTTTTCTTTTTGCAAACTGTCTATTCATGTCCTCTGCCCATTTGAAAAACTGGATTGTTCAGGATATCCTTATTATCTGACAAAACCCCCTTCTATGTTAAAGATATTAATATTTTGGGGGGTAATATTTGTTGCATTTTTTTTTTTTTTTTACTGGGTGGTATTTATCTTTTAAACGTTTGCTGTATTTTTTGTTCTAAGGAGTTTCAAATTTGCATATATTAGGCATGCATCATCCCTGCCTTGCTCTGAGTCCTTTTCTGTCCAACTCACATTCTCTTCTCAGAGAACTTGCTCCTGTCCAGAGAAGGCAGTGGGTCCTCCCTCCTGCTGGCCTTGGTTGGAATAGCTGGTCCAGGGTGGAACAGCTAGCCAGAAAGCAGCAGACATTGGTTGTGTAACTGAGCCCGGGTCCAGTGCTCAGATCCCTGGTCCTTCTAGAGTAGCTTCTCTGTCTTAGCCTTGGGAAGGCCCAGCCCAATCACTGTCCTTCCCTATGGATTAATCCAAGATCCCTTTCTAGTAAACCCTCCATTTACTTGTGGTATTCTTGGTTTAGTTCCTCACACTCATAACTATTATATCTTTAATGAAACATGGTGCAATAAAGTAATTCTTTCACTTGTGGTTTCTTCCACTGCTCTTACATTTCAAAATATGTTCCCATCCCAGTAATTGGTTAAATAGTCACCTATTTTTTTCTCCTAGATTAAAAAAAAATTTTTTTTAAACCCCACATAATTCTCTATTTCTCTGGAGTGTATTTTGGTATGTGGTTTGCTGAATAATCCATTTCTTCCCCTACTGGTTTGCTGTGTTCCAAGTGATCACCAACTGTGTGTGTGTGTGTGTGTGTGTGTGTGTGTCTTTCTGTGTATTTCAGGGCTATTTATTCTGTTGCATTGATTCTTATGCCTGCAGTACATTGTTTTAATTATTGCAGATTTACTATGTATTTTGATATTTGAGATACCAAGTTCCTTTTCGTTGCTCTTTTAAAATTTTTCATAGCCACCCTGTCCAGAATTATTTGGGTTATCAGAATATATCTTTTGTGGGGGGCTGTGGGGTGGCGGTAATGGGGAGATGTTGGTCAAGGGGACAAACTCTCAGTCAGAAGATGAACAAGTTCTGGGGATCTACTGTTCAGCATGGCGACTACAGTGAGTACTACTATACAATAAAGTATTGTATACTCGAAATTTGCTAAGAGAGTAGTTCTTAAGTGTTCTCACTACAAAAAAAAAGTAACTGTGAGGTGATGGATGTATTAATTAACTTGACTGTGGTATTTCACAATGGATACATATATTAAATCACCTTGTATACCTAAGTATAGACACATCAAATATACGCCAATAGAGCTGAAAAAATCCATTAAAAAATACATGTCCTGGTCTTTCGTCATGTCACTGACTAGACTAGACTATCTCAAGCTCTCAACAGCCAGTTATGGTTTAACCAAGTCCAATAAGTCCATCTTCACAAAACTAGAAGAAACTTGACTTCTGGACGGCCAGGTTTACTGCCACAAATTCTGCTCATCAGTCCTGCAGATTAAATCCAGAAGGTAGCTAAGAGAGATTTAGGTAGCAAACGTGCTGTGGGTAGCATTACAATTTGCCTCTTTTTAAAAAGTTGGGTGAAGAAAATTGGGTAGTCGACAAAATTAAAACAAATTAATGTACTTTCCTTTCAAAAGGTTTTTAAAAACAGACGTTAACAGGCCTTGCAATCTGATCT
This sequence comes from Delphinus delphis, assembly GCF_949987515.2. Classification (NCBI taxonomy): domain Eukaryota; kingdom Metazoa; phylum Chordata; class Mammalia; order Artiodactyla; family Delphinidae; genus Delphinus; species Delphinus delphis. The sequence continues at coordinate 139,163,506 of NC_082683.1, read as the reverse complement.
ATCACAAAATGCTTTCCTTGATATTTAAATCTTTTTGATACTTAAACATCTATTTATACCATTTGTTTTTATACAACAACATACAATAGTTACTGGTACATTAAGTAAAAATAACCATTAACATCTCCAATCAACTACTACATTTTGCTTTTTAACTATCATTCTAAAGGCACTTTCTATATATAATTAGATTTTTTGGTGACGTATATACTTATCTAAAATTAGCACTATATGAATACATAAAACAGAATAATTTGGGGACTTTACTGATAAATTTTTCATTAGAAAGAAAAGTGATGGACTAGGGAAAAAACACCTGCCAGGAACGTCCCAGAAGTGCCTAGTTGGCAGTACCATCCCTGCTGCTCCACACCTGAATTTCTACACATCACAAAAGCAATCAAACAAAAAGGCCGACAAAGATATTATCTTACGCAGAGAATGGGTAGGGAATCCAATGTTATTTCCTTAACAGAAAAAGAGAGACTAAAGTATTTTAAAAGGCAACAACTAAAATGGTATAAATGTTAGTATATATGATACTTTCCCTGACTTTATATATTTAATACATATATTTAAATACAGGTTAATTATATTTTAAAACACTGCTGTTAAGAGAGAAAACAAAAGGCAAAGAAAACAGATTTGAGGATTTTAAGTGATTTCTTAGTGATTCTACTTTATCAATTTAAAAGCAGAGTACTCTAAACAAGGCCTCACACTTTTTAGTATATAACTAGAGGGAAAAGAATAAGTCCTTTCCTTAACTGAGATTTTCACCTACTTTACCTACATCATCACTAGTATTAAACCATTTTGCAGATAATGAAACTGAGGCTCAGAAGTTACTATTCTAAGGTTACACAGCTAGGGGACTGAGCAGGATTTAAGCCTGGAGCTCAAGTGCTTTCCACCACATGGGGTTCAGAACCTTTTTGTGCCATGGACCCCTCTGGCAGTCTGGTAAAGCCAATGTACCTTTTCTTGGAATTGTGTTCTGAGATTCCTAAAATAAACACATGGGGTTATAAAGGACAAAAATTATAACAAAATAGAGTTATCAAAATATTTTTAGGAAAAAAATATGTGATATAGCAATATATATTCTTTATTAATGTATTAAATAAGAAGATACACTATAGGATCTGATAACTATGGTAATTTTGAAGCAGTGATGAGCATTAATATTTCAACGACTTTAACAAATAATAATATCTACAATAACTTTAAAGTACTATGAAAACATCTGATTTCTATTGTTGAAAAGTCACAGGTAGTGCTACTGGTTTGTTGCCTACGTTCATAATTACTGTGTTGTTTTCCTAGACACCTTATTTCCTTCTCCAAAGGAAGGTACCCTACCTATTTGTCCTAATCAGAAATCTAAATTTTCATCAGAGGTTAGTGAAAATAAAGATGTTAATTTGTTTCCCTCAATCATGTCATAGACTTCCTGAATTCTGTCTACAGACCCCTTAGGAACTAGTTAAGTACTCAACGTAGATTCCATGTATACAGCACGAAGACACCTACAATGAAACTGTGATGAGGGTGAGTCAAACAAATGAACGTCCCCACCAGAACACTGAGCAGGGTCAGGCAGTATAGGTTGCTGGCCCACTTCTTTCAGGGCCAATGTAACCAGCCTCGCCTTCCCGACTAGTGTGGGCTTGTGCGTGCACATGGGTGTCGTGTGTGTGTGTGTGTGTGTGTGTGTTGGAGATGGGAGATGTGAGTTACTACACTTCCAAAAGGCACCTTTACTGTCCTGCCTGACCAGTGTCTGGTACCTGCCGACTCTCTCCTTCACAGTGTGCAGCTGAGGTACCACCACCAGGAGGTGTCAGCAGGTCTTTGGGAAGCACACCTTATTAGGGTACCTGGAGGAGGAGGGAGGAGGGAGGAGGAGGGAGGAGGAGGGAGGGGGAGGAAGAGGAGGGAGGAAGGAGGGAGGGGGATGGAAGAGGAGGGAGGAAGGAGGGAGGAGGAGGGAGGGGGATGGAAGAGGAGGGAGGAAGGAGGGAGGGGGATGGAAGAGGAGGGAGGAAGGAGGGAGGAGGGAGGGGGAGGAGAATGGGGGAGGATGGGGGAGGAGGGGGAGGAGGAGGGAGGAGGAGGGGGAGGAGGAGGGGGAGGAGGAGGGAGGTGAGGCCCAGCAGAGAGTAATGGCCTTCATAGGGCTGTAGCAACCTCCAGCAGTGGTCACGAGGGGTAGCAGTCAGTGGAGTGGGTGCCAGAGGAGGCAGCAGGGGGCAGGTATCTGTTTCCAATCACCTGATTCGCCTGCCTTGCAGCTGCATATTCTGATGCCCGAGGTCAATATTTCAGATGGTCGTCGTGAATGTCAAACAATGTCTGATATTCACCCACACCGCGTTCCTAGAGAACAGCATATTCATTTTGATTGTCCTCCTCATAACTGATAGGATATGTTCACTTAACATATTCAAGTTAAATTAATTTAAGATGTTATCTAAAAATTTAAATACCTGAAATGCTGCCAGAGTAAAACAGACAAATACATTTGGCTTTATTTTCTCGACTTGGTACGTCGCAGAGAACATTCCTGTGGTTGCGTGCATGTGTGTATGTGTGTGTGGGAGCTGGTCATGGGGGAAGGCACAGACTTTCCTCGTGATTTCCTTACATTTCCTCCTTGGGGTTCTCAGAAACCATGTGCCCAGCAGCAAGCCCAAGAACCTGCCTTGAGCATGCATGCCATTTGCAGTTCTTTGGGAGAGAAAGAAGCATTTATGTGCCTTTAATTGGCAAGGAAGGAGGATCATAAACACAAATTGATACAAGCAAAGAAGGATTATACTTAAAGACAAAAAGGAGGCAGAATAATTCAGACCCTCTGCAAATAAAAGAATGGTACTCCAGTCCAAATTTCCTAGCTTGGCATTTGGGGCCATCCTCAATCTGGGCCTCCTGACTGGTCCAGGAAGACCCTGCCCTGCGTGGTGTGGCCTTTTCTGGCTGCTCCGGCTTCGGCTCAACCTACCCTTCCGCTCACTCTCCTTCTCTAGTCTCTGTTCCTGGAATATCCTAGGCTCTCTTGTACTTTGGGGGCCTTAGCGCGCAGTTTTCTCTGCCTGGAAGGCTCTGGATTGCCTTCCTCATCACTCCGCCCCCCCTCCCCTTTGTCTGGTTAACTTAGCCTTTAGGCCTTACCCAATCCTCCAGATCAGCCAGCTCCCCTTTGGTTGGGCAGACTGTGTTCGAAATAAGGGTTCCTGATAAAGGTGGGCGAGGGGAAGGCTGCTCTACTGGCCAAGTCACATGGCCTGGTACTGGACTACACATGCCTGGAAAAAGTGATTCCTTTGTGTGAACTAGAAACAGGCTCCATCTGTTGCCGAACTCTGTGCCTATACGCTTGCATATACCTGAAGGAGCTGCCTTTTAATTTGTCCACAGAGAGGGGATGGCTCTTTCTAACTTGCACAAAGACACTGTATATCCCATCATTGGCTCTGCAAGTCTGCCTACTTGACATATGCAACTGGGCTTTTCATTCATAGCACTTATCATCAGTCTGTAGTCATCGATCTGTATGCTTAATTCGGTAGTATCGGTCCCTCCCACTCAACAGTAAGGTCGGTTCGGGGAGGGGACGTGGCTTTTTGCTTACAATTCTCTCTCCAGTCCCTAACACAGTGTCCTGGCATAGAGTCGAGGCTAACTGCATATTTGTGGAATGAATTAATGAAAAGGAGAGCCATAGAGATGCTGTAATGGAAGAAATAACCAGACTCTGGGCACAATGGAAGTACCTAGCAAATGTACTCACTCTTACTGAATAAATGAGGATTTGAAAGATAGTAAGAAGCAGAAGCTGGCAGACCAAAACACTGAGTTCGTAACTGAAAGCAGAATTTTCATTGAAGCATTTCACCCCAGGGCTAGAAAGAAACATGCTGCTTCTAGAAGAAAGCAGTCAGGCCAGTCGTGCCTCAAGAGCCTGCCTCCGAAGAAAAGGAGTTTTAAGGCAGGATAGCCAGCTGGGAGGAAACCTCCGTGAGACAAAAACCCAATGATTCATGAGATTCCAGGTAGACCAGGCATCTTGGAACTCGCAAAACTTGTTCAAACAAAAATTCTTGCCCAGTTGGCTGAAGACACTGAGGCAGAAAGTGTCCACGTGTCACCCAGTCCGTGCGCCACAGGAAAACGGGCTGCAAATGAACAGCTGGGGCCGGTGTAGGAACAGTCACAGCCCAGCAACTCCTGCAGCCCTCAGGGACTTGGAAAAGCAAGATCAGTGTGGGGCAGGGCTGAGGCACTGAGGGTAAAGGGGCAGGACAACAGCAGTGTTAGGGCAGACGTCCGTACCCCAATTCCAAATTTTAAAAAATTACTCATTAGGAAAATGGAGAGAGGGAAAAAGATGAAAGGTCCATCCCCAGTAACAGTTTCTCATTCTAGAAAAAAAAGTATGCTCTGTCAGATCACATACATACGTTTAAAACATTCATATAAAATATATCATCCTATAAAGCTTCCCCTACGTGCATTCTTTATTTACCTAATAGCATATTTTAAAGATTTTTATAGCTACACAGAGATCTTTTTCCTTTGTTTAACACCTGCAACACATCCTACAGTATAATGTATATTGTAATTTACGTAACATAGAGACGACCATTCAGGCTGGTGATATAGTTCTAGTTTTTGTTTGTTTTAAAGTAGCCACATGTGGTTGGCAGCCTCCAAGGGGGCCCCAGAGAATCTCCACCTCCTGGTTTCCGCACCTTGCATCGCCCCCTCCCACACTGTACCAGTGTTGGTCTATGTGACCCAGAGTCTACGGCAGAAATGATGGTATGTCACTTCCAAGATTAGGTTATAAAAGACTGTGCCTTCCCTCTTGGGCTTCTCTCACATGCTCGCTCTGTTTCTCTTGGTTCATTTGTTCTGGGGGAAGCCAGCACCCATGGTATGAAGACACTCAGGTAGCCTGTAGGGAGGCCCATGTGATGAGGAACCGAGGCCTCCAACAACCAGGAGAGTGAGCTTGGAGAAGAACCCTCCAGCCCCAGGCGAGCCCTGGGGTGACTGTAGCCCCTGCCAACAGTTTGATGGAAACGTCATGAGAGACCTTGAACCAGAACCACACAGCTAAACTGCCCCCAATTCCTGAACTCAGAAACTGTGCGAGATAATAGATGTTTGTTGTTTTAAGCTGTTAAGATTTGTGGTAATTCGTTATGCAGTAACAGATGACTAATACACCACATACAGTAAAGTCCTAGCAGTGGACTACTTAGAAAAAAGGTATATGCATTCAAAAATCTGAAAGATATTGCCAAATTGTCTATCAAAGAGTAGTAGCAATTTATAATCCGCCAACAAAGCACAAGAGTGTTGGTTTCTTCAAACCTCAGCAGCACCAGATATGGTCAAACTAAAGCAATTTTGCTAGATTAATGGGTGAAAAATGGCATCTGGTTGCTTTGTTTCCTGAATTTCAAAATTTTTTTGGACACATACCACGCATCATCAGAAATGAAAAGGAAAAGGTGCATTGCAGAGTTCTAAATGATTTCTTACAAAATGACAGAGCGAGCCACCATGCCTCAAGCTCTAAGCCACTATCTTATCATTTAAATTTCTATTAAATGATTAATTTTATAAAGGAAATAACCACTGAAGTTTGAGTCTGGCAGTAGAAGTCAACATCTCGTTTTGACTGCTTTCTCAAAAACGCACAGAACATTAAGTGATTTCAAGACGTGTGACCTTGAACCTTAAAGCTATCAGCCTTAAATCAGAAGTGATCTAAATCCAAATATTAATTCCCTTTAATGTTGCTGAACCAGAAGTTTAAAAACAAAAATAGAGTGAGTGATGGGGATCAAATGTATCTGTATTTTCCAAAACTACTTAAAGGAAACATCGTAATAGTCTCAAACCAAATATGAACTCAACTAATTCCTTCCTTATTTGGCTTCAATTCCTGGGAAGAATAAATGGTTCTGGAAAAACCTCTTATCTTTTACAAAAAACTATACAGAGGACTAGAAGTCAGTGGTGCTTGAGAAGAGCAAAAATAATCCTCCTTACTAGAGAAAAGCATTTGAAATCACTACAGGTCTTCCACCACCAGCAAACCTTGAGTTTCAAAATAATGAAGACAAATACATATTTAGTTATTTTTTTAAATAAACGATATTCCTGATGACATTTCACCAAATTATTAAATACATCTGTCTGTTTCTACTGCCAGAAGTCATAAAAAATTTTTTTAGAAAAAAAAATCTACTTCTTGTAACAATACAGTGGACATACTATACCAGGGGAATTCTAGAAAGCTAGAATTCCCCTGGTACAGTATGTCTAGAGCCAAAATATCCAGGTGTCTAGAGCCAAAAACCAAGACAAATTGGTTACAGATGATATCAAATGATCACTTTAAGCACATAAATGAGCAACTCAGAAGGCCCTGAATGGTTATTAAACCAACCAGTTGACTTCTCACTTAGTACATGACAAGTAAGTGATAATATAATTTGATTATCATTGTTGCTTCCCAGGCTACACTGGTCTGAGGAAGGAAAACCCAAGGATGTGAGTAAAAACATGGCCTCCTCTCAGGAGAGGCTCTGGGACCCCCCCAGGACTCCTCCCAGTTTTCCTGGCAGGGAAACCCGGGGCGGGTATTAGGGCACTAAGGTCTCCTTGCTGCCCTGCCCTGCTCCGGAGTCACCTCTAATGGGCAGCCCCTGCCCCAGCTGGCCCTGACCCGGGTCAGCCTAGGTGCTCCTGCCATGGCTGTTGGCTTCTGTCCGGCTCCAGCCATTCCTCCCCATCCACCACCCCCTCTGTCAGCACTCAGGTCTGTCCTTCCTGAGGTGAGGGAGGGCTCCCTCCCCAGCAGTGGTGCATCTGGGCCACTGCCCAATGGGACCTTGCTCTTTCAGTGAGCCTCAGCCCTCATCTTCAGCTCCCACAGTAAGGTGGATGCCATGCTCTCAGTTCTCCATGGTTTGGGTGCGAGAATGTTCCAGTCATACTCCGTAGCATCATCCTTAAAGCATTCTTCCCTGTTCACAGTCTAAGAGAGTTTTGGATAAGGCCATGGAACTGCAACTTTTTCTTTCCTCCCTAAGTATGCTGTGGCCGTGGAGGCCGGCAGTCTCTGAGCTCTGCAGGACCTCGGGGTCCACTACAGGGGACATTACTCCTTCTCCCCAAAGGTCTGCTGGATCCTCAGGCAAACACAAAGACCACCAGGGCTGTCTCGTCATTGCTACATGATCCACACACGTACTCTGTAGAGATTTTCTAATGAGCTACCTATGCATAAGCTCACTAGGGCTTACACATAACTCTCTGTTATGCAACAACTCTCTGTTATTATACCCACAAAACTCCACTAACTCTGCATATAGAGGGGATAAAAGATTCTCCTACATGAAACTGTCTCATCCAATAGCAGCTCAGAATTCTGACCTGCTTGTCCGGTAAATCTATAACCTTCTGCTGATAACAAGTAACATGTTCTGCTGAAATACTTCCTTCCGTCCTCTGCATCACTATTGATCCTATACTTTACCATCCTCTAGTGAACACTACTGTGAACTGTGATTGGGTCATTTCAGCTACTAGAGCCAGACTGCCTGGGTGTGAATCCAGGTCCAACTTTTACTGATTGCATGACCCCAGGCAAGTTCCCTAAGTACTTAAAATTCCTTTATCCGTAAAGTAGAGACAGTAAAAGAATCTTCTCTATAGGTTGTTATTAGTAAGAAATGAGTTAAGGCATGTAAAGTGTCTAGAACTGGGCCCGGCACAGTGTTCGCTATTAGCATTACTATATGAATCGCCTTGTGCTGTACTATACCGCAGGATCCCTAGTGAGATCTGCAGGTGAAATCATGCAGAAGGGATGGGGTTTTCACTCCATCACTTGCCTAGCTGTAAGTGGCTAAGCTGATGAGCCTCCCAACATGTTGTGACAATAACGTGCTGACAAGCTAAAGATGACTGCACCCTGTATGGAGGAGGAATTTGCCTGAAACCAAAAACAAGAGCAGAGTTCAGGCGATTAATCACCCTCATTCCTTTTCCCCCAGAACATTCAACTTTAGCAAATTCAGCAATTACTGCACAAGAGATTGTAAAAGGATGGCTGGCCACGTGGACACGCCACACTTGCCAGAAGCCACGTGGAATGCTGTCACCTTTCCACTCAAGCTCAGACAGTTCTGACTCAGTAACTCTGCACACCAGCCTGTGACACCCGCTGGCTTCCAGATCATTAAACGGAGACACACTCCTCGGCACACCTTTCTCAAAAAGTCAACCAAGATCATGCACTTCCCAGCTGGACTGCCAAGTCTGCTATGCTTATCACGCAAAAGAAGGAATCCAGGGCCCTGCCTTTAAAGTTTTAACTGGAGAACGCGCTGAGCAATTTAGGCTCTCTGGATCTGCAGTGTCATCAGGGGACCACAATGAGATCCCTAAGTAAATATTTAAGGATCTGATATTTTCTTCCTATCATTTTTGCTAGGGTCTGAGCACAAGATTTATATCCTTATTCTGTCACCTGAAGAGATCCAGATAATGTAAATGTCCTCGTCTAGGACCTACTGAAGTGAAGTCATGATTCTACCTGCTGAGATGAGAAGGGCCGGCCAGATGCACAGCAGATCACCAGGTCAAGGCTTATTCTAATAACAATGGAAGCATATTCACTTAGGATGATGCTGTAAGTTAGTCCTTTAGAGAGCTTTACTTAAAATAAATAAACAAAAACCAAACAAATAAAACTAGTATTTCTGGGAGGTGGGGGGTGGTGATCACATACTGGTTGTAATTGGAAAATGAGGAAAGAAGTGTAATCAATATTTCATTTGCGCTGCTACTTACACAGTTGGGCAAAATCAACAATAGACAGGAGGACTTTGGGGATTCCCAACACTCCCGCCCCCAGAGGAGGCACTGTGGATATAAATGGAGGCTCGGGGGCCAAATGACATGGGTTCAAACCAACTCCTTCACCATGGCAACCATGGCAACTACATGGGCTTCAGTAAATTTCTTAGTTTTTCTGTGCCTCAATTTTCTTATGTATAAGAGGACTGTTATGAAGATTTAAAGAGATAATTTGTGGAATCACTTAGAATACCTGGTGGATAGTAAACATGCAATGAATGTTAGCGATTATTATTTGTTTCTGGAGTTGGTTTTCAAATAAAATAATTTTTTTAAAGTTATTTGAAAATTTACAAGTATACTTTGATACTTGTTTTAAATGGTTAAAAAATGCTAAATATTTGGGGGAAAAACTGGTATGGTGGCATTTATGTTGTTCATGGCACTACCATTCACAGGTTACAGATCAAAAAGTCACCATTTCTGCTCCAAGGTACAGGGCCTCAGAACTACAAACAGAACTTTATAGCATAAAAAGCTTTTTTCCAAAACTAGATTACAAGTCTCTATAACTCAAATTACTGAAAACTGCCAGACTCAAGGATATACTATGTCTGTCAATTTCTTTTAAAACCTTGGTATATCATATATCCTAAAAATTATGTTAAGATGAGAGTTTAGGAATTGGCATTTACTTAAAATATTGTCACTAACTACTATGAAGAGACAACTAAATTGACTTAATAATTTGAGCACTAGTTATTAGTATTTGGGTAAAAGCTTTTAGAAGGGACAAAAAGATGTGTGCATTATACACTGGATTTCTTTGGCACTTATTAACAATAATGGGTTTTTGTTTAATGATTTCACTTTCATGAATAGAGTAGTAACTGTCCCCCACCCCCATCAGAGGAGGGGGCATTTTTTAGTTTCTATTTGTATCAGCCAGGGGGTTATGCTGTGGTAACAAACATCCCCCAAACTCAGCGGCTTATAAACAAGGTTTCTTTCTATTCATGCTACATGCCCTTCACAGGTCAGCAGGGGAGCTGTTCCATGTCACCATGTCATGTCCTCACTCAGGGATGCAGAGGCAAAGTGACCAGTAAGCAAGAACTTTGTCGGTCGCCATGGCAGGCAGAATAGAATATGTAGAATTCTACACTGGCTCTTAAGGTTTTCCCTTAAATGTGACACGTATCATCTCCAACTCATATTCCCTTAGGAAAAGCAAGTCACATGGTCCCATGGGCAAAGAGGTGCCCCATGGACTCAGAAGGAGGAGATTTAGCGAACATCCCCAGTGGTAAACATACACACTGTTAAAAGGAGTTCTGCAGGATCCTTTTACCTTTAAAGGTTAAACATGCAGCTGTAGCTAATTCAAACATCAGCCATAACACGTCTGCCTTTACAATGCCCCCTTGCTCTATCCAGCCATATCCTGGGCTGGGCAAAGGAGGAAATCAGTAATTTGTATCCAACAGAAACTAACTTGATTCTCCCTTCTAACTGGAAACAAAACTTGGATATGGAAGCAGTACGAAGAAATTAAAGTCTCAGTTAATTTGTTTCTTGTTGAGTGATAAGGGAAGTATAGAGAGGAACAAATACATTTCTTTGTTTTCAAGTAATCAGTTTTTTTCACACAGAGAATGTGCTCCATTGGGCTACTCTCCACGGGCTTTACAATGTCACCCTCTGCTGGGCTTTCCTCCGCCTGCCTCCTCTGTTACCAGTACTTTCAAACAGGTACTTGCAGGAAACAGACATGGTCTGAATTTTTTTCCACAGGCAGATGAGAAATTAGACCTGGGACTTGCACTTGTTATCATTTATTTTAAAACTGGAAAGGACCTCAAATGTCGTGCCAGGAGACCGTTAGCTGTCCTCAGTACATCTGCCCCCCTCCTCCCATATGGAGAGGTATAGATGACAACTACGTGATAGGACAGCACCTCACACCTCTCACAGCTAGCTGTGACCACATGACTAGCTGGCTGAGTGGAAGCTAGATCACGCCTTTTAGATCACGCCTTTGAAGGAATGGATGCGTCTTCCCCTTGGCCCTTTCTCTCTTCTCATTGGCTGGTATGTGGACATAATGGCAGGCGCTAGGGCAGCATTTTTAACCACCAGGGTTAAAAAGCTAATGGGAAGCTGTGTGTTGAACATAGCGCAGCAACAGGAGAGAAGGACTCTGAGTCTCTGAAACTATGAAGCTTCCGTGACAGCCCTGGAGTGTGTATGCAAGGACTATATGTAAGAGAAATACATGTTTATAATAAAGTGCCAACTATTTCCCTGTCAGCTGGTTCAAATCTCCTGTTTTCTGATGAAGAAACTGAGGCCAGAGAGATTAAAAGACGTGTCCATGGACATACAGCTATCCCCTCTGTAGACTGTACATTAAAATGATGGAAAATGTCTCATCTCTCATGTTAATGGCCATGAGAGTAAAATTTCTTACAATTTCTTTTCTAATGATTTAATGTCATATTCAGCAGAGGGAACAATAGAACTCAATGCTAATAACTACATCACTTCAAGTTTCCTAGGATAATCAACATGTCCTATTAATAGAAATTATTTAATTCAATGTAGATTGCCAGGGTTCAAAGCTAATGGGAAATTCTGAAGATTGAGGAAGCAGTCAAACTCTTGGAAAATATTCTCGAAATACATTTCCCAAAGTCTACCGGAACACAATCAGTGGGTTGTATTGTATTTGTCCTTCCTTCCGAGAAGGGATAGTAAGGCTTCAGATGGAATTTGAATTTGGCTTTGATCGTGTAAGCACCCAGCTTTTAGTACACATACAAGAAACCACAAACTTAATTACCTAAACTGAAGTCCACCCATTGAACCACAGTTGCTTTCAGTTAACTTTTTCATAAGAAAGGAGGAAAAAAATGGTTCTCAATTCACCATTTCTTTGACATCTCATTTGCTGTTTTAAAGTGCCACTCAACAGGAATTATGCTGTTTGACGTGGTTTGAGCATCTGATGCTGTAAAGAGTTGCGAAATGACTGGGGACTGTTTCAAAGAGCAAAAACATCTGACCTTGTTGGTTTAAGCTTTGGATAGTTTATGGAAAATGAGGATTCTTTTTCTCCTTTGGAATATACTTTTAGGAATATACTTTTAGGAATATACTTTTGGAATTTCTTTTAGGTTCTACTTAGTTGTCCTTGTGTTTGGATGGCTGATAGTGAGTCCTAACATCACAACTAAGACCTCAGGGGACCAGCCAAAGCCATATGGTTCGATTTTATCCACTCCTCTTTCTGATCTCCCACACAGCTGTCCTGAGTCATTTTCGCTGCTAGCAGAAATGACAGCTAGTGTAAGTGGGGTTCACTTTCCCACAACAAATCATTGCTTTTTGCTTCACTTCACTTCTTGCTCTCAAAATCTCTAATTTGGAACTCAGAATTGCTAGAAGGGAACACGTTAATATCAGTTATTTTTTAAAAATCTGATGTCACATACCGGCTTTAAAAAATATCAAGTGCTCCCTGTTACCTAGAGAATGCCTGAGCTTTACCATCATAAGACCTTCAAGTCTACCCATCCTGCCTCTCAAGTCCTATCGTCCCCCATTGCTCCTCTTTGCTACAACTACCTTGGACTATTCTCCACATCAGGGACCCATCCTTCTGTACTTTCTGCCTGGGGTGATCCCCTCTGCCCCCCCACCCATTTTTTTCTCTGAGAAGTTATCTTTTTGCTTGGCCTCTCTCCTAGTTTTTCCTACCTCTACAATATCACTGGTTTACCTGTATTTTAATTATTTATGTATCTGCACCCCCTGCTAAGTTGTGAGCAACTCAAAGAGAGGAATCATATCCTAATTTTACTCCAAACATCTGGTACAGTTCTTGGCACATAGAAGATGTTCAATATATGCTTGCTGAATCAATAGATACTTGGCAATAAAAGGAACAGAAAAGTTCCTAAACTAGAGTCTAAATCATTAAAATGAAAAAAAACCCTAAATGTGTAAAAGAAATCATAATTTATAATACTGTCTCTTTATCCCATCTTTTATGTTGAGAGAAAGAAGCAAAAAATTTATGGAGCAGAAAAGTTGCATGAGAGGCAATGGATGTCTTTACCCTAGGAATTAGAAGGCAGAGATTTTTTGAGTTTCAGCTCCTTAACTCTAGGCAGTTTACAGTTATAAAATTAAAATATAAATCCCACCTCATTCTAAAAAAAAAACACAAAGTAACTCTCAGGCAACAGTTGGCAAGGAATACTCCTCTGATATTTTCTTCTCCTTTTTAAAATCAGTTTAGAATGGAGATGAAAATACCTGCCGTACTTTCCTCACGGCATGCAAGCTTCCAATGAGCTGGTGGCCGTGAAAGCACTCTATAAACTATAGAATGAGATGTAAACGAAAGGCGTCATTATCCACAGACGGGAAAGAAAAGGAAACAAGTACCTTTCACTCAACAGTCCTCTTCAGAGTGGTTACTGTGGACCAGGCAAGGTAGCAGGTATTAGGGATTCAAAGAAAATATGGAGATCAGGACTGCTCTGGCAGGTTCTCCCCCAGACAGATCTCACCTATTCTCAGGTGTACTCTATAACTGATTCAGTCCCCATGGGTCTGGGTATCATGGTCTGAGGGAAGGTCTGGATACAGCAAAGGAACAGATGCACCTCCAAGGCCAAGACATGCACCAAATACAGAAGAAAAGTCTCCACGATGAACCACCACCAAGCACTCCTCACTTTGCAATTTGAAAGGGTATAGCAGAGCTGGTCACTTCTTACTGGAACTGAGGACTGAAATAGAAATTAATTTTGCATTTTTCTAATGTGAAAGAACCAACAGCACCAAATATCACGTCAGCACTTTTTTTTAAAATTAATTCATTAATTTATTTTTGGCTGCATTGGGTCTTCGTTGCTGCATGCGGGCTTTCTCTAGTTGTGGCGAGCAGGGGCTGCTCTTCGTTGTGGTGCATGGGCTTCTCATTGTGGTGGCTTCTCTTGTTGAGGAGGACGGGCTCCAGGAACGCGGGCTTCAGTAGTTGTGGCTCGCAGGCTCTACAGAGCAGGCTCAGTAGTTGTGGCGCACGGGCTTAGTTGCTCCGTGGCATGTGGGATCTTACCGGAGCAGGGCTCGAACCCGTGTCCCCTGCACTGGCAGGCGGATTCTTAACCAATTTATTTTTAAAATTGTTTATGAAGCATTCGTTCTTCCCTCGCACCCAACCTGGCTAAGTCTTGGATCTACAGGAAGTATTAAAAATCAAAGACTTTGCCTCCTTTAGCATTATGTTAAAGATTACGTTTATTCGTTTATCCATTCATTCATCCTACCAATATTTATTTAGCACTTATAACATGCTAGGCAGTAAGTGAGGTACTGGGGAAACAGCCATTAACAACCAGAGATGGCCTACAGCAAATATTACGCAAGTAACTTTAATTACCATTGTGGTAAGCATTACAAAAGAGCTGTACGGGGCTCCAAGCGGTACAGTGAAATCTGTGGGGAGGAAGGAAAGATGGTGGAGGAGTAAGAGGATGCTTTCCTGAGGCAAGGACCTCAGGGCTGAGACAAGGGTAGGTGGAGCTGGTCAGGGTAAGTGGGAGAGAAAGCAATCAGGGGTGGGAACTGCAGGACTGCAGGCTCCGTGTGGGAAGGAGTTTGGCCAAAGTGTGTGTGGTGGGGAGGAACCCAGAGAGGCAGCGGGGGGTCAACCCCTCCTCAGGTCAGAACCTGAGAGCAACACAAAGCCATTGGAGGAAGGGCGTTAAACACTAACATGATCAGATATGCAGTAAAAAGCAAAAACAAAAGGCGACTTTCATACCTAGGAGAGTGGTAAGAAGCATAGCGAATTTGGACAGAGTTGAGAGTCCGGAGCTATCATGGTTGCAGGACCCCTTCATTTTATGCATGAAGACACAGCCCCAAAAGTGAAGTCACTTCACCAAGAACACAGAGGGAGAGATACTGGCAGAACTTCCTTTTTATGACTCTTGGTCCAATGGGGTTTTTGTTGGTTTGTTTAATTTTCTCTATAAGAACAACCTCTACCCTTTAACTGTGAATGTGGAGTCATAGCTTTCCTACCCTTCGAGTCGCATCTACATCATCATAGCACTGACTGTTTTCTCGCCACTTTAAACGTCATGATACTACTAAAAAGAGCAACAATCATTTATTAGAAACCTGCCCTGTGCCAGGCAACCTGTTAGGTGCTTTCCATATTTAATTTTCATAACAATCTTGTAAGGTGGGTATGATTTTTTACTGTTTTACAGTTGAAAAAACCTGAGGTTCAGAAATATTTTTTAAATTGCCAAGGTCACACGGGTAGTTAAGTGTGATCAGGGTCCGCATCCATTTTCCTCTGGCTCCAAACCAATGCTACTATGCCACACACACTCTCGACTGTATCATTATCTGATGCCCAATTCTTGTCTTTTGCGAAAAATCAGAATGGGAAGGAAAAGATTTCCTGGTATAAATTTTAAAAAGTAAAAACACCTACAGGAAATTTTCTGAAAAGTTAACTTATTTATTTACATAAATAAATCAAATATATACAGCTAAATACAAGGAGTAGTAAGAACTGAAAAACTTCAGAAGAAAATTTTTATTTTTAATCTACCACACTAACGGCACATTTTAAAAATGCTCCATCGGCCTGTTTCAGGAGATACATATTGGCAACAACCACATGCTGGAACAAGATGAAAAGAGACCCTTCAAATGGTCTGGTCTACAGGCTCAACTAGAACTGCAACGCTGCTTATTGAATAGCAAATGGGATAATGGAGAACAAAAGAGCACCTCTGACAGACCTGATCCCAACCTCCGAACAGGTAGAAATGAAATTTAAAATTAGCTTCCTTATAGTAAACACTCCAAAAATTGAAGAGGAAGTATAAGAAAACAGAAAAAAAAAAAATCTGGCCCTAATGAGAAAGCTATGTACGCAGAAAAAAAATGAAAAACAAGAAAAGTCTTAGAAGCAATTATCAACCCCCTGAAATAAGTCTTGCACACCACGCGAGAAATTTTCAGGGAACAGCTGTTATTCATTCTCAGGGAAAGAAAAAGAAACATCCCTATAAAGAAACAGGAACGGCAGGATGCACTCACTCCATGACAGAAGCAATAAGATCATCATTGCATAAATATTAAAATCAGTGCTGCAGAAAATTGGGTTAGTCAATCAGAAATAGATAAAAGAGGTACATATATGGAGGCTTGAAAAAGTAATTAGACATTGAAAAAGAGGGTAAGAGAAGATGGCATAAAAGAGGGCATTACAAATTAGGTGACAACCCATTTCAAAAAATAAAAATAATCAAAACATGCAAAAGAATAAACTGGCCTTGGGGTATCATTTTTATTCTTAACTAAATTAGCAAGAGTTTAAAAAAATAAAACACTCATTGCTAGAGAGGTCATCAATTCTGTCCCTTTATCTCGGTGTTGAAATTGGCAGTCTCCATTCACTGCTGGTGGAAGGCACCAGGTTATGTATGTCAAAAACAATAAAACTATTCATAATGGTCAACCCAATGATCCCACCCCTGGAAACTTATGTAAGGAAATAAATCAACAGAAGAAAATGGCTGTATTTAGGGATACGCTTACAGTGGCATCAGGTACTATATGATAATGAAAAACAGGAAATAGACTAATACCCAACAGCAGGATAAAAGCTAAGGAAAATCAATTTGAAGTACTTTTACACATCCATTAAAATTTAACACGATGACTATAAAGGAAAATGGAAAATGATATGATGCTAAGAAAAAACTGGAATGCAAAGTTACACGCTGGCTATGACTCCCGCTCTGTAAAACAACTATTACTTGTACCTGAGTGAAGACAGAAAGCACCTGACAAGAATTCACAAAATTTAAAAACGTGTTGTGATGGTCAGACTTTACATCTTTTTAAATCAAATTTTAAGATGCAATTGCTATAATATGAAATGAAACACAGGTTCCGCACTTTATTAGCTGTACTACCTTAGGCAAGAAGTTTAACTTCCCTGAAATTAGCTTACTCACGTATAAAATCAGAAAACCATATTTCTATCCCTTAGCAGATTAAATTATGTGATAAACACTTACATAGCACTTACTATGATCCTGGCACTGTTCTAAGCACTTTACAAATATTACCTTTCAAAATCATCAAAACAACATTTTAAGATGAAGCAAAAAGAGGTTCAGTAATCCACAGTGACAACAGCAAGAGAACAATAACTTTCACTAGCTTTCTGATGTCCAGGGGATCAAATCCAGCAGTAAAAGCAACTGCTAACATTGACTGAGTGTCTGCTAATGTGCAATGTGTTGTGCTAAGTGCTTTCCTTGCATTGTCTTCTATAACCCTTACAACAGCCCCTTAGGTAGGTACTATAAGTGTGTCCTCAGGATATTCAGGCTCAGAGAGGTTACGTAACATGCTCGTGAGCGAGAGAGCAAAGATTTGAACATGGGTCTGTGGGAGTTCAGAGGCTTCGTCACTACATGACAGTTCGTTCCTTTTTGTTATGATGGTGTACAGTCTTTCAGACCCTGAACCTTGCCACACCTACCTCACTCCAGATCTGAGAGAGTTCTGAGTTGACACCAAGACCTTTTAAGCCCCTGGCCTCTGCTCCTACTTTTCCTCACCTGGTCTTCCTCAAAACTCCTATTCATCCCTCAAGGCTCCTACCTTCCCGGACCTCCAGAGGCACAGTTAACTGTTCCCTTATCTGCTGCTCTTTCAGTTAGAAATTTATGCTTGTAAGTCACCACGTACCATATTGTTTCTACATTTCTTTACCAGCTTGTTTCTTACAGATTATGACTTTCACAAAGGCAAAGACCATGTTTTATACAATTTGGTATACATTGTATTCCTGGCTCTCAGCACAATTTCCAGAACATGACAAGGACCAAACAACCACTTGCTGAATTAACACACACTTCCGGCGCAGAGGATATTCCCAAGAATCACCTGTAACATCAAAGCACCATATGCTATGTACAAAGGATGGAGAATCAAGAGCCCATATTTCTCAATACTCTTTTTTCACAGAGCTTTGATGCTGAAGGTAGTTTAGCTAAATGAGAATATAAAAGGGACCTCTCTTGATAGAAGAAGGTCTTCTTCTGGGAAGAAGACTTCCAGATGTAGTAAGTTTGGGTTCAGTGTGCATGGTACCATGTGTTTACTCATTAGGCCTGTTAGCCTGCTGCTTGGAAACTGCATGTTCACTGGCTTACCTTCTCCTTCTAGACAGTAAGCTCCTCAAGGACAGAAATGTGGGTATTCCTCATAATCGCCAAATCCAAGGACAGTAACTGTCATGTAACTGACTAAGGAATATTTGTCGAGTGACTGATTGAATGAATGGGGTTGAGACATTTTCTTTCCTTAATCTTGACAAGACAGTTCAACCTGTAGCATGCTCTATTATACCAGTGCCAGACTTTAAAAAAAATCTTTAATTTCCTGATATTCCTAAAATTTTGTGAAAAAATTAAATGAACTAAAAAGGATAAACTACTTGTCCATCTATGTTGAATCCTTCTGTACTCTCTTCAATGATTGGGAAACCACTGCGAACTCTAACCCCATAAAGGATTTATTTTTTTCTCTAAAAAATGCTTCCCACTTGAACCTTCTTTAAAGACACACAAAATAAAAAGATTCATTTGGTGGACATGTTCCCTCCTTATCCTGAGATCAGTTCAGGGCTGAGGAACTATTATTGGAAAGCTCCCAGTTGAAGAAGATGCCTTCAAAAAAGAAAACAAGATGTGGGATACTGTGTGTTCAAAGCTAATTTTAATTATACAGGCTACTAGGGTTACTGAGATATGCCAAACATTTAGCTAATTAGCAGACTCTTGAGACAAGAAAGCTGCCTAGAGCTACACAGTTTTTCCTCATTATGCGTGATGACAAATTCTAGTTAAACACCCATTATAAATTCACTTTATTTGTTCTTTCTTAAATTCCAATAACATGAGCTAATTTAAACTTGAAAATTAGTCATTAAGACTAAAATGGAGATCTTCCACTTTAAACCCAATGATCCAACATCAGCCACCACATGGGAAACGTTTTTAGGAAAGTAAAAAATTATTAATGTTGATTTTGATACTAATAAGTTCAAAGACCTGAAATTGAAATTAATTAGAAAACTTCACGAAAAAATTCTATGGATGATGTTCAACAGAACAGTAAAACCTAAGTCAGTAAACACTGAAGTGCCTGGAACTCTCTAGGAGCTGGTTTTGAGGGCATATGAAGCACATAGAAAGCAGGAAGATAGAGGTAAGAGGAAAACAGCTATCTTTCGTTAAGTGCTTAACGGTGTGCTGCAGCATACTAGGTGTTTTACAAAAATCACCTAATTCCTCAAATCAACCTGGGGAAATTGTTATTCCTACTTTACAGATGAGAGACCAAGGCTCATGCGGTCTGAGGAAGGTCATCCAGTTAGAAAGTAGCCTGGCTAGGTTTGATGCCGAAGATTGCTTTTCTTAGGCTTGTTTAGATGTCATCTTATATCTGAGAAGACTTAGGAATGATGTAACCAGATACATTTAAGCCTTTGGGGTATCTGGTACTTATAGAGGTGTTTTGCTCAGGACCCAAGCATGAGGTAGATGTGTCTCTGTCAGCTTTTCTTTTAAAATAGAAAGTAGATCCAAGGACACAATCCAGGTTTCTGAAGTCAGTGGGATTTCCCACAAGGCTTTTCACATAAAGTGGTCCCTACCCATGGAAACATCTGAACAGGCTGGTGGTTGTAGCAGATGGCAGTTCCCAAAGACGGCTGCTATAGTATCTCCCATGCCCTGTGCTCCGCAATATAACCTTGCCACTCCCACATCAAGAGGCAGAGCCTATAGTTTCAACCCCTTGAATCTGGGCAGGCTCTGTGACTGCCCTGACAAATAGAATTGGAAGAAGGGCCGCTGCCTCTGGGAAGCCAGTTATCTGGTGAGAAGCATGATTACCCTCAGACCACCATGCTGTGAGAAGCCCAAGCCATGTGGAAAAGTCATATATAGGTACTTGTCAACGGCCCCAGCTGACCTCACGGCCAACATCCATTGCCAGCCCTGTGACGAAGCCCAGTTGAACCTTAGGATGACTGCAACCCCAGCCAACAACTAAGTGCAAGTGCGTGAGGGACCCTAAGCAGGAACTGTCTAGCTAAACCCAGTTGCTCCACAGAACCACAAGATAATAATAACTTGCTATTTTATAGCACTACATTTTTCAGTGGTTTGTGATGCAACAATAATAGATAATCAGAACAGTGGTGGTACTGGTTTTCTTCTATGGGGTGAAGCAACTATTTCTTTTAAGCAACTGGGAGTAGATATTTGGGGGTATATATTCAAATATCATACATCCCTGCCATGGTAGCTAAGCAAATTCTCCTGTTGAGGGTTATTCCTTTAAAGAATTGAGAGACTATGAAAATGTACCTATGTGAACATTCTTAAACACAGTGGGTTCACAGCAAAATTAGATATATTTTGAGTTAGTTTACCATATGGCTGCCAAACAATTCTCATTTTTTTAAAGCAGTAATCAAACACAGTTTAGTCCCTGAACAACTTCAGGATGCCAATAACCTGATTTATGCTTGTATTACCTGCCAAATTCCACCTGAGTTGATAAGAGAGAATTCAGCACTAAATGATTCTAAAGTAAAAAAGTAAAATTTTGGAAACAGAAGGATACTCCAAAAATACTTGTAGGTTAAGTATAAGAGAAAATAATGTTTAGATAAAAAATAAACTCTTTTCTAGGGGATGTCAGAAGGCTAGCACAGATTTAGCCAAATCTCCTCAGCCTCTGGATATATTGTTCAGTTTTTGGTGTTTTTAACAACAACCTTAAGGCCAGGGCAAGATAGTGAATCATGAAAGAAAAATTTACTAATACTCAAAATCCTGTACTTACTAACAAAAAGAGGGCAATTAAAATATATTTCAAAAAACTTTCAATAACAAGGCAAGAATAAAGGAATGATGGTGCTTGATCGATATACTCTAAACCCTGGGCAATTTGGTTAACTCAAGTTTTCTTTCATTAACTCCAACAATAAAAATTTTAAATTATTGCCACTTTGCTAAATAATGGGAATAGTTTCACAACATTACTTTCATTGGATCTTTTAAAGAATTCCTAAAAAGTAAAGCAATTTGTCCACATGGACAAATTGTTTTTCCCTTCCTAGTTTACAAAGCCCTGAAAAGTTATAGGGCTGCATTCATTCATCTACCACACCACCTATAGCAGAATGACGTTTCCACTGGTTCTCAACTGAGATGGAAATTGGATGAACGGTCCTTTTCCCTCTTCTCACAGAGATGTGCATTTCCAGAAAAAAAGCAACTAATATTTGTGGTAGCATGAATTTTGTTCTTCTGCTGTGAATCCTTGTGTTTTAAATGCTTTTTGTATAATTTCCTTTCCCTGAGTTGTAAAAGTAATAAATGTTCATTAAGGAGGAAAACAGAAAGGAATTTTTAAAAAAGAAGAATCTTCCATAACCCTGCAACCCAGAGATACCCTGCCCCCATAACTTTTTTTGTTTTTTTGGTCAGTTGACACAAGCAAACTTCTCTTGTGGATTCTTCAGATGCATTTCATGACCTGATCACAAAATTCCTGTGTACGTCACAACACTGATATGGCTTCTGCTTACACAATCAGAACCATAAGCCAATCTTTCTTAATGCTGATATGATTTCTTGGTTTAAAAAAAAAAACACAAAATCAAATGATGGAAAAGAAAGATGTCATGAAACAAAGGAATAAAATTATGATCCAACCACACTGAAGACTACACTGCATAAATTTTATGAAAATTTGATGACAAATTAAGATGTTACACTGGAAGTTAATTTTCCATGGAAACCAATGGTATGAAAATAATTATTATAATAACCAAAATTTATACAAAAATAAAACAAAGGAGGTGTTAATAGCTAATGTTAAGTTTAAAATAAAAGCTATTTTTTCCATTCATCTCTGCAGGTACATGTATCTTTGCCTTAAAACAAAGTAAAATATCACTGTACTACAGAAACGTAGATGCAGAACTATTTAAGGAGTAAAAAAATTCACCATTGCTCCAACTCAGAAAATACTGTTATTGTTAGCAGGTAATGTCAATGTACTCCCCAAACTGAGAGATACCTTAAGAAGTAACTTTTGAGCATATTTTCTATGACTAAGTGAGTAAGACCAATAATATCCAGTTCAAAGAGTTCATCTCAGTTCAGTTAGCGGGAATCACATAAGTTTTTGTTTGTTTGGTTTTGGTTTTTTTTTTGCGGTACGCGGGCCTCTCCCATCGCGGAGCACAGGCTCCAGACATGCAGGCTCAGCGGCCATGGCTCACGGGCCCAGCCGCTCCGCGGCACGCGGGATCCTCCCGGACCGGGACATGAACCCGCGTCCCCTGCATCGGCAGGCGGACCCTCAACCACTGCACCACCAGGGAAGCCCCACATAAGTTTTGATTCTCTCAGTGCACAACACTGGGTAAGGGCACTCTTCTTCAGGAGTATGAAACCTATTGAATGACTTAAATCTCTCAGCAGTCAGGGAAGCGATGCTGCCTAACCATATTTGTATGTTTAATTCAGCACTACTGGAATAACTGATGAATATTTCAAACCTGTTTAAAAACTACTGCTGTCCCAGTTCTTTATCCCAATTGACTGGAAAGAGGTACAGATGGATGGGTGGATGACTGATTCTAGAAGAAGATTTTAATCTGGGATTAATTTCACCTAATGTCATGATTCCCCAAAGGTCACGATTGTTCCCATCTTATGCAATGTTCTTATTGCAATAGCCAGGATCTTGGGTAAAACTCAAATGCAGAATAATAAAGGATGGGCCAACTTAACTGAATAAGATCCAAGGAGGCCATTACTTAGGAATTCCTCATGAAGATATCCAGTTTTATAGTTTCATATTCACGTGTAAGAATAAAATTAACAAATTCTTTTCTCCTGCCTTTTTACCCCTAGGGTCCAATGAAAGGAAAACGTTCAATTCCAGCAAACATGAAACATAAGAAATATGATTTATTCATTAAATGTTTATTAGTATTAATATTAGGTCCTGAATAAAACAAATAGGATCTCATCCTTGTGGACCTTACATTCTAAGTTATAAACACAGTTTTAAAAGTGTCAACTCGTTAGTAACCAAAAAAAAGCAAATCAAAACAAAAAGATACAGGGTAGCAACAACTAAAAGTTATAAAGTTCCCCACGTGGTAAAGGGTCAAGAAAAATGGACACTCATACTTTGGTGATGGGAAGGTAAGTTGGTAAAAGATTGTTTTAGGAGAGAGGGTAATTTGGAATACATATATAAAAAAATCCCTTTGTCTCAGTCATCTTACACATAGGGATTTATGCTAAGGGAATGACTGGAGATACAAAGTATTATGAAAAATTGTTCAGACGAGAGCACTGGAATCACAAGTAAGTGCTGAACAATCATCGACAGGAAGACACTGGAACTCACCAAAAAAAGATACCCTACATCCAAAGACAAAGCAGAAGCCGCAATGAGACAGTAGAAGGGGAGCAATCACAATAAAATCAAATCCCATAACCGCTGGGTGGGTGACTCACAAACTAGAGAACACTTATACCACAGAAGTCCACCCACTGAAGGTTCTGAGCCCCACATCAGGCTTTGCAACCTGGGGGTCCGGCACTGGGAGGAGGATTTCCAGAGAATGAGACTATGAAGGCTAGTGGGATTTGATTTCAGGACTTCGACAGGACTAGGGGAAACAGAGACTCCACTCTTGGAGGGCACACACAAAGTAGTGGGTGCATCAGGACCCAGGCGGAAGGAGCAGTGACCCCATAGGAGACTGAACCAGACCTACCTGCTAGTGTTGCAGGGTCTCCTGAAGAGGCGGGGGGTGACTGTGTCTCACTGCGGGGACAAGGACCCTGGCAGCAGAAGTTCTGGGAAGTACTCCTTGGTGTGAGGCCTCCTGGAGTCCGCATTAGCCCCACCAAACAGTCTATAGGCTCCAGAGCTGGGTCACCTCAGGTCAAACAACCACCAAGGAGGGAACTCAGCCCCAACCATCAGCAGACAAGCGGATTAAAGTTTTACTGAGCTCTGCCCACCAGAGCAACACCCAGCTCTATCCACCACCAGTCCCTCCCATCAGGAAGCTTGCACAAGCCTCTTAGATAGCCTCATCCACCAGAGGGCAGATAGCAGAAACAAGAAGAATTACAATCCTGCAGCCTGTGGAGCGAAAACCACATTCACTGAAAGATAGACAAAATGAAAAGGCAGAGGACTATGTACATGATGAAGGAACAAGATACAACCCCAGAAAAACAACTAAACAAAGTGGAGCTAGGCAACCTTCCAGAAAAAGAATTCAGAATAATGATAGTGAAGATGACCCAGGACTTCAAAAAAAGAATGCAGTCAAAGATCAAGAAGATGCAAGAAATGTTTAACAAAGACCTAGAAGAATTAAAGAACAAACAAACAGAGATGAACAATACAATAACTGAAATGAAAAATACACTAGAAGGAATCAATAGCAGAATAACTGAGGCAGAAGAACAGATAAGTGACCTGGAAGCCAGAATGGTGGAATTCACTGCCACAGAACAGAATAAAAAAAAAAGAATGAAAACAAAATGAAGACAGCCTAAGAGACCTCTGGGACAACATTAAACATAATACAAATGCACAAACATTCACATTATAGAGGTCCCAGAAGTAGAAGAGAGAGAAAGGACCCCAGAAAATATTTGAAGCGATTATAGTTGAAAACTTCCCTAACATGGGAAAGGAAATAGCCACCCAAGTCCAGGAAGTGCAGAAAGTCCCAGGCAGAATAAACCCAAGGAGAAACATGCCAAGACACATAGTAATCAAACTGGCAAAAATTAAAGACAAAGAAAAATTATTAAAAGCAAAAAGGGTAAAACGACAAATAACATACAAGGGCACCCCCATAAGGTTAACAGCTGATTTCTCAGCAGAAACTCTACAAGCCAGGAGGCAATGGCAGAATATATTTAAAGTGACAAAAGGGAAGAAGCTACAACCAAGACTACTCTACCTGGCAAGGATCTCATTCAGATTCGATGAAGAAATCAAAAGCCTTACAGACAAGCAAAAGTTAAGAGAATTCAGCACCACCAAACCAGCTTTACAACAAATGCTAAAGGGACTTCTTTAGGCGGGAAACACAAGAGAAGAAAAAGACCACAAAAACAATCCTAAAACAATTAAGAAAATGGTAATAGGAACATACATATCGATAATTACCTTACATGTGAATGGATTAAAGGCTCCAACCAAAAGACACAGGCTTGCTGAATGGACACAAAAACAAGACTCATATATATGCTGCCTACAAGCAACCCACTTCAGACCTAGGCATACACACAGATTGAAAGTGAGGGGATGGAAAAAGATATTCCATGCAAATGGAAATCAAAAGAAAGCTGGAGTAGCTATACTCATATCAGATAAAATAGACTTTAAAATAAAGAATGTTACAAGAGACAAGGAAGGACACTAAGTAATGATCAAGGAATCAATCCAAGAAGAACATATAACAATTATAAATATATATGCACACAAAACAGGAGCTCCTCCATACAAAAGGCAAATGCTAACAGCTATAAAAGAGGAAATCAACAGTAATGCAATAATAATGGGGGACTTTACCACCTCACTTACACCAATGGACAGATCAACCAGACAGTAAAGTAATAAGGAAACACAAGCCTTAAGTGACACAATAGACCAGAGAGATTTAATTGATATTTATAGGACCTTCTGTCTGAAAACAGCAGATTACACTTTCTTCTCACATGCACATGGAACATTCTCCAGGATAGATCACATCTTGGGTCAGGATAGATCACATCTTGGGTCACAAATCAAGGCTCAGTATATTTAAGAAAACTGAAATCGTATCAAGCATCTTTTCTGATCACAACCCTATGAGATTAGAAATAAATTACAGGGAAAAAAACATAAAAAACACAAACACATGGAGGCTGAACAATACGTTACTAAATAACCAAGAGATCACTGAAGAAATCCAAGATGAAATCAAAAATATACCTGGAGACAAATGACAATGAAAACACCACGATCCGAAACCTATGGGATGCATCAAAAGCAGTTCTAAGAGGGAAGTTTATAGCGATACAATCCTACCTCAGAAACAAGAAAAATCTCAAATAAACAATCTAACCGTACACCTCAAGGAACTAGAGAAAGAAGAACAAACAATCCAAAGTTAGTAGAAGGAAAGAAATCATAAAGATCAGAGCAGAAATAAATGAAATAGAAACAAAGAAAACAGTAGCAAAGATCAATAAAACTAAAAGCTGTTTTTTGAGAAGATGAACAAAATTGATAAACCTTTAGCCAGACTCATCAAGAAAAAGAGGGAGAGGACTCAAATGAATAAAATTAGAAATTAAAAGGAAGTTACAATGGACACTGCAAAGAGTAGCCCCTGCTCGCCACAACTAGAGAAAGCCCGCACACAGCAACGAAGACCCAACATGGCCAAAAAATTAAAAAAAAAAAATTTAACAAAAAGAAATGAAAAAGGAGAAGTTAAAACGGACACTGAAGAAATACAAAGCATCATAAGAGGTTACTACAAGCAACTCTATGCCAATAAAATGGACAACCTGGAAAAAAATGGACAAATTTTTAGAAAGGTATAAACTTCCAAGACTGAACCAGGAAGAAAGAGAAAACATGAACAGACCAATCACAAGTAATGAAATTGAAACTGATTAAAAATCTTCCAACAAAAGTCCAGGACCAGATGGAAAGCTATACCATGTTCCTGGACTGGAAGAATCAATATTGTAAAAATGACTATACTATCCAAAGCAATCTACAGATTCAGTGCAATCCCTATCAAATTACCATGACATTTTTTTTTTTTACAGAACTAAAACAAAAAATCTTAAAATTTGTAGGGAGACACAAAAGACCCCGAAGAGCCAAAGCAATCTTGAGGGAAAAAAAACGGAGCTGGAGGAATCAGACTCCCAGACTTCAGACTACAGTACAAAGCTGCAGTAATCAAGGCAATATGGTACTGGCACAAAAACAGAAATACAGATCAATGGAACAGGATAGAAATCCCATAGATAAACCCACACTCCTATGGTCAACTAATCTATGACAAAGGAGGCAAGGATATACAATGGAGAAAAGATAGTCTCTTCAATGAGTGGTGCTGGGAAAACTGGACAGCTACAC
The DNA here is from genome assembly GCF_949987515.2 of Delphinus delphis. Lineage (NCBI taxonomy): Eukaryota > Metazoa > Chordata > Mammalia > Artiodactyla > Delphinidae > Delphinus > Delphinus delphis. The sequence goes on along the minus strand of NC_082683.1, from coordinate 139,136,302 downwards.
GTAAAAGAATGAGATTAGAACACTCCCTAACACCATACACAAGAATAAACTCAAACTGGATTAAAGACCTAAATGTAAGACCAGACACTCTAAAACTCTTAGAGGAAAACATAGGAAGAACATTCTTTGACATAAATCACAGCAAGATCTTTTTTGAATCACCTCCTACAGTAATGGAAATAAAAAACAAAATAGACAAATGGGAGCTAATGAAACTTAAAAGTTTTTGCACAGCAAAGGAAACTATAAACAAGATGAAAAGACAACCCTCAGAATGGGAGAAAATATTTGCTAATGAATCAATGGACAAAGGATTAATCTCGAAAATATATAAACAGCTCATGAAGCTCATTATTAAAAAAACAAACAACCTAATCAAAAAATGGGCAGAAGACCTCAATAGACATTTCTCCAAAAAAGACATACAGATGGCCAAGTAGCACATGAAAAGCTGCTCAACATCACTAATTATTAGAGAAATGCAAATCAGAACTACAATGAGGTATCACCTCACACGGGTTAGAATGGGCATCATCAGAAAATCTACAAACAATAAATGCTGGAGAGGGTGTGGAGAAAAGGGAACCCTCTTGCACTGTTGGTGGGAATGTAAATTGATACAGCCACTATGGAGAACAGTAAGGAGGTTCCTTAAAAAACTAAAAATAGAGTTACTCTATGATGCAGCAATCCCACTACTGGGCATACACTCAGAGAAAACCATAATTCAAAAAGACACATGCACCCCCATGTTCACTGCAGCACTATTTACAACAGTTAGGTCATGGAAGCGACCTAAATGCCCATCGACAGACAAATGGATAAAGAAGATGTGGTACATGTATACATGAAATATTACTCAGTCATAAAAAGGAACAAAACTGGGTCATTTGTAGAGACATGGAGGGACCTAGAGACTGTCATACAGAGTGAAGTAAGTCAGAAAGAGAAAAACAAATATCGTATATTAACGCATATATTTGGAATCTAGAAAAATAGTACAGATGAACCGGTTTGCAAGGCAGAAATAGAGACATATATGCAGAGAACAAACATATGGACACCAGCGGGGGAAAGTGGGGGGAGGGGTGATGGTGGTGTGATGAATTCGGAGACTGGGATTGACATCTATACACTAATATAAATAAAACAGATAACTAATAAAAACCTGCTATATAAAAAAAAGTTTTTTTAATTGTTTTATAAAGTATTAGTTAAATTATGGCATATTCAAACAGTATATCCATAGTGTGTATAGGACACGTCCATTATTTTATACTTAAATTTTATAAGTTAGAATGGTTGAACATTTACAGAGAAGTTGTGAGAATAGTAAAGAGTTCCCATATACCTTTACATCCAGTTTCCTCTACTGGTAAAATCTTAGATTAGGATGGTTCATTTGTCACAATTAATGAACCAAACATTGAAACGATATTCAGATTTCCATAGTTTTTACTTAGTGCCCTTTTCCTGTTACAGGAGTACATCCAGGACACTACATTACATTTAGTTGTCATGTCTCCTTAGGCTCCTCTCGACTGTGACAGTTTCTCAGATTATTTTTTGGTTTTGATGACCCTGAAAGTTTTGAGGAGTACTGGCCAGGTATTTTGTAGACTGTCCCTCAATTGGGATTTGTCTAATTTTTTTCTCATGATTATACTGAGGTCATGGGTGTTGGGGAGGAAGACCACAGAGGTCATTCTCATCACATCATAACAAGGGTACATGCTATCAACATAAACTTAACACTGTCACTGTTAATTTTGATCACCTGGCTGGGGTAGTGTTTGTCAGTTTTCTCCATTCGAACGTTACCTTTCTTGCCCCATATTCACAATGTTCTCTCTCTAAGGAAGTCACTGCGCACAGCCCATACTTAAGAAGTGGGAAGTTACGCTCCGCCTCCTTGAGGGTAGAGTAATACATAAATGATTTGGAATTATTCTGCATAGGAGATTTATCAATTCTTCTCTATTTATTCAATCATTTATGTGTATCAGTATGGACCCATGGGTATTTATTTTTATAATTTGTATAAAGTAAATGCATTGTGCGCTATTGCATATTTATAGCACAATCTAATACTGTATGATTAATTTTGTTGCTTCAATTCTTTCAGCTTTGACCGCTCGGAGCTCTTTCAGTTGGCTCCTGTGTCCCTGTGACATACCCCATCATTGTGTGTATATACTGTTAGCACTTCCTAATTTGGGCACCACAAAATACTCTAGGATCATCTTACATATTCCCCAGCCCTATAATCAGCCATTTGTCCAAAAAGTCTTGGTTCCTTTTTTTGGAGAATGGTACTAGAAACAAGATCCGGGTGCTGGGTATGTTTGTTGCTACTGGAGTGTCATTGACTCTAGGTCCTCTCAGCTGAGAGAGCAAGAAAGTGGTGTGTGTGTGTACATGCATATCTACACCTGTGCATACATATACTACAAATACAGGTATCAACACACGTATGTACACACATGTATATAAATATATGCATGCCCATACATGTGTCTATATGTTTACACATGTGTTTACACATATCTATCAATATTTCTACATGTATCCATCTATATCTATATTTGGCTAAACATTAATTCACACTGATATCACCAACTCTATACCACTGCCACCGGATGCTTCTAGCCACCTCTCGTGTGTGTCTAACCTCTCACTCCAACAGTGAGAAACCTGCCTCCACCATCCAGCATCCACAAATTCATTAATTACAGTGTTTTCAGAATTGTTAACTCTTAGCTCCACTGCAAAAAAGAGTTCAGTGCTTATGTAAAATTTCTTTTACTTTTACAGTCTCCATCCATCATTTCCAAAGTTACTTAGGTCACCCTCTTCAGTGAGGTTATTTCATATACTTGTAATACTGTTAGATTCTTTCATCAGTCTACATTCCATCTTGGGATCCCCTGACCTCTTAAATTTTTTTTTTAATTTACAAACATTAAAATTCACTCTCTTTGTTGTAAAGTTCTATGCATTCTAACAAATGCATAGTGCATTTTAACAAATGCATGGTGTCATGTATCTACCATTACAGTCTCATACAGAATAGTTTCACTCCCCTAAAAATTCCCCGTGTTTCTCCTATTCAGCCCTCCTTTTCCCACAAACCTTTGGAAACCACTTATCTGTTTACCATCTGGATGGTTTTGCCTTTTTCAGATGTCATATAAATAGAATCATATCGTATGTATTGTACCTTTTTGACTATATTCTTTCACTGAGCAATGTACACTTAAGACTCATCTATGTTTTTTCATGGCTTAGTAGCTCATTTCTTTTTATCACTAAATAATACCCCATTGTATATAGTTTGTTCATTCACCAGTGAAGGACATCTTACATGCTTCCAGTTTTTTGGTGATTGTGAATAAAGCTACTATCAACACTCACATGAAGATGTTTGTGGGATCACAGTTTTTCAATATCCTAGAAGTATGGCTGTTGGACATATGGTAAGAAATACCATACATAGCTCTGTAAGAAATTCAGGTCCACTTCTGTTCAGAAAAAGATTATATTTCTATGTATTTAGGCATAAAACATAAACAGCTGTGATGGGATTTATGACCAATTTTATTTATTTTTTACTCACTTCTGTATTTTCCCAGGATGTTTTTAAGTAATTCAAGCAAGCAGTACATTTATAATCAGGGGAAAATTAATTTAAAACGTACAATTAAGTAAGAGAGTAACAGGAGTAAACCAAATCCAATGGCTCTGTGTTGTTTATCTTGTTTCACTAGACCACCAGCTCCTGGCCAGCAGGGATTCTCTGATACGAGCTTACGCACTGTGACTGTTAAGGCATCACACGGCCTGTGAAGCATTTCACTGTAAAGAGATTCTCTGTTCTTTGTCTACAGCTGGTGTTTCCTGACATTCGTTTTAGGCTCTGTGTTATCTCAGACTCAGGAGAAGTAATGGAACCCTGGTCAGCATTTGGGAGACCCAGATTCCTGTCAGTGTGCCTGGACTCCACTTCTAATAAGGAACGTTCTGTTCTGTTTCTATTTTTATTTATTTTTAAATTTATAAAACCTCTTAGTTTCAGGTATACAGCTAAGTGATTCAGTGATGTGTGTGTGTGTGTGTGTATATATATATATATATATATATATACACATATATATACACACACACATTCTTTTTTAGATTCTTTTCTATTATAGGTTATTATAAGATACCAAATATATTAATAGTTCCCTGTGCTATACAGCAGGTCCTTGAATTGTTTATCTATTTTATATATAGTAGTGTGTATATTTTAATCCCAAATCCTAATTTATCCCTCCTCCCCTTTTCCCCCTTGGTAACCATAAGTTTGTTTTCTATGTCTGTGAGTCTTTCTCTGTTTTCATTTGTATCATGTTTTTAGATTCCACATATAAGTGGTATCATGTGATACTTGTCTTTCTTCTGCCTTGTTTCTGAGACCAACCTTTAAACCTCATCTTCCAGTTCTAGTCACTAGATTCCTGTCTTGTTTCTGGTCTAAGTGCCCTCAACTGTACAAATCCATAACGTATTAAAAAAAAAAAAAAAAGGTTTGCCTCCAATCAAGCAAGCCCTCAAATAATCTACTTATGAGCAGATGTTTTGTCAGTAAATGAAAATCCGCAGTATAACATCACACTCTGACATGAACAAAAAAATGAAACCAGCTCATTAAGTTTTAGACAATATATGTGTCATTACCAGTTGTTTTAATTTTCAAAGAAGGAGGAACTTTGGCACCTATTATCATAGAGTAAATAAATTAGATCTATTGTGAATGTGAAGTAGGCAGTTACAATGGCATCTTCATGTATCTATTATAATGTTGACAAGCTAAACAATACATCCCCCCCCTTTCAAAGAAGATGTATGAATTTTTTATGCCTGGTTATTTATTTCTATCTTTTCGGAATGACAGGTATAGAATCCATTGTCAAAATTACCAAGAACCTTTTAGAAACAAATCATGAGGCTGTTGAGTACTATACCTCTGTTAATACTAAGTATTAATTACTCACAAATAAAGTCTATAAGAAGAGACACTACTCAAAGCCCAGACTCTTGGAAACATTACCACAGTTTTTGATATTCTCACCTCCAGGGCATAAATTATTAATTTTGGGTGAAGCTACCTCACTGAGTTTGCGAATCGATGAGTGAAACTTATATGCTTTGGTTTTATTTTTAGCATCACAGGGGAGATAAGAGAGAAATACGAACAACCTGCAGGAAAGGCACATGACTGTGTTATTGTTCTAGATACTCTAATCGGTGGTGAGCCTTAGGTGGCCCTCTCACTTGTCACTCATTTCCCCCACTCCACTGTTGTATCTGGGCCACTTGGGTAAAAAATACCCAGGCTGAAACAGCGAGACAAATAAATCCAATATCTAAAATGACCATGTGGATCAAACAGAATCAAGGTTTGAAGAGGGCTTCTTTCCATTGTCTATTTAAATATCATGGTATGGCTCTTGGAGAAGAGGCCAAAATTTTAAATATAAGGTATACCTTATACCTTAATATTTAAATATAAGGTATAATTTTAAATATAAGGTTTGTGTTTGCTGTACTTCCCAAAGTTAAACAGGGAAGGTTCTGGAGGATAAATAAGAAGCTATGCTTTACAGGGCAGAGGAGATCAAGGGTTACTATGTTTAGCAAATTTTAGAAAACACTTTGCATCCAAGGAAGGCATATTTAAAAGCAATCACATTTTGCAACAATGCTGGGAAAAGGGAAGTCATTATCAACACCCTCAACCTTTAAATTAGATGAGCAGAGATCTGTTCTATTTATTCTGTAGCTGCAAACTGGCTAAAGAATGTGGCTATCTGTATACCAGAAATTAATGTGCTCGTTTGGGAAAAAACAGCTAAAACACACTAACTACCCAATGAACACTTCACAATGTGCTCCATCAGCCTCCCCATCCACTCACTATTCATGTCACGTCTCTGTGCTTGGCTCCCACTATCCCTTCTGCTTGAAATCCCTTTCCCCTCCTCATTTGCCAATGCAAACTGCTTTCGTTCAAGGCCCTGCTGCAGTGCTAGCTCTCTGTGAATCTCCTCAGATCTCCCAATCAGGGTCCACCATTCCATTCCCATTCTCCCAAAAGACTACATTAGACCCTCTACTGGAGACTTCCTGTGTACGTATCTGTCGCCCCTTGAGTTTCCTGAGTTACACTGGTGCCTCGTTAATCCTTTTTTTCCGTCAGCACCCAGACAATACTTAGCTGACAGTGAGAACTGAGTACACTGAAATAGGAATTTATTCAAGAGATATACTGTAAAAAAAAAACTAAAAATAGAGTTATCACATGATCCTGCAATCCACTCCTGGGCATGCATCCGGAGAAAACTATAATTCAAAAAGATACATGTACCCCAATACTCATAGCAGCACAGTTTACAATAGCCAAGACATGGAAGCAACCTAAATGTTCCTCAACAGATGAATGGATAGAAAGAAGATGTGGTGTGTATACCCCCCCACACACACAATGGAATATTACTCAGCCATAGAAAAGAATGAAACAATGCCATTTGCAGCAACGTGGATGAACCTAGAGATTACCATATTAAGTGAAGTAGTCAGAAAAAAACAAGTATCATATGATATCACTTATATGTGGAATCTAAATTCCACAAATGAACTTATTTTATAAAACAGAAATAGATTTACAGACATGGAAGACAAACTTATGGTTACCAAAGGGGAAAGGGGAGGAGAGAGACAAATCAGGAGTTTGGGATTAACATATACAAAGTACTATTTATAAAATAAACAACAAAGACCTACTGTATAGCACAGGGAACTATATTCAATATCTTATAATAACTTATAATGGAAAAGAATCTGAAAAAATATATATACATGCATGTATAACTCAATTACTTTGCTGTATACCTGAAACTAACACAACATTGCAAATTAACTATACGTCAACTTAAAAAATAGTTATGGGAAAAAAGAGAGATGCTGTACCAGGACCCTAACACCGTCTTCACCTGCATAAGGTCGTGTCAGTGTATTAGTATGGAAAAGAGAAAAAGCTATTTGAAATAGGGTTTCAGTCATGTTCTGCTATGCCTAGCTTTTGGGATGATTATAGTAGTTGCTCCAAAAACCACCTTCGATTCATTGATTTCTGTATCTGTTGGGTACAGGTATTCCCTGCTTTTTCAAAGTTCGCTTTACACCACTTTGCTTTTACAAAAGAATTAGTACCTGTTTTCGCTAACCGAAAGAAATGTGAAGAGGATTTTTGCTTTTAGGAAAGAAGGCAAAAAGCGAAAATAGCATTCAGCGTTTGTTTTGCAGGAGCCATTATAAAGGCAGTGCATTCCCCCAGCAGTGAGAGTGGCACTACCACGCTCCTTCCCCAGAAACTACACTCAGCATCTCAGCATGAAGCTGCTGTACCTGTGAACTGTGTCTGTGCTTTACCTCAATTTATTTTGTGCATCCGTTAGCAAGACGTGTCCGAAGGTAATTGCTTCTTCACTTTGCACCATTCCAGGTTACAGGAACTTTCCTAGGAACACTACTTTCGGATAGCGGGGGGAACCTGTGTACACTTTAATATTGCCCTTTCTCCGAGAGAGAATGAAGTGTGCTATGATGATATATAAGTCTTTCTTCGAGGGGACTAGGTATTAACTCTTACTTAGAACCAGAAGAATGCTGTTCCTTAACTTTGTTTCCACCGTGAAATAGCAACTAATCTCAGAAACGAATCCAAGTGTCCTTTTAACTAGTGACAACAATAACCACTATAATTCGTGTTGGACGTTATGTTTACAAAGCACTTTGTGGGTATTCTTTTATTCTCATAACATTCTGTTCCTGAATTAGGAACTCTGCTTCTGCTCAACACTTAAAATTTAGAGGGTTGATTCAACAAATCCCTCCTTCTTAGTGAATTAAACTCTACTCCTGTTCTACTCTAAAATAAACTACCACAGTGCCAGGAGAAACTGTAAGACCTTGAATGTGCCTGGCTCAAGTAACACAAAAATACTAGTTGGATGAAGAATGTTTTCCAAGATCAGTGAAGAGACAGAATTCTTCCCTCCTGTTCCATCTGTGCTGCAACAAAAGAGAATGATGCTGCCAGAACTAAAGCTCACATGTGCTGTTTTTCTCCCCAGAAACTAAACGGTTCTGGTCAGGTAGCTCGTGTCTGAGATCCTGATGCTGTTTCTCTAATTATCTGGAAGAACCCGAGACTGGTGCCCATGTCCTATGCATGCGAGAACAGGAAATGAGAATGAGACCACTGAGTGAAAAGCAGGGAATCTTGGGGATGAGTCTTGAGCTAAAGTGATGTTTATGAAGCTGCTCTAGGAAGAGGTTTCTCTTGTCTAAAACAGATGCTCTCAGGAGCATCTTCACCCCCTATCTTCACCTTGGTTTGGGAACCCTCAACCCAAACCAAACCAGAATGTCTGCAAACCAGGAAGTAACTCCTTCAAGTCCAAATCCCACTTCTTCCCACCTCCACAATTCATTCCAGCCCCAGCCTGAGCTCAAACCAACCTGCACCTTGAAGGAGGGAGGGGAGGGGAAAGGAGGTGCTTTGTAGAGCTTGATCCTTTGTCTGTAATATCAGCTTTACCCTTGTCAGTTTATTTTACCTTATTCTCAAGAGTGCTAGGAATGTATAAATGACTTGGGAAACTGGGACGATTCAAAGTCATGGTCTTTTGCATTATCTGGTTTCCAAAAATAATTACTTGACCTTCCATGTGAGACGAGCACTCAAAGATAAACAGTCACTCCTAAGATCACCAAGAACAACCTTTAAACCAAAAAGTCAGTTTGCTATTATATTAGTTGCTCTGCAGAGTCATAGGATAAGTAAACATGGTCGTATCTGTTAAAAAGAGTTTAAATTGACCCTTAAGAGGGTTCCTCATTAGAGAATACCTGGACGGGAATTATATATCTTAGCATAATAAACATTATTGAGTCAAAGTTTACAATGTTCATTCATATGACTTGTTCCTCACCGGCATATTCTAGAAAGAGTGATATGGTGACTGTAGTCTTGAGCACTTAGCTTTCCTACTGACCTACAGGTAATGAGTGAAATTGCAGACTGTTCTCTGGTTTGTTTCAGGCTGTCAATCACTCCAATGCTTTGGAGAACATTAGCCCCCCTCCAGGGGACTGCTTCAACCACAGCACATTCCGTGGGTCAGAGCCACTTCCCAGTTTTCACCAGCTGAATGCCACTGCTCCAAAGAGAGCTCTGGTAGGTTGCTGGAAATTTTCCTCTTATCAAAGATGTCTCCTAATCTCTAAGTCTTCATTTCTGCAACTGGATGTCCTGACATTTACTGGAAATGTAATGTACCGGAGATAGGTATAGGAGCTCTCACAAACTCAACAGGCGGGAAGAGGGTGCACCTAGAGCTTGATTCATTCTCCTTTTCCACTAAAGCCCATTAGAATGCTCTATTTCTTATCTTGTCACTTGATTGTCCTCAGGAATTGGCGAGTTAGACAAGCATGTTTCAACTCAGTCTTCAACTCTCTGGATAATACTAAAATCAAAAGCTCACCCAACCATGATACGTCTCATTTGACAGAAAAGTGCCTTCTCATTTATACAAAGATATCTGGAAATAGTGAGTCAAAAACTATTATAATACGTGTAAATCTAGGAAATACATACAAAACCCCAAACTCAAACCCCAAACCCCCCCAAAACAAAAAACCAGCATCAAATGATTCATTAACTCCTAAGGGAGGACAGCTTAAGAATGACAAATGTTAATCAAGGAAAAAATGACAATGTCTTAGCGTGTAGTGAGAGGGAGCACTTCAAAACTATGTCTTTTATTTGTCTTTGGAGAGGGAAGGGGACTGAATAGTGCCAAGACTGGAGTAATTTACCCTTAAATTACTTATATGCAGAACTATTAACCTACATAAAATGAAGTTGGATGATCCTTGAGCTTCCTTGAGCTCCTTGAGCTTGCCTGCTGTTAATCAGATATCAGAGAATGGTGAAAACCTGAGGGTATTTAAGATAATGAGAAAATGACAATCCTACTTACATTACAGATCCCCAAGTATGCAAGTAGTTACTGGAGTTTTTTTATTATTATCCCCTTTAAAAATAAATTTTAAATCACACAAATAATATACTCATATTTTCCTTAAAAAATTAAAATTTTAAAATATTTTTATAAGGATTAAAAATCCCCTAACCACCACACCCAATCTAACTCCACTGTTGACAACAGCCAACATCTATCTGCATTTTTTATGCCAGAAACCGTGCTAAGAGTTTACAGGAATATCTTTTTAATTTTCACAAATTCCTGCTACAGTGGGTTCAATTATTATCCCCATTTTGCAGAGGAGGAAACTGAGGCATGGCACACTTATGTCCCCCATTAACTCAGGTGTCCACTCTTTTTTTTTTTTTTTTTTTTTTGCGGTACGCGGGCCTCTCCCGCCGCGGAGCACAGGTCCCAGACGCGCAGGCCCAGCGGCCACGGCCCATGCGACCAGCCGCTCTGCGGCATGCCGGATCCTCCCGGACCGGGGCACGAACCCACGTCCCTTGCATCGGCAGGCGGACTCCCAACCACTGCGCCACCAGGGAAGCCCCAGGTGCCCACTCTTAGTAGTTAGGGACACATCCATCCAGGCTTTTCTATGGATCCCTGTACATTTATGAGTACTCATAGCACATGTAGGGTGTTGCTGTTTTGTTTCATTAAAAAACCTTAAATGGTATCATACTGTACATATCCAATCTACAATTTGCATTTCTCCCTGACAGTTCATCAATTCTAACTCATTCTTTTTAATTGCTGTCTAGTATACTACAGCTGTAGCATTCTCCTAGTGACAAGCATGAAGGTTATTTTTGATTTTTCACTTATAGATACAATGCTGTAGTGAAAGCCTTGTGCAAGCTTTCTCATTCACAAGGGCAGCTGCTTGGGTGGATATCAAGATATGGAAGTGCTGGGTGATGCTGAGTGCATGTTTAAATTTTAATAGATACTGCTAAATTGTCCTCCAAGATATGTACCACTAGTATGTAAATACATATTTTCCTATTACCATGCCAAAATCTGATATTATCAATCTTCAAATTTTTGCCAAGCTAAGGAATCATGTTTTAATATGCATTTCCCTGATTACAATAAACGTTGTGTTAGGCAACACCATCTGGACTGGTAATTAAATGATAAAGTGAGTTAAAGTAGGGCAACATAAAAAAATGTATATATACATTAAGCGTATTATTTATTTTAAAATACATAGATGTGCATTCCCCCTCCCATCTTTTGACACAGGAACAAGGCTTCTCAAGTAAGGGATCACTGACTGGGGCTCTACATATACTTTCTGCATTAACCACACCCTTATAATGTACATCTAAGATTCCCTGGTTTGGTTTCTTAAGTGAAGTGAGAACGTAAAAGCCTTGTGAAATAATCTGAGTGCAGAATTTAATCTAATTTAACCGTAAGTTTTTAGTAATTGGCTTCATCAAGATTTTCCAAGCATTTAATTTAATTTTCACAAAAACAGCTCTTTCCACACTTGTGTTTCATTGGTTTATATATTACCTAACTAAATTACATAATTACAATGACATTCATCCAGTATAAGCAGGTTTGGAAACCATCGCACTGGTGCTTGGAAAACACACATTTAACTGAGAGAGCAAAAGCACAGAGGTATTCTAGAGAGTAGCCCACCAGTCATTCTGTGAGCCCACCCTAGACTGAAGTCAGCCTCTTTCAGAGGGGTTTGGGAGAGTCTTCTAACGCAGCAGGTTGGGTAAGAGAGTAGCCACTGTACTAGTGATGTGGAACATCTTTTCATATGCTTATTACCCAATATCCTCTACTGTGAACCATCTGTTCATTTCATTTACCTATTTTTCTAGTGGATTAGCCTTTTCTTAATTATTTACAAGTGTTCTTTAGAAATCCCGGTACTAATCCTTTGTCTTTTATGTCATAAATATTTTCTCCCAGGATGTTGCCTATCTATTAACTACTTTTCTGTAGTTATTCTGTCTTGCAGAAGTACTTAATTTTGATCTAATGAAATAAACTATTTTTCTTTCTTTTTTTAATATATTTATTTATTTATTTTTGGCTGCATTGGGTCTTTGTTGCTGAGTGTGGGCTTTCTCTAGTTGCGGTGAGTGGAGACAACTCTTCGTTGCGATGCGTGGGTTTCTCATTGCAGTGGCTTCTCTTGTTGTGGAGCACGGGCTCTAGGGCGTGGGCTTCAGTAGTAGTGGCACATGGGCTCAGGAGTTGTGGCTCGTGGGCTCTAGAGCGCAGGCTCAGAAGTTCTGGCGCATGGGCTTAGCTGCTCTGCGGCATGTGGGATCTTCCTGGACCAGGGCTCGAACCCATGTCCCCTGCATTGGCAGGTGGATTCTTAACCACTGCGCCACCAGGGAAGTCCCACTATTTTTCTTTCTTCATAGCTTTTGCTTTCTATGTCTTAAGAAAGCCTCCCCTGCTTTGCTAAGATTCTAAACATATTCTCCTATGTTTTCTTCTAATACTTCAATAATTTTATAATTCCCAGATTCCAGATGAGGAACTTGAAGTTCAGAAGTTTCAGATATTTGACGAAAATTATAAAGCTAGAAATAACCCGGGATCCATATTGATATATATTTATATATAATCTCCAAAGCCAATGCTACTACTTTATACTACTTTCCTGAAGAAGGAATTAAAGTCTGAGAGAAGTAAAGTGAAATACATGGATGTCCAACAGTGGTAAAAATTGGATGAATGCACATGTTTGTACTGAGTACATAAATGGTTGACATATAAATGACTCATCAACAGCCACAGAAAACCAGCACAACCTCTTCCACCCACAGAAACTGTGGTCAATAGAATTTAGATGTCCCAAGTGACTGGACATCTAAATACTATTGAGCAACTACCAGGTACAAAATAATAGTTGGACCTCGAGGTCCAACTTCTCTTATTCATACATTCCTCCATCCACATTCAAGCAAACAAAAATATACCGAACACCTAGCACGTCCCAGGTAACAAGCGCCACATACTCATAGATGTGGACTTTGCTAGACTCCTTCGCATGGATAGTCCGCAAGTTCCTAAAGCTTTCCTTGCTCAAAACCAACCTCTGCGTTCGCAATGTACCTTGAGCTGGGGTCATTTAGGTCACATGCCTTCTATCTGCTACCAGAAAGTGAGCCCACTAGGGTGATGAGCTTTACATTATGCTCCTCTGCATCCCCCAAAGCACAGAGCCTAAGGCCCTGACAGTACAGGTGTTCTGTTACTGCAGTTCCTACACTGTCGTGTGATGGACGCTTCACTCCCTCTCTTGTGGACCACATTTGATCTTTTAAGGGTGGGCAAGAATGAGTAATGAATAATGAATGAATGAACACTTTGTATTTTCATCAAAGCCTTCTTAGTGATTTTACCTTTTCATTGAGGTCACTATTTATTCTCACCACTACCGGTCATCTTTCCAGGGGTCACAGTCTTGTTATTACCATTATCTCCTGAGTCCTCTGTCTTCCTTTAATACCTATAATAAGCTGTCAAATCTTGTTGCTTCTATGGCAACCTTGCCTAAACCTTTTGTATTCTCCCTGCCACTAGCTTGGTTCAGGTTCACTATCTCTTGCAAAAACTATTACGAATGACCTCCCACCCAGGCTCCCCATACTACTCCATAGTACACCTGCTGATTCCACATAAACTTTCCTGAATCGTAATCTCATTCTGACAACCCCTAGCTTAAAAACTTCAAAGGCTCCCATTAATCCACTGAATTGATTTTGGACCTCTCAGCTGGACATCAAAGCTCTGTGTATGACCCCATCTACGTTTTGCCTCTAATTTCCCGCTGCTCTCCTACTGATGCCTTCTCCTGACCCCTCCCGCTCCCCAATCAAACAGGACCATGTGCTTTTTATTAAATACGTGTTAGGTTTTCCATCTCTGTTACTTCAGCCTGGGGCACTCTCCCTCATTCCATCCTTTGAGGCCCATTGTAAACACCAGCTCTTTCATCCAGTAGGTCCTGATGCCACAACAGACAAGATATCTGCCTTCTTTGATATCTGGCAGCTCTTTGTGTTGTCTTCTTGGAATCAATCTTGTTTTATTTATCTAACCTTGCTTTATTTATAGTCATTTGGTACATACTTTGTTTACTGCAATACAAGCGCCTTGTGGTAAGAGTCAGTGGTTTCCTTATTTTTGTGTTTATCTGCAGAGTTTGGGACAGAGCCTTGTACACAGAGGCACCCAGTAAGCTACTGGTTGACCTGAACAGTTCCCTCAACTTTACTGTAAGCTCCTTAAGGACAGTGACTTTAAGTACACAGTGTCTCTCAACCCAGGTAAGGGCCTTGTGCATAACAGGTACTCAAAACATACTTGTTTAAGTAATTTCATGGTTCCAGAGCAAGATTTTTCAAAACAGATGTAACACTGGCATTAACCTAAAACATTCACTTAAATCTCTCTCACCAATTACCGTAAAAGAAAAAGAAAAGGAACACTGACTCCAACGTTCATTATCCTTTCCTTTCGTTTTATGTGATAATGCCTAACTCTTATTAGGTGTTTATCACGTACCAGGCACTGCACTCAAAGTTTTACAACAATCACCTCGTGTAATCCTCCCAAGAGCACCATGAAGCACTGTCTTTTTCCCCAATGGATGGGCAGGAGGTTTAGAGAAGTGAAGTAACTTGATCCTGCAATGAGTAAGTGGCAGAGCTGAGATCTGAATCCAGGCAGTTTCTGCCTCCAAAAACCCATGGTTGTCACCATCATGCCATATGCCTTGGTTATGTTTGCCAACCCTCTTAATTTCAACAGTTTGGGTAAAAAAAAAATCTTTTAAAAAGTACTTCAAGCCACATCTTAAAATCATTCTTTGAAACATAAGAACATCTTGACTCTCAGATTATTTTAATGGACATAAAAATAAAGAATTGTTAAGTCTATCTCGTCCACCTTCCAATGTAAGCTTCAAATTTAGGAGGTTGTTTTCTCAAATGGTATGCATGGTCAGTACTTGATTATGCATCCCCCCAAATGGAGGTGACAAAGGTAACATAATTCCAAATAACTGAAAATCATTTAATTTTGGAACGCAGTCTAGAAATCTCAGAACCAAAAATAACCATTTAGTCCCCATTCTCCTTGTAAGTCTTCATATACTTGAAAACTCCTCTTGGTGGCCTGGACTCTGATTCACTGGCAGAGTAAAGGGGTGTAGGGTTGACATAGATAATCCATGAGTAAATAGGCCAGAATTTCTCTCTTTTTGAATCTCCATTCAGTCTGCATGGAAAAGCAGTAGCACCAATTCTGACCACAGTGCTGAAAAAGAATACACTAGCACCAAGGAACTGATAGACTGTGAATCTGAGAGAGAAGGAAAAAAGCTGTACTGGCCCTAAATACGATGAGAGCAACACT
This sequence comes from Delphinus delphis, assembly GCF_949987515.2. Classification (NCBI taxonomy): domain Eukaryota; kingdom Metazoa; phylum Chordata; class Mammalia; order Artiodactyla; family Delphinidae; genus Delphinus; species Delphinus delphis. The sequence goes on along the minus strand of NC_082683.1, from coordinate 139,120,796 downwards.
GAGGAAAAACTCACAAGCTGTAAGATAAAAGTCTTTGCCTTCCTTAGGATTTCAGAGATACAAGCATGTGAAGTAGAGATGGACACTAGTAGTTACATCTAAGAAAGAGCCACCAGCGGACTGGTCACCAAAGTCTCTTTAGCCTCCAATGGAAATACTATTACTAAAGATGAGATTCATAACTTAAGATGAAATTATATCAAGGAAGGACAAACTGTGTTCAATAAAATACAGTAGAAAACTGACTACTGATGTTTCAACTACTCAGATCTTCTATTTATCTATTCAAAGCAAAAAAAACAATTCATGTAAAAAGTCTGATAATATTAACTTCACTATTGAGTCATAGCTACCTTTTCTGGATTTAAGTATTGATGTTAAAATATACCACAGGTATGATGAACCTCTGTGACTTAAGGGATACCTTAAAATCCAAATCCCATTTATAAAGCAAAATTTTATCGGAGTATTTTTCACTCCTTTAAAATGATCTAAAATACTCAGTTGTTGATACTTGAGTTTTTCAAGTTGTAGATCATATGTTCAGAAAAGAATAGAGGAAAAAGAGTGAGCCTGTTATGTTCATTAGTGTATCATGGAAAAATGACAGCCTTAAATACTCATGAGCGCTGGTGAATATTCTGCTGACTCCCTCTGCTGTAGCAGAAATCAGAAAAACAAAGCGCATAACGGAAAAAGGAGTTTAAGTCAAGTGAAAATATTTTATGACATTGCAAACTTCTTAAAAATACATTCACTCAAACATGAAAAAAATAGCAAGCAATTAATCCCAAAGCAAAAGAGAAAAACAATTCTGCTCCAACATAACTGAATAAATGCATATTCTTAACAATCTGTAATCTCTTAAGAAATCAGCTAATATGATAACTTACTGTTTGTTTAAGAGTTGGAATATTAAGGTGGAACATGTATATTGATTTGTATTAGAGAAAGAGGTTCCTAATTATCTGTTTCAGATCATTAGAATTCTCACGTTAACTCAAAACCCACAATACCTTAACAACGTGAATGTGAAGTACAAATTTGATAAAGACCTGCCTTCAAAGTACCTTATTTTCCTTTGAAAGGCAACTTCCTTAACAACACTACGAGAATAATGAAACTTAGCCATTCACTGTGATCTGGACACGAGTTAAAGGATGCAGAGAAAAAGAAAAAAGGCAATGCCCCCACCCCCATAAAACTCATTCCTACTTTATGCTTTTTCCTTTAAATTTAACCATTCTGAAATGCTAATAATTTCGCTACATTTCCCCTGAAACACTCTCTATGAAGACTAAAGAAGGGCTTGTTCAGAAACAAACAGGATACAGGAGTACTGGTACAGCTTCCAGGCAAGCTATAAATAGCAACGGCATTTTCAAGAAATCTCATGCCAGTGTGTAAGCTGCAGTTTAAACATGCAGTGGGGATTTTATTATAATGCTGTCACCAAAATTCATTGTTACACGAGAAATTCAATGCTTACCAAGTTTTCTTGGTTCCTGGCTGCTATTTTTTGCTCCTCTTCTGCCCCATTTTTCATGTATTTGACCTCTTCCACCGGTTTGATCCTATACTCATCTGAGTGCCAAAAAAGAAAAGACATTTTATAACTTTTTTCACAATGGGAGAAAAGTGTCAGTAAGAAAAGTCCAACAGCATAATTTGTTAGAGCCCTTTCCCTGCGGCCTTTCTATGTGGTTCATTTGAAACCATCTGGAAGAAGCTTCACCAGCCTCTTTTTATGAGGCGCTCTCCTCTGTCTACTGGGCAAAGCTCAGCACCACGAAGGCAGCTAATGAAAGTGGCACTGCCTGGTCCTTTCACAGAGAGCAGATGGTGGCAGCAGAAACGGAGGTTATTCCATATCTAAAGCCTATTCGGAATTTATACGCATTAGGGCATATCGCATAATGGTTTAAGGAGATTTTTCTCCTTGAGAATATTCGTTCAAAATGCCTGTGGCAGCAACGTTATGCAGTACGTTCACACCTGAATTTCTTTCTTTTGGAAAAACAAAGTAAGACTAAAGAGCTTAACTGATCAACAAATAGATATAAACAATTGGAAACTGAAATCTTCCTGTTGGTGATCCCCATATTAAATGTGGAACAGTCTGCAACGATTTCATAGGATTCATACAGACTTTAATCTCTCTGTAAAGTCACACACATGAAGAGCCATAATATCACACGGCTCTAACTGGTAGGTATATCTATCACTCAAGGCGGGACAGTATAGTGGACCATGGACGGGACCTGGACTTTGCAACAGCCAGAGAGAGAGTACAACAAACTCCAATATCAAAACACATCATAGAACAAACTTGGGAAAACTTGCAATTAAAGTTCCTCTCCAGGGTAGAGGTTTGGTGATGCCAATGATGACATTTTCACCAGATTTCTGTCAATAGGAAATGACTTGGGCACACTAAGGTCAAAAACAGGTGTGACTTTGAGTCACCTTTAGTCCAGTGTGTAGGAAAAATCCCAGACATTATGGAATTAGAAAATTTCATCAACCAACAAACTGATGATTGCCTAGCATATGACATGGAATAATGTCTATAAAAGGCTACCTAATAGACAGATGTCTATCACTAGGAAGTTGCAATATATTTTCTTATTGCCTGTGGTTAATTTGCTACAATGACTATATGCTTATATAATTTCTTGCCTTACTATTTATAATACCATTTCCTATATAGTTTCAGGCTTCCTCATACCATCCCTTAACACGCTACCCCCAAAGATGTTTGTTACAGTTAATATTTCTTCAAGTAATTATGCTGTTCCAATGTTTCTCAAAATTATCATCCTTATGAAAGTAATACATTTGCATATATCTGAATAAAGACTCCATGTTCACAGCTGAGCCAATTGTTTTTTCCATCTGACAATTCAAGGTAGTTATTGATTCTGCTTCTTTCTAAAGAAATTAGAAAGACTGGTATGAGGTTACAGTAATGAGTCCTTTAGGAATACCACGTCCTAAATGTATTAAGTTAATCAATGGGTTCTGATCCACAATTACAAAATACAGAATTTCACATTCCAATTTGGTACTCAGAAGAGGAAAAAATAAGAGAAAATTAATAAATTTGGCACATTTAATTAAGGATTATTTACTCAGAAGTTGGAAAAGCACTTGTTAATTGAAAAAGAAAAGATACTGCCTAATTATGCCTCCCATACAATTAAACAGAGACAAAAAATAAAGGAAAAAAATAATAGCTAAAGATGGGTCTCCCTAACTTCAGTTTGGAACATTAATATTTATAAATGATGGTTCACTGGGATAATTACTAACATTTAACTGATCTAAATTGTGATCTTAATTACTTACCGTGAGTCTCTAGTTATTTAAATATAAACACACATACATACATTATTTGTTTTAAACACAATTCCAGTGGACTCTATCATTTTGTCTAGAGGACACAAAACCTCACATGATGAGATGGCGAACGCATAACATGTTAGGACCTAAGCAGAACCTTCTGAAAGAGCCTTCCAAAAGACGGTCCTTTGCCTGCGGCACAGCAAAAGGTTTCGTCTAGAGGAGACCCACCCTTGCCTTGCCCGCTGTCCTCTCCCACCCCTAAGCCACAGCCCACAGTAGACACTCTCTAAACAGCTGAGTGATGTTCAATCTTCATTCTCTTTTTATCCCTACAGGAAACACAGCTGAATTCAAAGTATCAATAGTAGACAAACTATTAATATTTTTCTAATACTTTTCTTCAATGAAGAAAAGCTGCTGGCCACATGTCTTTCAAAGCAGTGTTATCCCACATACAGACTTTTTATAATATCACCAATTTAGAAAGAGGATAGGTTTTAGCGTGTCATTAACAAACACGCCTGGCTAGCCAATGCTGTCTTTGTGGAACACGCTATAACTGGATAAAAAAGAAAAACAAACAGCCACGACTGCAAAGCCAGACCTATCATTATTACTTACATAACACACTGCACAGAATCCATCGTGGTATGAAACAAAAAAGCCAGCAAGACCCTTAGATAAACCACAATTTGTATAAAGCAAATACTTAAAAACGGTCTGTCAAGTCTCTCAAAGGCTGGTGCTGGGGATGAAGATGCCCATCTGGGAACAGACAACTCGCCAACCAACGTGTCACACATTTCCACGGCGATGCAGCCGTCAGGAACGGCACCCTGCGTGGACCAATGGAGCATTTCGGGTTACGGCAGTGACACCACCACTACGGAAATCCATTTTTCCTTTTGGTGAGGGCACAGGGGAATCCGTGTGGGACTTTAGCCCCTTCATCAGATCACACACTGGAGGCAACTGCAAGTAGCAGAGCCACTGTTACAAGCCAGAGAGCCCCGCCCGGCAACAGAACAACCTGCCAACTTCATTAAGAGGAGCCACGAGCAGACTGTCTTCCTCTGGCTCCCTCACACCTGTTCACAATTTTTCTTTTCTTCCTGTTGATCTTGTCAGGTGGCTTCTTAAAATGCACGTCAGGAGCTGTAGGCTAACACCCGGTTTCGAACCTGCTCCCCTTTCTCCCTATGTAAACAGTTGCAGGCTGTGCCAGTCAAAATAGATCTGGGGTAAAAGCACTGCTGTGGTGATATTTTTAGCATTTTATTCCTCAGATTCCATCAGAAAGGGCTACACTTTCTGTGGCAGCTCTATCATGCTAAAGACACACTGTTGCCCACCAAATCTCTGCGCCTCACGTTTGACGTAAAGTGCCTCATATATACATATATAAAATTAGGTTTTTAGAACTAGAAGGTGATCAGTTGGTTGGACTTGCTTCAGATGTTATGGAATCATCCCCATTTTCAGGATCCTGTCAATTCTTCCATTGTCAACAACTCACTGGCCCCTATCCTGTCCTCCCAAGTTTTGCAGATGGAAGATCTGCTACAAGGTTACATTCATAAACAACGGAACTGACTTCAAAATGAGTGAATTAGAAGATGAGTGCCGGAGTGAGTTCATAATGCCATAACTATTAAAAGGTTAACAATTCTCATAAAAGTACATATTAGATGGGGAAGGAGGAAGACAGGCAAGAGTTCTAGAAATGCTACTCTTTGAGGTAGGAAGGGATCTTTTTTTTTTTTGCGGTACGCGGGCGTCTCACCGCTGCGGCCTCTTCCGTCGCGGAGCACAGGTTCCGGACGCGCAGGCCCAGCGGCCATGGCTCACGGGCCCAGCCGCTCCGCGGCACGTGGGATCTTCCCGGACCGGGGCACGAACACGCGTCCCCTGCATCAGCAGGCGGACTCCCAACCACTGCGCCACCAGGGAAGCCCGTAGGAAGGGATCTTACAGTTCTTTCCTAGAACGGTGAAATTCGTATCTATTGATACTTTCACACTCAAGTCTTCTTCTGATCAATGACATATGTACCAGAATGAATCTTTCCCAGGACTGTTCCGATTTCAAAAACTCTGCGCTAATGTCCTCATACCAAAACAATCCAACATCTGGGCATCTTCACTGGATTGCTTCATCATCCAAATTTTGCGTGAAGATTCTCTAGTAGACTTATTATTATTATATGCTCAGGAAAATATGAGGACTTGGAACAAGAGGTAAAACAAGTATTTATAAAAATAAACAAACCAGGGCTTCCCTGGTGGCGCAGTGGTTAAGAGTCCGCCTGCCGATGCAGGGGACACGGGTGCGTGCCCCGGTCTGGGAAGATCCCACATGCCGCGGAGCGGCTGGGCCCGTGAGCCATGGCCGCTGGGCCTGCGCGTCTGGAGCCTGTGCTCCTCAACGGGAGAGGCCACAACAGTGAGAGGCCCGTGTACCGCAAAAAAAATAAATAAACAAACCAATTAAAAGACTAAACTATTCTGCATTTTAGTGTAAACTCACTTCCCTTGGGTTTCTCCCACCGAACATCCTGTCCCCCATGCTAACTAAATTCAAGTCCCCAAATCCTGGTACGACTTCAAATTCTTGCCTAGGATCTTTATTTCTTTACTTGGTGAGGTATTTTTCAAGAGGTGAGTATTCACGGTGGCTAAGAGCTTAGCCTCTAGAGCTTGAATGACTAGCCATATGGCCTTGGGCAACTTACTCATGCTTTCTGTGCCTTGGTTTCTTCATTTGTAAAATGGGAATATTTATAGTACCTAATCTCACACATAGAGTCACATGAATTAATATATGAATACACTTAAAACAGTGCCTAGCCCATAATAAATGCTCAATAAAATGTTGGTTGCTGTTTTAGAAAAACTGTGCTGGTTCTGCAGGGAACACTATCTCTAATGCACAAAATCCATCAAGGTATAAAAACAAAAAGCATAATGTAAACATCAAAAATTAATTTAACTGAAAATTCTGACTTAACTATGCTAACAAATAAAGTGAGAAGGGAATATTATCATCCAGGATAAGCCTTTAGCATTTTTTAACTAAATGCATGTAGTGCTTTAATTAAAATAAAACATAATTTTAAAAGAACAATAAATAACTTTTATGACAGGAAAAAGAAAAGTGATCATTATTTGAGTGAAACCAGGGTTACAAGAAAATAATGTTCCTCTATCTTCCTTTATATCCTAACTCAATTATTGCCATTGGCACAGCTCCTAGTCTCGGCCTTCCTTGAGGGCACACGAGTGAATGCGTGAGGTTCAGGAGAGTCTGAGAACCTACCATGGGCTGGGCTCTGTGATAAGCAATGGAGGGGGTGTGGAGGGGGGAGACAGTGCCCGGGGAAAACCACTGTCTTGGGGGGAGGCTTATGCTCTGAGAACCCTTCTGCTACTGGAGCACGTTCCTCAGGCTAGACTGACCGCACAAGTAGGCTGACCCTATTCCACTCCGCCACAGTCCACCAAGACAGACTAACTCTGGAAAACCTTATGCACAAAGTAGAGACTCAGCTGAAGGACCTCATAGACCAGTATCAATTCTCTGAGTCAGGCAGTCCCTTCACGATAATTACTATATCCTCACTTGCAGAAAGTGATTTCGCCCTTTCCAATGTAATAGTTATCATTAAGCAATTTCTAGGGTAATTATGAACTGCTCGTTCTAAATGTTTTGAATATTTCTAAAATAAGGCTTTGGTGCATTTAACACAAAATGCTCTCAGTTTTTCTCAGAGTGTGTCTCAAATCAACCTAATAAAGGAAAACGAATTTCAAAATAAGATTGTCTAATACATGAAGTGCTCATGGCCTAAAAATACAAACTGTTAAAAAATAACAAGCAGGGAAGTTATGTTTTCAGACTTCATATTTGTGGAAGATGAAACCCTGGCCACTGGGTTTCCACTAGGGGAATTAGGAAGATTGTACGTATTTGTACATATCCCCCTTTATGATATCTCATAATTGAAAACTGTTAATATCACTAAGAGGGCAAGTCTCATATGTCTACTGTATCCTTATTCACTAGTGAAACCTAATGCTTGGATATATTTGAAAATCAGAGATAGTAAAACATATAGTCTTGCTTCAGTCATGTAAAACTCATTTCAGCACACCCTCACTAATAAGGGGTATTATGCTTTTTAAAAATATGCAATGAATTGAAGGGTGAAAATGGTATCTAATTTTTATTTTAGTTTGATGTTTCAAAATTTACTAGTGATACTGAATACTTCCCCCCGTTTTGATCATTCATGTGTGCCCTTTGTGATATATCTCTTCATATCCTTTGCCTCTTTTCTCTAATTGGAGTTGTAGCATTTTTCCTATTGACTGTGATATGAGCTCTCTGTAAACTATACCAATTTATAGACATACTTCTGGCCCCAAAAGGTCCGGGCAAAACGCCTCTTGATTTTCATTCAGACATGAGGTGGTGGAAGGAACTAGCTGCTTTCTGTCTTTGAGGCAAGTGCTGGGCTATCCCCTGCTGTCTTTTCTGTGTTTCTTTCCTTCTTCATTTCAGCAATATTCATTGAGCACCTACTGCATGCCAGAGAACGTAGTACTCAGTCCTGGGGTTATGCCTAGGGAAGGGAAGCAGATCCTGTTCTCAAGGAGCTCACAGCTAGTAGGGGAAGATTTAAGAAAATGAGCAAATAGAGTGCAGAATGTCTGCAGCCATGAAGCAGATGTGTGGGGTGACTGTAATAAGAACAGAAGGGAGGGACCCCCCTAAGCAAGGATGGGGAGAGTCTTGGAGGAGGTGACGTTATCTCACTGGAGCGCTGAGGAACACTAGTGTGTGTGGGGGAAGGACAGGTCTAGGCAAGGGGACGGTGAGTTCAACAACCAGAGAGAGCATGGCAGACAGGAACAACTGCAAGTGGTCTAGTACGGCCAACACGCAGATTCCAGGGGGCCTCGAGGGATGTAGGGAGCAGAGGCTGCCAGGGCCAGTGCAGGAAGACCTGGTATGTGAATCCCACCAGAGGCAGGCTCCATTCTGAGGGGATACGGTCTCCCCAACCAGGGCCCAGACTGAAGCCACCGTTATAGGCTAAGCTTCTGTCCTCTGTCCTGTCCTCAACCATCTCCTCTGGAGAGACCCCCAACCATCGTAATCCAAGGCTTTCTCCCTCTCTCTGAAAGAAGGTGTAGCAAAGGTGGAACTTACATGGAGCAGTGGAGGTGGACCAGTCAGGTGAGGAAGGTGAGGAAGAACACACGGAGAAGACTGGCCAAGAGCCAGAGAAAGCAGCCGCAAAGAGTCTCACGAGGGTGGAGTTTTTACCTGGAGTCAGCTGGTGGGGCACTGGTGGGGCTGGAGCTTAAGACACGACATCTGCCAGAACCTGTTTCCCGCCTCCCCGACAGGTATGCCTTCAACTGGTGATGGGGAGATATCACAGCATGCAGAACAGGGAGTGGCTGGGATGGGGTGTGATCCATCCTAGGGGCAAAGAAGCTGCCACTGAACCTGATCCCAGCTCCCTCCCCTTTGGCGGGACAGCAGTGAACCACAAGGGCCAGAGCACCGGCTTCAAAGGGCCTTTCTCTTCTGGACCTGGCTTGGTGACTTCCCAGCCGTGTGCCGTGGAGGCAGGGGATAGACTTCTCTGGGTGAACGGAGCACGTTGCGATGCTTGTGCACAGCTGCTATGGCCTCTTAGCATTCTTAGGGTCTTGTCCATGCCTCCGAAGAGGACAAGCTGAGAGGTGTCCACAGCTGCAAGGATGAGAGGGTGGTAAAGCTTCCCTCATTACAGCACCCTTAATAATGAAGACTGGACCTGCAGGCCTCATTCCTGAATCATTGCATCATTTCAGAGGCCAGACAGCACATCTCCTCCATTCATCTGAGGCTCACTCAGGGACCAGGGAACTACTGGCCAGTCATTAAGGGCCCCGGAACATGCATCTTCTGACACGCTCTGACAAAAGACATGCAATCCGAGGCAAATCCAGCCTGGACTCCTTTAGGAAAGCACATGCAACCAAGGCTTTCCCATGGAGAGGGGGTTTAATGTTTGTATCATACAGTAATAATTCCTAACCAAGAAAGAGAATGAGTGGCGAGCCACTCCCAGAGAGGGAGGGCATGCATGGTGGCTCTGACAGCCATTTACCCAGCTTCTCAAGAGTCCCGCTCTGACTCTTACGGAGTGCTGGTTTTCCACCAACCACAGAAAAGCTGGAGGCCAGCTAAGTCCTCTCTACTATTCTTGGTGCGGTTCCTCTTATCCTTGATAACCGTTCAAGAGAAAGCCTGCCCAGCTGTCTGTCCTCTCCCCTGGTTTGATTTAATCCTCATGTCGGCCTTATGAGGCTGGTATTATAACCCATTTTCCAGTTGCAGAGATTAGTCCTTGATTGGCTGGTCAAGTGGCAGTGCTGGTTCTAACCCAGGTTGGTTGGAATCCAGGGCCAGGCTCCTAACCACGAAGCCAGTTCTTTTTTTAAACCGCAAAGCACAGGAAATAATTACTCTGAGAAATGGTACAGGCATGAAGTATGAATGGATTCAGAAAGGATTTGGACATATTTGCAAATCACAGTGACATAAATAAAAGTTATAAAGCAACTAACATTCATGGGTAACATCAGGAAAACTATCAGAGCCTCCCTTGTCAGGCGTCTGGAGCTTCTGTCGGTGGAAGATACCATCCCTGTGCTGCTTAAGTTAGGAATTAATATACCAATCAAAGTAAGGGTTGTGAGACTTTTCATTACAATGGCGATTTGACCACCACTGCATCTAATGGAAGAAAACGGAAGCTATTCTACAGTATACAGTAAATATTGCAATGTCTTTACAAAAACTTTGTATTCTGAAAGATAACTTCCTTTTAAGCCTTCTGTTATACACTACAATTTTGATATATGATCTTAGCATTAAGACCAAGCAACAAATCTAGGATGTCTTCCTTCACTGGAGGTGGAGGAAGAGGAGGAGGATGAGAGCTTTCGTTTATAGATCCCTTTTTTTTTTTTTTTGCGGTACGCAGGCCTCTCACTGTTGTGGCCTCTCCCGTTGCGGAGCACAGGCTCCGGACGCGCAGCCTCAGCGGCCATGGCTCACGGGCCCAGCCGCTCCGCGGCATGTGGGATCTTCCCGGACCGGGGCACGAACCCGTGTCCCCTGCATCGGCAGGCGGACTCCCAACCACTGCGCCATCAGGGAAGCCCCCTACAGAGCCCATTAAATGTCCCAGATCCAGTTCAGAAAAGCTGTTATACAACAGCCCATTTATGCTCACAGGGCTCTAAGAAAGAGAACCGTCAATGTCTCCATCCTAAGGAAATGTTCACTCATCCAGCTAGCTATACCATCCAGTAAGTGGTGGGACTGGGGCCAGGCCTTGAACCAGGCAGTCTGACTCAGATCCCAGGCTCTTACTTGACTTTCCCACAAACGTGTAGTAAAGTTAATTTCTGATAAAAACAAAAATTCTCTTTGTTTGCTGATTTCCATTACAGAACTATTAGAAAATGTTATCACTATATGGATCCTCTCCCTGAATGGAAGTCACCTTTAAGATAAAGATAAACCTTTTCAGGTCAGGCATTAAAAAATGCATTATGATAAAATAAGATCTAAAATAAATGCAAACAGTTATTTTCTTTTTAGGGGTAAACTATAAGGCACTAACAGCAATTACGAACAGATACTAAGAGAGGGGCTCACATGCCTCCCTTTGTACATGAAGTCGATAAAACTCCAATGTCATTCCACTGTCAAGAGGGCTTGAAATGAGAGTTGCTTTTCTAGGACTGGCAATAAATTTCTGCTGATTCATTCACAGTTAATCCTTCACTGCTGCCCAAGATCAAGGGTCATGAATTTGCAGGATGGCTGGTCAGGATTAGGAAATTCTATGATCATTCCAGAAACTCTTCCCATTTAATGTGGCTGCCATAGAGTTAACCAAAACATTGAACAATTTGGCCAATGGGGGTGTGTGTGTGTGTGTGTGTGTGTGTGTGTGTGTGTGTGTGTGTGTGTGTGTGTGTGTGTGTGTGTGTGTGTGTGTGTGTGTGGTGTTAAGGAGGAAGGACATTTCAATGTTGATCTGATGTAATTCCTTTAACTGGGTTCTGACTTAAGTGGATTTCTGTTAAGGAAAAGATTCTCAGATAATAATCCGGATGCTTACGCATCCTAGTCCCCTCCCCCTCTCCCAAGGCACCTCACCAGCAGGCCAGACTTGCTTGTGCTCTTTTGTGATGCAGTCTGGCGATGGGGTGAGGAGGTTAGCGGGAAACTGCAGCAGCCTGGATTTACACCAGAAAGAGCAGAGCTAATGAGAAGAATTGGGCTGGAGTGGAAAGTTTTGCAGAAGATTAGAGAGGGGAGATTTTGGAGGTAGTCCAAAGAAAGACAGACAAAAAGTCACCAGAGTGGCAGAGAGCTAGAGATTCACGGGAATAGATTTCAGTACATTGTGAAGTAGGTTTATGAATGAGATGCCTCTGGGATTCTTTATTCAGTAAAAATGTAAATTGCTTTTCAGTGATCTTTGGTGATTCTTTTAATATGCCTCTGGACTGAAGCTCACTTCTGGGTGCTACAGCCATTAGAAATAATTTAGTGGCAGCAAAATCATTAGCAAGAATAGGAAGAAATTGGATAGAGTTGTTTTCAGTTAAAGTAATTCCCAAGGCTACAAGCACTGCCACTGAATTTTTAAAATGGAAAAGCACAGCTAAAATACAATTTGTGATAAAAGAGTACAGCTTCCCTACTTATAAAAAATATTCATGACTCGACGTTCACTGCGGGTCTCATGAAGAAAGGCCCCAGAAGGCGAGGAGAGAGCTCGTTCACATGTGCATAATGAGGGGCGAGGAGGGCTCTCGCCCTCTTCCTCTCTCTCCTGCCAAGTCTCTACCTCTTCTCACAAGAGATTCATTCACGTAGAACAAAAGATCACTTCCAGTTGCCATGAATCGCCAAGTTAGATTCCGCTTAGAGACTAAAGTGTGTTCTGACGGCGACAAAGAATAGCTCTTTAGGGATAACGTGTCTGGGTGAGTGGGGGGAACAGCATATTCGAGGACACTTTAATGGCTAGCAGCACAGTAAACAAGAACACACCATCTTCCACATCCTGGTCGGTTTGCACGAGACTATTTTAGTAACACATTCTGCTCAATTTGTTTGTAAGAGATGGCAGCTGTTTTTTATTATTTCTCTTTCGGGAAGGATTCATAAGGGCATTTGAGTGGTTCAATTCAATTCAAATTGTGCAGTATCGCAATTGTGAGGTAGGCTCTGTACTGCGAGCCTGAGGACACAGAGCTGATGGGTAAGTGGTCCTCAGTGACCCTCACCCACCATCTATATGTAAGCTACTTAAATGTAGATTACGATAGTGAAAGTTCTCCACGGTCCATTTTGCTTCCTCAATGGGGATGTACAGTAGCAAAAAAGAACTGCTGAATCATTTCACACCTGTTAGAATGGCTATCATCAAAAAGACAAGAAGTGTTGGCAAGGATTTGGAGAAAAGGGGACCCTCCTGCACTGTTGGTGGGACTGTAAACTGATGCGGTCACTATGGAAAGCAGTATGGAGGTTCCTCAAAAAATTAAAAAGAGAACTACCATATATATGATCCAGCAATCCCGCTTCTGGGTATACATCCGAAAAAGATGGTGTCAAGATCTCGAAGAGATATCTGCACTCCCATGCTCACTGCAGCATTATTCACAAGAGCCAAGGTATAGAAACAACCTAAATGTCCACTGATGCAGTAATGGATAAAGAAAATGTGGTACATATAGCCAATAAAATAGTATTCAGCCATGAGACAGAAGGAATCCTGCCACTTGTGACAATATGGATGGACCTTGAGAGCACTGTGATAAGTGAAATAAGTCAGAGAAAGACAAATACTGTCTATCACTTACATATGGAATCTAAAACAGTTGAACTCATAGAAGCAGAGAGTAGAATATGGTTGCCAGCAACTAGAGGGTGAGGGAATACAAGAAGATGCTGGTCAAAAAGTACAAACTTCCAGTTATAAGATGAGTAAGTTCTGGGGATGTAATGTACAGCATGGTGACTCTAGACAATAATACTGTATTATATACTTGAAAGTTGCTAACGAAATGATCTTAAATGTTCTCAACGTGTGCACACACACATAAACACACACACACAAAAGATAATTAATTATGTGACGTGATGGAAGTGTTAACTAACCTTATTGTGATAATCATTTTGCAATGTATATGTACATCAAATCGTCACGTTGTACACCTTCAATTATACCTTCTATGTCAATTACATGTAAATAAAGCTGGAAATAGTAAAAAAAAAAAATTAATTAATTAAATTAAATAACTGCTGTAACTTCTAAGCCTTTGAATGACTTAAATCAGACATTTTCAACACATAGAAAAGTATGAAAGGCCCACACCATTCTATACAAACAGGCCAAAGGAGAATTTGGGAGGACAGTTCACACAGAGACACAGAACCGCCACAGTTCCTCAGCACACCTTCTGTACCATATTCTTTCAGCTACCTTTCTAAGATACTGCTTGCACCCAAAGGCCTGAGTTAGGTAAAATCTCGAGAGTTCAAAGATCTTAAAGTATAATGCATGGCCTGGACATGTTCCAAAGTTTTTTACATGGTGTAAAGAGGCTTTTAACCTGATCAAGGCCAGTGGGTGCTAAGGTTCCCCACTGCTCCTGCAGCATCTGGTAGAGGTACACCCAACGTCTGGGTGTACAAAGTATCTGCCAGACCAGAAGGGCAAGGATTGCGAGCTCACCCCTCCTACACCACCACCATGTCAGTTTCCAGAAACAGCCGACATCACCGTTTGAGGAACCTGTTTCCCGTGGATCAAGCCATGTCACCCACTCTTAGGCGTGGGTTTCAAGCCTTGAAATCCTTTTGACCTCCCCTCAACGGGGGAGGGCCTAGAAATGATTCACTTGTCTCCTTCAGGGAGCTCTATGGGTAGACTTGGCCTTGGCCAGGTCTGACAGTCTACTCCCTACATAGCAGCCAGGGTAAGCCATAACATTAAAACCAAAGTCAGAATACATTACTCCCCCACTCCCAAAACCCTCTCCTGGCTTCTATTACATTTAGAATAGAATCCAGAGCCCACATTTGAGCTTGGGGGCAACACACAGTCTAACCCAGCGGTCCCCAACCTTTTTGGCACCAGGGACGGCTTTCGTGGAAGACAATTTTTCCACGGACTGGAGGGGTGGGGGGAGGGGGGTATGGTGCAGGCGGTAATGCCAGCGCAGTGATGGGGGAGCGGCAGATGAAGCTTCGCTCGCTAGCCTGCCACTCACCTCCTGCTGTGAGGCCCGGTACCGGTCTGCTGCCCAGAGGGTGGGGACCCCTGGTCTAACCCCAGGCTGCCTCTCTGAGTTCATCACCCACCACTCTCCCCACCTGAGGGCCTCAGACTTTTCCTGGGAACCACCAGCTGCCCCCTCTCGGGGATTTGGCCCTGGTGTTCCTCTGCCTAAAACACTGTTCCTGCGTGTTCTCCTGGCCTGCTCCTTCCTTCAGGTCTCTGCTCAACAATGTCAACTGCTCAGGCAGACCTTCTCTGATCTATGAATCTAAAATAGCCACCGCGGGGCTTCCCTGGTGCACAGTGGTTAAGAATCCGCCTGCCAATGCAGGGGACACAGGTTCGAGCCCTGGTCCAAGAAGATGTCACATGTCGCGGAGCAACTAAACCTGTGCACCACAACTATTGAGCTTGCGCTCTATAGCCCGTGAGCCACAACTACTGAGCCCACGTGCCACAACTACTGAAGTCTGTGTGCCTAGAGCCCGTGCTCCGCAACAAGAGAAGCCACGCAATGAGAAGCTCGCACACTGCAACGAAGAGTAGCCCCTGCTCACCGCAACTGAAGAAAGCCCACATGCAGCAATGAAAACCCAACACAGCCCCCCCCCCCAAAAAAAAGCCACTGTATCACTGTCTCTTGCGTTTGTTATTTTTCTCATTGTGCTCATCCCCACCTGATAGTGTATTATATGTCTTTCTGTTTACTGCCTGGGTCACTACCTAGGATGTGAACAAAATGAGGGCAGTCATTGTCTTTTTACCTGTTACGTCCCCTAGCAA
This sequence comes from Delphinus delphis, assembly GCF_949987515.2. Lineage (NCBI taxonomy): Eukaryota > Metazoa > Chordata > Mammalia > Artiodactyla > Delphinidae > Delphinus > Delphinus delphis. The sequence continues at coordinate 139,105,300 of NC_082683.1, read as the reverse complement.
AAGCCAGTTTCTAGCAATTGCTCAATAAATATTTCTTGAATGAATAACTGTGATTTTCAGAGTTTTATCTGAGCTAAAAGCATATTGCTTTTCATTTTAATGCTTGGCAACTGAACAACTGCATTAGAGGAAACAAGGCAAGGAACAAAGGAGGAAAGCCGTGGTCAAAACTCAAGACCTAAACACTTTTTTTTTTTTTAATTTTGCGGTGCGCAGGCCTCTCACTGCTGTGGCCTCTCCCGTTGCGGAGCACAGGCTCCAGACGTGCAGGCTCAGCGGCCATGGCTCACGGGCCCAGCCGCTCCGCGGCATGTGGGATCTTCCCAGACCGGGGCACGAACCCGTGTCCCCTGCATCGGCAGGCGGACTCTCAATCACTGCGTCACCAGGGAAGCCCAAGACCTAAACACTTTTAAATAAAGAGACATTTCTGGAGTGAAAGAAGGCAATGGGAAGTAAAAGATTAATGAATAAATATTGTGTTGAACAGCTGACACAATAAAGGCCAAAATGCTGGGTGCAACATTAAAAATAAAATCCTATTTCATATATAATCTGATCATTTCTTCTTTGGTTATAGATCAAAATCAACAGTGACATTTACACAGTGAAGCATGGGTGCCTGTAGCTGGAAGGGAATTTAAATGCAATTTAGCTTGGCTTGAATGTGGTTTTCAAAATGGAAATGCAACATAATGTAAATACAGATTTGTACCACTTTGGCTTTGTTTTACAATCTGAAAAAAATTCATTAGTTTCACAGATTGGTATTTTAGCACCATGCTTTTTCACTTCACCCTTAATCTTTTACCTTCAGTTCTTAATAGCCACGCACATAGCTTTTGAAAATATATTTTAAATGAAAATGTAAATATCTACTTACATTATAACTTAAGCATGGACTATTACTTTTAAGGAAGTGAACTGCATATACTTGTCCCTCTCTCCACCAATTTCCTTTCCCAGCAATGGCCCTTTTATCTAAGAAAATTTAATTAATACATTGTAATAACCTATAATAGACACGAATCTGAAAAATATATATAGGTATAACTGAATCACTTTGCTGTACACATGAAACTAACACAATATTGTAAATCAACTATACTTCAATAAAAACTTTAATTATGCAACCTTTATAAACCAAAGACCATTTTTATTCATTGTTTAAAACTGTATCGTTAATTATATGTTAGTAGAATATTATTTATGCATATATTTAATATAACAGCCACAAGACTATTATCTCTTTGTTATCCTTTAGAATTTGACTTTCTATAAGTTGTGACTTTCTCTTGCTTTTTTAGAGTCTGGCTGGACCAACACAGTATAGCTACATTAAGTCAACAACAAAATCACACTCTGAAAGTGACCAGGTTAGAGTCATCAACCTGGGAAAAGTCATCAACCTGGGAAAGTAAATGTTCCCTTTTGTCTAAATTTTGTTTAAAACTATGTCCTATCATACATTTTATTACCCTTTTCAAAAATAAAACTAACGTATCCCACTACTACTTCTAACAAAACTTTACAACAGAAAGTCAGCAATACAAATCTCACACTGACCAGCAACTACACTGTACCAATTCAAGCATCGCTGCATGAAAGATAAACTAATAACCAGCCAGCCAAGATGGAACCAGGGATAGTTACACCCATATTTCCAGCTTTCTTGCCTTCTACTTGTGGTAATGCTTTGAAGCTACAGAAGATATTGGGGATAATTCTCTCTAAATTTTTAGAAGAAAACAATTATAAAGCAATCAACACTTGGTCAACTTGGGACCATAAAGCTGTTATTTGTTGACCACTACCACCACCATCATTTTTCTTAAAAAAAACCTCATCAAAACAGTATCATAGGGCTTCCCTGGTGGCACAGTGGTTGAGAGTCTGCCTGCCGATGCAAGGGACACGGGTTCGTGCCCCGGTCCGGGAAGATTCCACATGCCGCGGAGTGGCTAGGCCTGTGAGCCATGGCCGCTGAGCCTGTGCATCCGGAGCCTGTGCTCCGCAACGGGAGAGGCCACAACAGTGAGAGGCCCGTGTACCGCAAAAAAAAAAACACCAGTATCATATATAGTCTTTCCAATGGTCCCGTGGCTCGAGAGAAACTGAGACCACAGAGTCCTGTGAACCATCCACAGTCTGGGAAGCAGGTAAAGTAGAACCTTTGAACATGAGCGCTCAACACTCTCCCACCTAAGTTCAACACTCACTCCCAAAATGTGGAACTGAGGATGACAGAGATCGCCTTGTAGCAGCCAATCTGCAGCAGCACCCAACCACACCCAAGATCTCCAGCCACTGAGTCAAGGACTTCTCTATAAACTGGGCTTCCTGGGCCACAATCATTTGTTTTGTTTGTTTTAATAAAACCTTAAGCCGTATGTAGCCCACTGTGCGCTCTAAAATAGTTACTTCTGCAAAGAATTACTTACAGTAGAAAATGTGAGAAATGAGAGACTGAGAGTCAAGTCACAAAGGATTAAGGTGGCTCAATTTCAAATCAGTAATCTGTCAAGCCCCACATGACTTCTCCTCTTTTTGCTAGGAAATGAACAGCAAGACAAGGTCCATTAGCTAAAAATAAACTTCATAGAGGGAATTATATCATACTTATTTCCTATCTTTCAATTTATTCTCAATCTTATGTGACCAATTGGGTGCAGGGCTGAAGACAGGCAGAATGAAACTGAACTGTTTAGTGTACCAGGAGTTAGGAAAGTGGGCAATTTCTTCAGAGCCCTGGAGTTCAATGTGATGGTTCACGGTGAAGTTGGCACTGAGAAGCATGAGACAGAAGAACTTTGCTATCAGCAATAATTCCTAACGAGGGAAAGTGCTACACGTGTTGATACTTCCAGTGGCAACAGGTATATGAAAATACAGAACTTTCTTAATAAGCCAGCATCTTGACCACATTGCTTTTCATATTTTATAACCTATGCAGGTGGTAACTTTAAGTTAAAAAGGACTTGAAGATAAAATAGCATGGCATAGTGGCTGGAGGTACAGATGTGGGGACCATGCTGATAGGTTCCTATTGGAACCTACCTCATAAGGTATTCTGAGGATTAAACGAATTAATAAATAACAAAATGCTTGAAATAACGTCTGGCACATAAAATGTACTAAATAAACTCCTTTAAGAAAGTTTTCTAGGTTATTCTTTCTTTCATAAACAGCATATTCATCTTAAACAGTAATGGTCATCATAGTATGTTTTTGAAAATAAAATTTATTTAATTTTTCAAAACACTTCCTTTAGAAAAGAAGGAGTAGATATTTGGAAATACAACAGAAGTGCAAAGCACCGCCTAGAGATAATCATCACTCACCTTTCCTGGTAAATACCTAGAGGCTTGTTTTCAGTCCATGACATTCTATATATATGAGTTTCATAACCAGTTTTTCCCCATTTAACATCAGAGCATCTTAATACAATGAAACGAACAAACAGAAATACCCGAACAAGGAAATGAAGCAGCAACTATAGTAAACTCTACTGTCTTCCTATCCCAAAGTCTAGAGAGTTTAAGATTAATTATTTGATACACTTAGGTTTTCATTTGGTCCAAGGAACTGCAAAGCCAGACAGAGCCAGACATGCAGACGAGTTCCCAGACTCTGAAACAGAGGTGCCCTTGACCTTACTCTGGCTCAGATGTAAGTTTCCCAGACCCTAGTCAACAGGCGCTGGCTCAGAAGCAGGGTACAATAAGAGGGGGTGTTTTCCTACCAGTACTCAGTGATTGTTTGCCAGCAACAACAAAAAGAAATTCAGTGTGAAGCATGGCGCATCACATCTGTGGAGCCCTGAAGTTCACTGTCATGGGATGATCCATGGCAGTGAAGATGGCACTGAGAGGACTGGGCCAGAGGACTGCCATCAGATCACAGGGTGAGGGCCAGGACCAAAGGGCCCCACATATATCAGGGCTCCAGCAATCAGTGCTTGATGGACAGACAGCCAGGCTGAGAAAGGAAGAGGTAGGTGATCCACGGCTTTGTTCTTCCATTAGATTGAAAGTTCCTGGAACAGAGGAACTGTATCTTGTATATTTTTTAAAATCCCTTTCTATGACTAACAGAATGCCTTCCTTGCTTCCCCTTCATAAAAGCACACATTTGTTCACTTAAGTTCTGAAACCAGACACAGCCGAGTTCCCTAGGTTAACATATTACCTGTGTAAACTTAGGAAAGTTGCTTAACTTCTCACCATCTCCATCCCCTCACCTATAAGTGGGCATAACAGCCCCCGGTAAATAATAGATATCATTAATATCAGTTCATTATTATTGAATAACTTACATAGCGGACATTATATTATGTTTGGTAAGAGCAGTGTATGATTAAATTAAAAGCATTATCTGCAAGGAGCTCAGCGTCATTGATCATGAACTAATAACGATTTACTGAAGAGTGGCTAGATCTTTCTCTAGAAGGGAAATGTCTTTATTTTCCCGTCACATTTCACTCTTCTCTCTACCCCAAATGCAGGCCTACATTAATTTTTCCCATTACCCATGGTACCCAAGGATATTCTGTGCCAACAGACACTCAGTGTAGCACTTTGCTACATATTTTCAAGTTTCTATTTCTTGCTGAATATTTCCCGTGCATAAATGGTGTCTTTTCTAAAATAAGGTAACTTCTTTGAGGCAGGTCACTTGATTCTGTTTCCTGTGTATCCACCACCCACGAGCACACAGGGCCTGTTTATAAACACTGATTCAAGTGGAGCCATTCTAACCTTGTAACTGGTCTATCAACAGCCACTGAATGAGGATTATTACCTTAGGAATACTGAATTGGATGAAGCAATTTTCCTCACTGTTTAGAATGTGTTATCAGAAACACAATTCAACTGTGACACCGATTTATGATCACAAACTACTCAACTGGAAACATTTCACAGCTGAAAGCTCAGGAAGGCCTGGTGGGTGAATGAATGCTAAACCTACTTCTGCTCTGTCCCATGGGGATGGACCTGCTATTGCTATCTCCTACTCTGTCCCAATCCTCCCCCTCTAAAATCTGGGCAAAGATCCAGGGCTCATGTGCCACAACTTCCTACAACATGCCTCTCAAGGCAGTATAACTTGTCTTTCTTATTTCACCAGATGTGAAGAATTGACACGTGACATATGATACATATAAAATCAACTTTGGAGACATCACCAGTGTGCAATAATAAATAACTGTCATGTTCTGATCCCTGCATGGGACAAATACCACACTATCATACTTTGTCATGGCTGGTTCTATGATGCTTTAATGATAATACAGTCTCAACATGTATGCAAGACCATGTACTGGCATTAGTATTTCAAGGTCTGTAATTATCTAACCTGATGTGAGGCTGATCATTTAAATAGCTTAAGGAATTAGCATCGAATCTCCTACACTATCTGTCCAGTGTTTTCTAAATGCTCGGCCAGGGCTTCCCTGGTGGCACGGTGGTTAAGAATCTGCTTGCCAATGCAGGGGACACGGGTTCAAGCCCTGGACTGGGAAGATCCCACATGCAGCACAGCAACTAAGCCCGTGCACCACAACTACTGAAGCCCGTGCACCTAGAGCCCGTGCTCCACAACAAGAGAAGCCACTAGAATGAGAAGCCCGCGCACGGCAACGAAGAGTAGCCCCCGCTCGCCGCAACTAGAGAAAGACCACACGCAGCAATGAAGACCCAATGCAGCCAAAAATAAATAAAATAAATAAATTTTTAAAAATAAATAAATGCTCGGCCAATTTCCAGGTAACATAATTATGGTTCCTATACTGTCTGTGTGAGGTTTTTGGTGTTTTGAAAAAAAAATTACAGTGTAAAATTTCCAAATATTAAAATACTTGCCCTAATATGAAATTTTCTAAAGTTATTTCCCCACTGGTTTGGTAAAGCTTCCCAGTCTCCCCTTGACATGCCTGATGCATAATGTACCTCTGAGCCTTTTCACTGTCTCTCAGCCTGAAACTCCTGCCACACCTCTGTTCCTTTGTCTGTTTTTCATCTTTTGAGACTCAGCTGAGGCCTTAATCAACCTCTTTTTTTTGTAACATCTTTACTGGAGTATAATTGCAATCATCCTCTTTATGAGTCTTTTCCTACTCCTAAGATAAGAGACCCTTTTGCATTATCATCATAGGACACTGACATTTTTTGTTGAGATGCCCATCTGTTGCATCATTATCAGTTCCTAAAAGAAAGGGACCAGATTTAATCCATCTTTATAGCCTCAGTGCCTCGCACCCTGTCTAAGCCACATGAGATACTAAGCACTTCGTGGACTGAACGAACTGCTAGGTTTTAAGTGAAACCAACAAGCACCACTGATCAGACTATTTACCTGGACAAACAAGACTATCGTTCAATCCCTGTTGCCCTGGGGCTATTTCCAGTGATAGCGCTCTCTCCTGTGGGATAGAGTTCACATTACCCTGAAAGCACAACTGAAGGCCTTCAGAAGATGGGAACATAAAATTATATTTATCAAAATAAATAGCTGTATTAATGATAAATGTTAGCCACAAAAGAGTTAAATCATACAGGAAAATACAAAAAAAGGCATTAAGCATCACCTGAACCTCCACAATAGAGAGCTTGCCATTGTTAACGCTTTGGTAAACAGTCTTCCAAACACTTCTTTTATGAACTTGCACAGAATTTTACATATATTTTAAACATATAAAATTTACAAACAAGATATGCTGTGTAAAACCCTTTACCGACATGTTATAGATCTCTTTCCATCTCAATAAATAGAGTACCTTAATCCTTAATGGCTGCATTCCATATATGTTTCATCAGTGAGAAAGACCCTTGAGCATAGCCGTTTGCATGCTTGTCCAATTATCTCCTTATGATAAATTCCTAGAAGTGGGGCTGCTGGGGCAAAGGCTGCGCTCATTTAAATTTTACATATTACATATTACCATTCGGTGCCCCAGAAAAATTGTTCTGGTTTGACATTCCCAGTTACAGCACAAGACAGATGCCTGTTCCTGCCAATTTGAGTGCTGACAAATGCTTTGCTTTGGGTTTTGGTGTGGTTTGTTTGATTGCTAAGAAGTTGAATATCTTTCTGTATGTTTATTGGCCTTTTAAATTTTTTCTTTTTCAATTGCCTGGTCACAAATTTCATCCATTTTTCAATTGGAGTTATTAGTTCTTTCCTTATAGATTTTAAGGAAATTTTTAAATAGATTTTAGTCTTTTTATACTAGTCATTTTAACCCTATTTGTGTTACAGATATTACTCTCACTCACTTTGACATTTGTCTTTTAACTCAGTTCATGGCGGGTGGTGTGTTTGTTGCCAGGCAGAGATTTAAAAATTTTATGTAGTCAACTATTTCTTTTAGGGCGTTGGGTTTTGTGGCATTATGAAGACATTTTGCAACCTAAGATTATAAAAACATTCATTTTTTTATAGTACTTTTATGGTTTCATATTTTACAGTTCAACCTTTAGATTCATCTGGAAAACTCTAGTATGAAGGGATGAGTTAGAAATTCAATTTTTAATATTATACTTATGAATATAAGTTCATATAAATTCTATAAAATGATTCATATTTTAAAGAATAAAATAGAGTTGAATATGAATAAAGAATAAAACATCAATTGAAATAGTATCTAATTGGTGCATCTTTTTATTTCAGTTAGCTATGAATGCATTTATCCAATGACAATCTGTGTCTGTTGCCTCTTGGCCTCTCCACAGTGCTTCACAAAGAAATGTCCTTCCTTCTATAAACATCCTCACTGTACATGATAAACCCAAGACTAAGAAAATGCTGATCACACCATATACAAAAATACAACACACACACAAATTAATGTTTGATAAATGAAAATATGTTTGCTAACTTCTATGTTGGTACTATGTTTTAAACCACACTTTTATAGTGATAAGGCATATTATATTCACCACTCTTATTCATATACTTTAGTCTTTTGATTTAAAGACACATACACACTCACATTTTACACAGAACATAAGCTGGTCTAGGTCAAAACAGAGAAAGAACAAATCACTGGGACACAAATATTCTAAAATACAAAAGAAAGAGCTAAGTATTCTGTAGACAATCAATAAACTTTTAAAGTTTGGAGAATGCCACATCTGCAATAGACTGGTTATGCTTTTTCCCCAGCACAGTCAAGGGAAACTAGGGCCAGATGATGATGATGATGATGATGATAAATGGGCTTGGGATTTTCCTGGTGGTGCAGTGGTTAAGAATCTGCCTGCCAGACTTCCCTGGTGGCGCAGTGGTTAAGAATCTGCCTGCCAATGCAGGGGACATGGGTAAGAGCCCTGGTCCGGGAAGATCCCACATGCCACTGAGCACTACTCAAGCCCACATGCCTAAAGCCTATGCTCTGCAACAAGAGAAGCCACTGCAATGAGAAACCCGAGCACGGCAAGGAAGAGTAGCCCCTGCTCGTCGCAACCAGAGAAAGCCCGCTTGCAGCAACGAAGACCCAACGCAGCCAAGAATAAAATAAATTTTAAAAAAATACATTAAAAAAAAAAAAAAGAATCTGCCTGCCAATTCAGGGGACTAAGGTTCGAGCCCTGGCCCGGGAAGATCCCACATACCGCGGAGCAACTAAGCCTGTGCGCCACGACTACTGAGCCTGTGCTCTAGAGCCCGTGAGCCACAACTACTGAGCCTGCATGCCACAACTACTGAAGCCCGTGTGCCTAGAGCCCATGCTCCACAACAAGAGAAGCCACCACAATGAGAAGCCTGTGCACTGCAACGAAGAGTAGCCCCCGCTCACCGCAACTAGAGAAAGCCTGCACCCAGCAACAAAGACCCAATGCATCCAGATATAAATAAATAAATAAATTTATAAAATGCTAAAAATGAATGAATGAATAAATAAATAAATGGGCTTCACTCAGTGCGTATCATGTGGCAGGTCCTAATCTAAGGGCTTTCCACTCATTGATACACTGAAGTCCTCTGAAGGCAGTAAGTACTAGTACTGTATTCTGCATACTATACAGATGGGGAAACTGAGGCAAGGAGAGCCTTAGTAATTTGTCAAGACTACATGTTAGTGAGTAGCCGAGGCAGGCTTTGAAACCCATTAGTCAGATTCCAGGTCTGTGCATTCACCACAAGTGAACTTCAGGTTCACTGAAAATAGCCCTAACTACCACATTAGTCTTGCAACATCCTCATGTTGAAAAAAAAAAAAAAAAAAAAAGCCGAGGCTGAACTCAGGCAGCCAGTTAACAATTGCTTCGTAAAGACTCTTGAGCAAAAGTGGGTTAGTATTATTTTTTAATTATTTATTTATTATTTTTGGCTGCGTTGGGTCTTTGTTGCTCTGCGTGGGCTTTCTCTAGGTGTCTAGGCATGCGGGCTTCAGTAGTTGTGGCTCGCGGGCTCTAGAGCTCAAGCTCAGTAGTTGTGGTGCACGGGCTTAGTTGCTCCACGGCGTGGGGGATCTTCCCGGACCAGGGCACGAACCTGTGTCCCCTGCATTGGCAGTGGGTTCGGATTTAATGACAAAGACAGATATCTTATTCCTGAGAGTGGAATCACCCTTCTTCAAGAGTCTGCATCCTTAATTCTAGGCACAGTCCCACTTTTTCAGTTAAGTGAACTGGCGGGGCTCTTCAGTTTCCTTTTGTATCAAGTGGGGATTATAACTGCTCATGAAAAGGCCTTATAAACTGTAAAGTGTGCGTCTGTGCTTTTGATGCCAGCTAACAATTCAGGGGCAAAGGAAACAGCCACACTTAAGGCTCCAGGTGCAGAAGGTAGGTACTGCGCTTCTCTGTAGAGAGCTGGGGCCTAAATGAGGTCTAAGCACCAGACAGGTATGGCCAGGTGTGCACTGCAGGTGGCTGCTACCAGGTAGGTGCTGCTAGGTAAGTGCTACCTGGCAGGTGCTGATGGCAAAACAGGTCCTTTCTGCCACATCAGCCAGGATTCCAGGAAGAGGATATTGTTTTGAATTTCTGAATTCTTTGACGTCATTCAGGAGAAAATAACTCTGAGGAGAAGTGCTATGGGTACAGAAACCCTCCTACCTTCTCTCTTGTGGCTGAGTCACTTTTTTAGAACTTCCCCCAGCAGAGAACAAGCCTTGCCCACAGCTCCAGTCCCCTGTGCCTTCCACTGGATGGTACCAGGCCACCAGGAGGCACCCAGCAGCATCTCTGCTGCCTTCTCCAGGGCCAAATTCAGTCCTATTTTCTGCCTGAGGAAGGGTTCCAGGCAGCTACAGAGAAGACCAGGCACCTAGAGGGGCAAGGGAGCAATTGAAGGAAACCCTCAAGACATAAAACTGAAGTGACACCACCGAGGGCCCTGCCAGCACATCCCCGTCTATGGCATCTGAGAACTCGGACGGTCCCTCATCCTGCAGTCAGGCTGCCTTGTAGCCATAAGGGACAGACGGGCCTACTTTTCGGCTTACCTCTGTATATAATATTAAAAGAACACGCTCACGGTACCGTTGGCAAGGGAAGGAAAAATAGCACTTGGATTTTTCTTTCTTTAAATATATAAAGTAGAGTGCATTTCGAGACTTTCTGTCATAGAAAATTTTTCCGAACAGAAATTCAGACTGACTCTACCTCAGCTCGATTAAATCCTGCATCACGTGGCATTCCAGCGCGGTCTGTTCTGAGGTGGCAAGGGGCCAAAGGGAAGAGGCTGGGCCAGGCTACTCCTAGTTACAACTCATGCTCAGCTGCTAATTACACCCGACATCTCTCTAAGTGCTTTCCGTGGTTTGATCCTCCACATAGCTCTGAGTGGTGGATACCATTATTATCGCTATACTGTAGACAAGGAAACTCAGGCACTGACGAGGCTCCTTGTCAAAGACAACACAGGAAGTGGGGAAGCGGGAAGAAACCCAGCTGGTAGGAGGGAACTCACAATCACTGCCTTACGTGCTCACGGTTTGGGCCTGTCTCCTCTTTCCTGTCAAAGTGATAAGCACCTATCAGAATGGCCCAGGAACGATCTAAAAGCAGAAAACGAAACTAAGATACTGTGAGACCTTCTCTGAGTCAGACACTGGCCTAAGCACTTTCCTTTCGGAAGTGTGAGATGGAAACTCAGGGCCAAGGTGGGCTGACTTCTATCATTTCATTAGCCCCATGTGTACTAAAAGCCTGTAAGGCCTTTCTGAGGCTCAGCTCAAGACCTTGTGGAATCTGCAAAGACTAAACCCAGGGCCAGGTTCCTCACTCATCTTGACTTAAATATTTTTCAGCTTTTATGACTGTGACCCAGCTCTATCACACACCCGTCAAACACTTCTCTTTTAAGGTTCTTTACCAACTCACTGAAAAAAAAAAAAAAAGGACGGGGGGAAGGGGAAGATGTCCTCTTTGACCTTTGGGAAATAACTTCAGAAGTCAAAAGAAGCTTCTGGAGGCCAGCAGGAAAGTTACAGGGGAGGCAGCTAGAGACTACCACTAATTAGCATTGAGAGATGAGCAAGTTAGAGTTTGCTCTACCTCATCTGCCAGGCTGGCTCCCAATCTCTGTCTCGCTCCTGGTCTTGTGCTCCGCATGCACCTCCCACCTGGAGAGCCAAAGCACAAAATGAGGGCTGCTGCCTCAGCTGAACCCCTCTCCTCTTCGATTCAATAATAAGTAAACTCCAAAACTGAAACTTGAAAGGGAAGGAAACTGTCAACACCAACACTACTTTCTAATGACTTAAACTAGCAGTATCCAATAGAAATATAATGTGAGTTATGTAAGTACTTGAAACATTTCCAGCAGCAACATGAAATAAGTAAAAAGAAACCAGGGAACTTAATTTTGATAATCGATTTTATTTAACTCAATATATCCAAGATATTATCCTTTCAACATGCAATCAATAGAAAATTAGTGAGCTATTTTATACTTTTTTAACACAGTAAGTCCTCAAAATCACGTGTGACATTACAGCACATGTCAATTAGGATTAGCCTTATTTCACATGCTTAATAGTCACAAGTGGCCAGTGGCTACTGTACTGGATGGCAGAGAGTTAAACATTATGCTCTCTGCTACTATCTCACAAACACAGATTAATTCATCTTTAATTAATCTTCACTTTACACAACCAGAAATTATTACAGGAAGAAACAGTGAATTATTACTTTGCTTCCAACTGCTTTGAATTTCTGTATAAATCTATTTTCTCATTTAATCTTCACCATAACCTGTAAAGTTGGTCCCTATAGTATTCTTTTTCCCTATAGTATTCTTTTTCCCTATAGTATTTTAGATGGGTAACAGATTGGCATAACGCCATCTCTCTCTCTCTCTCTCTCTTTCTCTCTCTCTCTCTCTCTCTCTCTCTCTCTCACTCTCACACACACACACACACACCCTGCTATATGTTCTCGATTTATGTAGCCAAGGACCAGATCAGAACTGAAGCCACACAGCAATATAGAGCCCAAGTGAAAGAAAGCTTTACTGCTGCTCTTTTATACACCACCATTCCAGAAGAATTTACTCTAATAATCTAAGCATTTCCACTTAAGGGGACACATACAAACAAGAGGACCGTCTTGGTCCTTAGTCAGTCAAGGCCACCTCATCATAGGGGAGCTGGCATGGTCAGGCCCCGGCTCCTGGAAGCCTGAGTCCTCTCAAGGTCAAACAGTCCCTTCCTCCAGGGGCTTTTTGCAGCTCATAAGACAAAGGACACACACACACAAATAATGAGATTAAACATATAAGCAAATAAACCAAATACATAAGTATGTAAAAATATACTCTGGGATGGCAGGAAAGAGATTCTTTCTGAAGTTATTAGGAAAGCTTTATGCAAGTTTGGAAAAAGAGCAGGATTTAAAGAGATGAACGCAGGAGAAAGGGCCCATGCCAAGCAGAGGTCATGGTGTATTTGACCTGGAGGACACAGGCGTACAAAGTGGTCACAGGGTGAGCTGTTCTTCTGGCTGAAGAACAGGGAAACATGAGGGACAGAGTATGAAACAAGGCTGCCAAGGTGGGTAAGAGGGTAAGAGTCATCGTCAGAGGTCTTGAATGTTCACTAAGGATTTAGGATTTTACTGTCTAAGAACTGAGTGCAGGAGAATTAACATCGACAAAGGAGTACTTCAGAAAAACTTGCTACCATCTGCAAGGGTGCAAAAAAATTGAGAGTTAAAAACAAAAGCAAAGAAGCAAACAAACAACAAAGAGGGCTAATGGAGCATCAGTTCAGAGGACACTGCGTTATTCTGGGTTATGGACTTATAACAACCTAAACTATGCTGGTGGTAGGAAAAGTGATGCTAGGAGAGAGTGAGATTCACAGGTCTGGGAACTGGGAGAGACAAAGGCCTCAAGTTTAAAGCCTCTGCAAGATTAAAGTCTACGTTACTAGAAGAATGATGGCGACCTTCACGCAAATAGGAAAGTCAATATAACTGAAGAGTTTCCCCCCTTGGGGATGGGCAGCAGAAGAGATAATGATCTCAGGTTGGATATGAAAATTTCCCTAATAAGGCCTGAATCTGTTTTGTGCACCTACTTTAATAGTCTAAGTGAATGATGGTTGAAAGAAATCCAATAAGCACCTGGCTTTTCTTAGAACTTGCCTTACTAGTTCCTGATAACTTGAGCCTGTTGGTCACTTACTTTATGCAAGCTGGTCTTGGCAATCTGCTCAGTTGTCCTCTGAATGACCTCAGCAGATATGCTGATCACTTTTCACATCTGCCCTAACCACTGAGGGAAGGAAAATTCCAATCTGGAGATGGCGCTTTCTGGCCCGGCTTTTACTTCTGAAAGGGCCACAGAAATGAGACACAACTTTAGATCTGAAACTTTTTATGCTCCTATACTTAAAGTAGAAAGAAAGTCTATAGGTCAACGTCCGTGATAAAGTTCCTTGTCAATGATCTCCTGAAGTCTATGAAATCTAGGAGTCAAGATGCCCATTTGTCAGTTAATCCTCAATGGTGGAATATTCTATAGCAATTCTGTTCCACACATTTTGAGTGGTGGGTCTCTGATACCGAGCAGGGCCCTGTGGGGCTCCTGGGCACAAAGCCTTTCTGTTTCCCCCATTTCTTTGATTACAGGAAGGAGCCTTCGTTCAGCCTCCATGACCTTCCCTGAGTCCCAGTGGGCAGATTCAAACAGTTGTTAATTAGGGAAGGGAGGGGATGCGAGACCAGGGAGAAACAAACAGTCAAGAGAAACAACAGTGCAGCCTTGGGGCAAGGTCCTGGCTCCCCATCAAGGGATACAAACAACATCTTTGAGCTGTTTTGCAAATACTGAAACCCCCTCCAGGTGGGAGAAGTTAAGGATGGTAGCTACCCACAAGCATGTAGACCCCAGACAAGTTGGAACCTGAAGGTTGATGATGCTGACTCCTACTTACCTCACCACCAACCCATCAGAAGAATGTCCACAAGCTCATCATGCCCTCTTTGAACCATTACAATAAAACTTCTCACTATCCTCTCCAAGTGGGGACACATAGTTTTCCGAGGCAGGAGTCCGCTGTGTTCCCCTTTGCCTGGCAAAGTACTAAAGCTATCCTTTTCTACTTCACCCAAAAATATGTCTCTGAGGTTCAATTCAGCACCGGTGTAGAGGGAAGCTGAGCTTTTGGCATCATCTCCTAAATAACCAAAATATCACAGAGACCAAAATGCTTCATACAAATGGAAATTACTATTTGTAAAAACACACCGCTTATCAACGCTTCCCAGCATGTCCTTAGAAGCTATGAAATTAAATTAACACTTTTAGGAAAAGGATCGAATGTGTGTGTGTACACACACTCAGAGACATATACTTCAGAGCTATCCCCCAATGTGCCACCTTTCACAGACTTGGTCAACTCTTCAACAACATGTGGTAATAACGTCTTTCAAGCATTAAGCTTTTGAAAAGTGAATGAGGCCATTTTATTCGGTGGAAAATAGAGCCGTGATTTAGAAAGCAGAATATAACTGTCCAGGTTGGAATACAATCCAGTCATGAGTTCTCATTGCCTCTGTCAATGGGTGTGGTAACCCATCTCCAAAGACAGCTCCCAGCAGTTCTTCCCCTCCCAAAGGCACAGACTCAACAGATGGAGAGCCTTTGTGCTCCCTTGACTCTGGGTTGGTCTTGTGACTTGCTTTGCTCAACAGAACACGGCACAAATAACATTCTTGTACTTTCAAACCCAGGTCTTAAGAGGCCTGGAAGCTTCTACTTCCTCTCTTGGAAGCTAGCTGCCACATGAAAATTTGACTACCCAGAGGGAGACAGGTCTGAAGCCATCGTGGTCAGTCGAGCCCAGCTGAGCTCCCAGCTGAATGCAGCTGCATGCCTGAGCCCAGGCAAAAAAAAAAAAAAAAAAAACAGCAGATGAACCCTAGCCACCCCACAGAATTGGGGAAAAATAATAAATCAGTGCTGCTAAGTTTGGAGTCCTTTGCTATGTGATAATAGATCACTGAAACAATGGGTGACAAAAGATATCAAATGGCTAAAAGTGAGCCAGATCTACCATTCATCT